>NC_140963.1:123555602-123653102 GCF_056783735.1 Eptatretus burgeri | reverse complement strand
GCTCTCATCTATCAGCTGACAACCCAGTGTCACATATTTGTCTGCTGGAATCTGTGGAATCTTAAGCTCTCAACATTATTTGCATCTCCTGCAATGAGCCCAAAACACAAGGCCTGAAATTGGTCTTACATTGCAGGCAGGTCGGTGGTCTCTCTGATTATTTTTTTTTTGTGTGTACCGCTCCTCCATACTGTTCCACACTGCAAAACGCCTTGCTGGAATGCAAAAACACCCTCTCATCACTATATCAGCAAGATATTTTGCAGTATCAAAAGCATCTTCTGCAGGAAGATGGTGTCACATGTCATGCGTCGAGAACCACCTCTGCATGGAAGGAATGGAGCACACTGTAGCTTATTCGCTGAACAACACAGAGTCATGACATGAATGCCGTCAAAATATCTGGGAACACATGGACCAAGAGCTGTGGGAAAGCCGACCTCTGCCGAGTAACACCCAACATCTGCAACAGAATCTACTCCACATTTGGCAAAACCATCATCAGGCTGTATAACAGAATGCCATCGATTTGTTCACTGTAGGCTTGAGGGGCCAAATGGCCTCCTCTTGCATCCAAGTTCCTTATATATTTCCTTCTGTGGTCTTCATGGGTTTGAGCACTGCGTGACGCCAAAGGACGTGCGGCGAGATGATAATAATATTAATAAACGTAGTCCATTTTGTCGTGTTTGTATCACGTAGGTGTTTAAATAAAGTTTGTTTGCAATCAGGTGTGTTCATTTTTATTCTGGTAAGGCACTGTACGTCGCAAAATAAGCAAGGAATTCATGTGAGTTCCAGATCATTAAATGCTTCATCAGATCACACCTGCCATCAATCAGCACCTTGGAAATTTTATGCTTGGTAGAATTGAAAAAGGCAATACCCATTCCTCTTTGAAAGAAATATTTCCGTCACCCTATTATGACCAACAATAATATTTGTCGTACCAATCACAACAAAATAATGATAACCTCATTGGGTTTGATTCACAGATTTGTTTTTTCCAAATTGTGTATTTTTTTTTTTTAAACAAAGCTGACGAAACAAGATGTGACATAATGGTTTGCAATTTTCCTTTCCATTTTCTCATTATTGAGGTGCTTTGACAGTAAAAAAAAAAAGAAAAAAGAAAAAAAGGACACCATGACAACAATGCAAATCACCGCAGAAGGAAATGGAATTTGTAATCTGCAGGTTTGCAGCTCTGTCCACAGTCAGCAAAAAAAAAAAGAAGAAGCAAAACATAGCATTAAAAAAGGAGAAATAACAGAGGAAAGAAAACGAGGATAAATGCAAACTGAAGTTACGCACTTGATTTCAGTGAATGACTCACACCTGGTGTCGGATACCAGCATAATAGTAATCAGCTTCATTGTCTTTGATGCACACATACAAGAAAGCAACACCGAATACACACATCGGTATTAGAAGAATAAACAAAGGAAAAATGTAAATGCTGCTTTGCCTTGGCTTGTTCTGGTGTTCCCATCTGAGTGCTTCGCTCGGGAAGCTACAGCTCCATCTCAAAATAGCCAGATACAAGGGTCTTCAAAATGTTTTGAGCCCAACCTATAATGATAAAAAAAAAATGACCGTTTTTACAGCCATTTTTCCCTGCTGTGCAGGGGTTTGGCTTTTTCTTGAGGCAATGTTTTATGGCCGGATGCCCTTCCTGACGCCAACCCTGGTCGCCTCTTACGACACACAGGGATATGGTGCACCTATTCTAACCAGGGCATACACCGGGACCAGTACACTGGCACTCATTTCGCCGACCTCGGAAGGATGACAGGCTGAGTCAACCCCCTGGTGTTAATTCAGCAGCCAACGGGGCTTGAACTCAGGACCCTGGGATCCCAAGCCGCCACCCTAACCACTAAGCCAACACCAGGCTTCAGCCCAACCTATAATGGAAAGGCATAAATTAAAATTTCTTACCCATAATCCTTATTGTCCCCCTGCCCTTCTGACAAGATCAGAGACGGGGGACACCAAGATGAGCTCCGTCCGACTGACCGACCGACTGATCATCTGTCAGTGTACTTTTACGTACGTGATATTTTTAAAAAATGTTGACCATTTAGCTTTCATATTGCAGATATTTATTTCTCACGACATTATCTCAACCTGATTTGATCATGGCTGTGATTGGCTGAATTATGTTGCTATGGCAACAATATCGGAAACTTTGCTTGTGTGCACGATATTTCAAAAAACGTTCAAGATTTAGCTTTCATATAACACAGATCTATTCCTCATGCCACCCCAAAAGGCGGTGGACCTCGGGTATCAGCTCCTTGTTTCTCAACTCAAACACCTTCAATACTTCTGCACTTCTGTTTGTGTTCAAGTTTCTGTCGGTCCTTCAAGGAAATTTTTTGTTTATTTTCTGGTGCTGTAACCAGTTATCAACAAGAAAAATGACCTCCTCATTCAACAAAACGGTTTCAGATGAATACGATAGACATATCAACGGCTCAAATCCACAGTGCCGCTAACTAGCAGTGAAAACTTTGCGCAGTGTTGTCACTGAAAGGGAGCAGGAGCATTTTTTTTTTCCCTCGAGCAGCAGAAGTCAACTTATCAATTTTCCCCTTTGTGTTTGATTTCTTCTCTAAACCAAGAGACAAGATGAGGAACTCCAGGGAACTTCAACGCAAGAGGAGGCCATTAAGTGCATCGAGTCGACACAATCATGCCAACATCTTACTACTTCTCCATCCCCACTACTTCCAGAAACATATTCAACCAAATTTTAAAACAAGCCACTAACGTTACTGTCACTTCCCTTATGGGGAGACAATTCCAGGCTTTCACCACTATCTGAGTGAAAGACCCATGCCTTACTACCCCACTCACTCTCTTCTTTACTATTGAACTGCTTCCTTGTCCTGCCAGGGTCCATTCTGCTGAAAAATTATTCTGCACTTATTTTCTCTCCACCCTTCATTATCTTAAACATCTCTATCAAATCCCCTCGCAATCATCTCCTTTCTGATCTTAAAAAGTCTCGTCTCTTTCAGCAGCTCCTCATAGCTTAGTCTAGCGAGCGACCGGATCAATCTAGTTGCTCCACCACTGAACCCACTTGATGGCAGTACCTAAACAGCACACAACTGTCATCTCATACCCTCAACGTTTGCCTTCCTGAAATCTCGCAGCCTTACTTACCCTATGATCCGAAACTCCTTTTCTCAGCAATGTAGTTGCACAAACTATATTGTGGTCACTTCTCCCCATATGTTCGCCAACCTTCACCTCCTCCACCATATTGTGCTAATTGCTAAAAAAGGATCTAACATTGCACCCCCTCACCCACACTCCTGGCCTGTTCTACAAACTGGTTAAAAAAGCAATTCTGGAATTGCTTTGGAAAATCCTCGTCAGTTCAGTTCTTTTCCCGTTCCTCGATCTATCCCTGGCAAATTTTATATCTCCCACAATCAACACTCTACCCTTTCCACAGGCCTTTGCAAATCCTTCAGGAACTATTCTCTACTGCTCCTCCCTCACACCAGGAGCCAGAGAAATGCGTCCTACAAGTATCTTACTGTTTTTGACGGTCACTAATCTCAATCCACACAGAATCCTCGATGTCATTTGCATCCTTGATGTCATTCCTTACCCTCGACACAAGATTGTTTTTGACCCAGATTGCCGCACACCCTCAAATTCACACCTATACATCTTGCAGCCTTCTAATCCTGTTCTCCATTGACTCTCTTCATGAAACCAAGTCTCAGGGACTGCAACTATATGGTTCTGTTCACTATGTACTTCAGCTTCAAGCTCTCCCAATTTAGCATGGAAACTCCTTGCATTAATATATATTTGCCTTAACTTATCCCATCCTGGAACCACCCTTTATTGCCTGTCCTCAGCATCCATGCCATCAGGAGCGGTTCCCTCATCAACAACATCTCCACCTTCGTCATCATCCTCATCTTGTACCAGATTCGATGTAGAGCATTGTTGCTGCCAAAGCAGTTACGAGGCAACAATCCTGTTGTGTCGCCATCCCAGCTCAAGTTGTTCAGGCAGGAATTTGTAATGTGTTTGTGGTGCCTGCGATAGCTTGTCGACTCTTGGTGAAAGACACAATGAGATCATTAACGTCCACCAACTAAAGCCAGCAGATGAGACACCCTGTTTAATGTCCATCCGAAGGACGGCACACACATTGATGAATCATCCTGCTTGTGAAATACCGGGATATATATATATATATATATATATATATATATATATATATATATATATATATATATATATATATATATATATATATATATATATATATATATATATATATATATATATATATATATATATATCTATATGTGCATGGCTCACAAAGTGGGTATGCTGTGGTATGTTTGTGGGAAATTCCACATAAAACTATTATGAGGTACTTAGACAAACCATCAATTGTCAGAAATGAAAGTGGACATCTTGGGGAACCTGTAGAAACCGGCAATATCATACTCTCCATTTCTCTGTTTTATTAAAGATGAATTAAAGCAACAGAATATGGGTATTGTAACCTTAGAAATGTAACAATTTGATTGGTAAAATTTTTATTTTAATGTACGTTTCTTATGTGACAGTTATTTTGAGTGACTCAGAATGTGAACTTTGGTGTCTCTTTTATGTTTTGATGATGTTCTGTCTCCCGATTCGGGTTTTCTGGCATCTACCCTATCTGATGAAATAATGGATTCGTACATAACGCTTCGTGTCCACTGCATCGAGAAAAATAAGGAGTCCAGTGTTGATAATGTTTCTTATGATTTTTATTCCAAATCTCCCTTAAGTTCTTGGAAATATGACAGAGTCTAACGGCAGAAAAATATAGATCAAAATTGTGATCAGAAAAATAAAATTCGGACGGCAAGTAATCCCGTCTTGATTTTCATGTCAGTCCCGTTATGTACGAATCATCATCTCTCGTTGGACGCAAATAACGCTAGCATTACAAAATCTTGCCGTCTTGCAAACTTCCCCCATTGATGGATATAATAGGCACTTGCAAGCGTGGCAGCACATTTCCTTTTGCCGTCGAGCGCAGCATTTGTCTTAGTGTCCGTGTCTTTGCGAGAGCCGTAACATACGAATCCAGCGTGAGGATGCCGAGCCGAACGAGGTGACTCGCATTTGTTTGATAATTCTTCATTTTAACCAATGCTATAATTTTTTTGGTGCTTCGTGAGGATCCAAGAGGTAAGAATTATGTTTTTCTTTTCATGTTTAAAGTGATTATTTTCAAAAGTTCGAAAGAAATAGATTCGATTTTAATGTTATTTTTTGCTTACAAGTGTGGCTTTCTTTGCTACTGAACTCGTCTGTGTTTTCTTCGTAATTTATAACATCGGACTCTCTCAAAATGTGTTGTTTTTTTTCTTTTTCCTGTCACATATTAAGACTGTTTAAAAAGGCAGAGTAAAAATTCTGTTTCTTATCCCAAAATATAATATTTACATTGTTTTTTTTATCTGATTCCGTACATAACGCTGACACCAAGCTCGAAATTCAAACGTGTATTTACAGTGTTGTATATATTCAGTGGTAACTTTAAAACCGGACGTGCTGCAGGTTCAAAAATTTAGATTTAGCTCTTTAAATACATGCAGATTAACATAATGGGTTGCATTTCATGTTTCCCTCAACTTTTGTTTTTTGCCCTTTGTGTAACAGTATGTGTACCTACTTTGTGAGCCATGCACATGTATGTGTGTATATATGTATGTGTGTGTGTGTATGTATGTATATATATATATATATATATATATATATATATATATATATATATATATATATATATATATATATATATTGTTGTGGTTGAGGAAATTTGCAAACCACCATTCAGGTCCCGTAGGTGAGATATCTCTGTAAGTATATGTGTAGTTAGGCCCAAACCCGTTGTTTAGAGGGAAGAAATGTCATTCATTCGGGCTGCGACCCTTTAAGATAGCCGTTTTTCTGTTCTATCTTTATTTTGAACCAACCACGTCTCAACCTCCATCACCCAACAACCACCGACTGCAACGCCGCTTCACAACAACAACAACGCCAACAGCCACGGCCTTTACCTTCACAACTCGCTCTCGCAACCATCGCATCACCGCCATTCCAAGCGTCGCCATGGCCATCATCGCCACAATAAACCCTCCACCACCTTCACCTCTCCTCCTTCTGCCGCCATTCCCGCGCCGCTTGTGAACGCCGAGCGTCATGCTGTCCTGGCCTCGTGCGGGGCACGCGCCGAGCAGCGGGTGCAAAAAGCAGCCTTTCCGAGGGGAAGTCGGATCAGGAATGATTCACTCCCACTTCCGATCCCTCCAATCATTAAGTGCGGGGCGATTTGGCCCCGCCTCCAGGCGCGTCGGAGTAGAATCGGTATATGCAAATTCGAGGATCAGGAATGAGCCCATCCTGATCCGGAAATCTGCATATGATTTCTCCTGCTCCACTATAAAGCGCCGAGCGCGGGGCGAATTGAGTCAGGAGAGAGTTTCTGTTTCGGGCTCGGGTGAGTTGTGGCGGCGGCGGCGAAATGTGGCAGCAGCAGTCAAGACGGGTCTGGAGGAGAGTCGGTCTGTCGGGGTTCGGTCTGTCGGGGAGCTGCAGAGAGGAGAAGCCGGGAACGCGGTCGAGGGCGCAGTGGAGTCGCTCGTTGCGGGACCCAAGCAAGCCAGCTATCCTCTTTCCCCAGAGCATCAACAAACCCCCCTGTTTCCTCCCCGCGCTGAGATATTGCGAAAAGGGGGGGCCCCGTTCCCACCCCATTCCAAGCAGTGCCAACGAAACCCGCGGAGGAGCGCGGAGTCGGGGCACCGCCGCCATTTTGCGGCTCATCACAAGACGGGTAGGCTTCACCGCGTTTTCGGCCCCAGGCTCGTCTGCCCCCTTGTCATAGAGGGTGGCCCTTTTTCTTTTGCTTTGGAGTATATGTGTTGTCGGCGCCATCTGTAAAGTAAAACTGTGTAAGTGTTGCCGTGTGCTCGCGTAGTCGGTCGTAGATCTGCATTGTGTTTCTTTTGTTGCAATTGCTTTTGGTGCATAATTGTTGTGTTCCTTTGTTTCATTTGCTTTTGGTGCATAATTGTTGTAATTGTATATATGTGCTTTCCGTTTGCCGCGGAATAAATGTGCCTCATGTTGAACTGTTTTTCCCGTTTCGCTTCGTCTTTTCTTTAATTGAATCTCCATCTTACTTCACATAAAGGGTTGGTCGTGGGCTAAATACGCCCAATAATTAATCAGAACCGTCGAGGTTGACGATAACACCGCTCTGTTATCCCGATAGTACGGAACGGGTAGCTTAAAGTGGCCCATGTCCGAAGTCGACCTGTGGCGAGGTGCGATCGCCCGGTCTTCCCTCCGTGTGGGTACTTAGGTAGGTCGAATTTGGCGAACAACCCTATCCCACGCGGGGGGCCGATTGGCACGATCGTGGTGAGGCCGAAAGGCCCACCCGTGACTAGTTCCCGGCGTTAGTCCGAGAGGGTCACGACGGAATTGTCCGTCCGGTGGGCGACGTGCCGCAATTCGAGTTACGTGGCCGCTCGCACGCCGGCGGGCGCGAATTCGCGACTATATATATATATATATATATATATATATATATATATATATATATATATATATATATATATATATATATATATATATATATATATATATATATATATATATATATATATATATGTATGTATGTATGTACATTCATACATGAAACCCTCCAAAATTGCAGGCAACCAATTGTGTTCTGATTCCACTGTTGCGGGATTTCACTTCGACCAATTGCTGTTTTTGAGTTGAAATGAGTCATCGTTTGTGTCTGTCCATGATGTTTCTCCCACATTGTTTTTAATAAGCCCAAATGTGAAGCTGCGGACAAAGGTAGTTGTATCAGAAGGCAGAGAAAGCTTACGACGTTGGGCGAAAATATTGAGTTGTTACATCATTTGGCTCGAGGCAAAAATGCGCCATCTGTACGGGCCGCCATTATGGGGTCAATGATTGCAGTTAGAATCTTCCCCATTGCACTTTTCTCATTCATAAACCTTCATTTCCCTTCAAACCTAATTCCTAAACTCTCATTATTCTTCAAATTTCATTTCCAAATGTTCATTTTCCAACTCCGTATTCGAACCTTGTTGCCAAACACTTTATTTCCGTCTCCCGGATTCGACCCCCCCCCCCCCCCCCGTTCTCAAACACATTCTCTTGCACATCATTGGCTTCCGGAGAAAATGCGGCATCTGTACTGGCCGCCAGTATTGACAAACCGAGGCGAAGGGATTTATAATGGAACAGGTTTTTAACACCGATGAGACAAGATGATGTCATCTCGTACCTTGGTCTCCAAGCAGGGACGATGGTGCGTGGTTCAAGGTAAGGTGAGTTCAGGATCGTGTTACCCTTTGAGGATCGATCCATTGTGGGTTGTGGAAATGTTGCAGACGCCTTCGTCGTAAAGTGAATGCTGCTTTTCCATTTGCTGAATCACCTTCCCCACTCACCCCTTCCCCCACTAACCCCTTGCCTGCTCCACACCACCCTTCCCCCTCGAACAGCATAATCCCAAGATTAGTCTTGTGGTTTCTATTTCTGCAGAGTACAGTACAAGTACGTAATATGTTTACCATCGCCCACCTCGCTGTGTTATAGTAAATTGAAAAGGTAAAAGTCATGTGTTTTTGTTTAATTTCCACCATATTTACTGTACTTACATGTTTATTTCAATGGTAACATGCTTTATATATTTACGTGTTTATTTAAATGGTAATGTGCTAATTTCTGGCTACCGGCGATCTTCCTTGATATCTTCTCTGTGCTGTGTCACATGATTGGATTTTCGCATATCATGCCTCGCCCGCTAGGGGTAGCAGGAATGTGCTTCTGGTCACGCAATAAAGCGGAGCTGATGCTGGCACGCTTGCTTCTCGTGTTCCACTGCACCTCGTACACTCTAGTTGGTGACGAGGATGGGATAAAAATGGACGTGTGCCCGTTTTCGTCGGAGACGACTTTGGATTGTTTTCAGAACAATTGGGATGCTATTTCCACGCGAATGATGTGGTCGACGAGAGCAAACAGAAGTCGATCTTGCTCGCATCGCTTTCGGTGGAGCATTATCGACTATTGCGTGAGTTGGTGGCGCCGAACAAGCCCCGTGATGACGGGATGTCGTTTCGGGACATTGTGCAGAAGATGAAAGCACACATGGCGCCGGAGAAGTCATTACAGCTCGCTCGATACCAGTTTGATCGCCTCTCGAAAGGGGCAGAGGAACGCGTCGCTGATTTCGTGGCGCGGATTAAGCATTCTTCCGTGGCCTGCAAGTTCACGGCAGAGGAGCGTCCAGCTCGGCTCAGAGATCGTTTTATTGCTGGTTTACATGATGCGAAGATGGTTTCAGCGGTTTTACGGCTGAAGGGTGAAGCCATTACATTCGACTCAGCAGTCAGCGCGGCTACAGCGGTCGAGCAGACTCACGGGGATGTTCGAGCCATCACCGGCCACGCCGGGTCGCGAGCGCCCCAGGACGCACGCACGACCTTCAATGCGGGTCGGACATCGCCGCGCGGCCGCACGTGCGGCGAATTGGGCCCGCGGACGTGTTTGGGATGCGGAGGTCGACACCTGCATCGTGTGTGCCCGTATAAAGGCACCGTGTGTTTGAATTGTCACAAGGTGGGTCATCTGATGCGTGTGTGCCGTGGGGCGCCAGCCACCATTAAGGTCATGGACGGCGATGTGCGAGGCGACCCGGGGCGGAACCGGCGGCCGTTGATGGGCCTGTTTTCAATTGGCCCGGTGGCGGCGTGCCCGATGATGGTGGAAATCGAAGTGAACAAAACGCCAATCACGTTCTAGGTCAATACGGGAGTGGCTGTGTCGATCATCGGTGAGCAGACCGCGCGTAGACTCAACGGCCTGAAGCTTATCAGGTTCAACCTCACGCTGTTTACGTACACCCGCGAAAAGATAACGCCAGTCGGGATGGCAGACGTGTCTGTGCGATACCAAGGCCAGGTCGCCACGCTTCGGGTGTACGTCGTGCGGGGGAGGGGACCGTCTCTCCTTGGCCGAGATTGGCTGGCCCGCATCAGGCTAGACTGGGCCGCAGTTCACATCGTGCAACCCATGCCGAGCCGATGGGAGGATCAGTTGGAGAAGATTCTTCAAAGACATCAAGGGTTGTTTGGCGACGACCTTGGGAAACTCAAGGGCATGGAGGCAAAACTCTTCCTGAAGGAGGGGGTGGTTCCTCGGTTTTGTAAACCACGTCCGGTGCCATATGCCCTGCGGGAAAAGGTCAAGGGTGAACTGGATAGGTTGGAGGCCTGTGGAGTGATCGAACGGATGTCGTGCTCAGATTGGGCCACCCCGGTTGTCACGGTGCTGAAACGGAATGGAGACGTCCGATTGTGCGGGGACTTCAAATCCACGGTTAACCCAGGGCTCAGCGTGGAGCAATATCCACTGCCGTCAATCGATGAAATATATGCGCGATTGGCGGGGAGTCAATACTTCACGAAGCTAGACCTGCGTGATGCATATTTTCACCTGCCGATGGATCCCGGGAGTAGCGAGCTTTTGACAATCAACACGTGTCAAGGACTCTATCGATATACCCGACTCTGTTTTGGGATTGCTTTGGCCCCAGCTTTGTGGCAGAAAGCCATGGATCGGGTTTGCATTGGCCTGCCCGCTCAGACCTACCTGGACGTTGTGCTCATTGTGGGGAAAACGGCGGACGAGCATCTTGCGAACATTGCCCAAGTGCTGACAAAGCTAGAAGCGTGCGGCCTGCGCTTGAACAGGGACAAGTGCGCGTTCTTCAAGCAGCGCTTGGAATACCTCGGGCACATCATCACGCCGAGGGGCTGTTGAAAGGTCCTCGGAAGGTGGAAGCGATTCAACACATGCCACCGCCTCGCGACAAGACGCAGCTGCGCTCGTTCATTGGTATGGCCCAGTATTGCCAAAGGTTCGTGCGAGGGCTCAGCTCACAACTTGCGCCGTTAACACGGTTGCTCAGGAAGAATGAGCGCTGGGCTTGGGGGGCCTGCACACCAGGCGTCGTTCGACAGCGTCAAGCGGCTGCTCACAGAGGATACGGTCCTCGTGCACTACGAGCCTGCACGTCCGCTCCTATTGGCATGCGACAGCTCTGCATATGGCATCGGGGCAGTGCTCTCCCACAGGATGGACGATGGTTCCGAGCGGCCTGTTTGTTTTGCATCCCGGACCCTGTCCGCAGCAGAGCGGGGATATGCCCAGATCGAGCGCGAGGCTCTCAGCCTCGTCTGGGGTATGCGGAGGTATCATCAATACCTGCTGGGGCGGCATTTCACTTTGCAGACGGATCACAAACCGCTCCAATTCATCCTGAGACCCGAACGCGGGGTGCCGGTGGTAGCGGCCGCGCAAATACAGCGGTGGTGTCTGTTTCTGGGTGCTTACGATTACGATATTCAGTTCCGAAGCACTGAGAAGCATGCTAACTGCGACGGGCTCTCACGCTTGCCGTGTGCGGAGGGTCCAGCTCCGTCTGAGTTGGCTGACCGGGTCGATGTGTTCGCGCTGGGCCAGGTCCAAGGCGGGCCGGTCACGGCCAGACAGGTCGCGGTGGAATCTGCTCGTGATCCGGTGTTTGCCCGTGTCGTCCAGGCGATTTCTTCGGGGAATTGGAGCGATCTGCCTTCGACACCGGCATTTCAACCTTTCACATCACGCACATCGGAGCTGTCGTTGGTCCAACGGTGCGTTATGTGGGGAATGAGGATGGTGATTCCACCGAAGTTCAGGCAGCGGTGTTTGGAAGAACTGCATGTCAGTCACCTTGGCATCGTGAAGACCAAGAGTCTTGCTCGTAGCCTGTTGTGGTGGCCGGGGTTGGACAAAGACATTGAGCAGTTGGTTAAGCGTTGCGCCACATGCCAAACAGATGCTGATAATCCGCGTCGAGCTTCGGGACTATGGCCTGCGCCAGACAGAGCCTGGAAGAAGCTCCATGTAGATTTTGCGGAGCCGGTTAATGGCAAAATGTTTTTGATTGTGATCGATGCATTCTCTATATGGCTGGAGGTTGTAGTAATGCAGCATACATCAGCAAACATTACAGTAGAGAAACTGTGGATGATCTTTGCTAATAAAGGGTTACCGGAGATCCTGGTCTCTGATAATGGTCCGCAGTTCATCGCGGGTGTATTTGATGAGTTTATGCGTCAAAATGGTATTCGACATCTATGGTCCGCACCGTATCATCCTGAGATGAATGGGAAAGCTGGGTCGTTTGTTAAGATGTTGAAACGGGCTTTGCGCAGGGGGGCGGGGGGGGGTTTGCACCTGTGCAGACGGTGGTCGATGTCTTTTTGCTCCATTACAGGAACGCAGTTCATCCTGTCATGGGTGATTCGCCTGCCATTCGTCTCTATGGACAGGCATTGCGGTCCAGACTGGATTTGCTGCGACCTGGAGGGTCGGGGAGTGGGGCGGTGACGCGGCTGCGCGGCTTCGATGTGGGACAGCGGGTAATGGTGCGCGATTATTTCCACGGTTCCAAATGGGTGCCGGCGGTGGTCTCTGTGGGACTGGGGCCGGCGAATTGCATGGTGCGGACTGATAGTGGGGAGGAGTAGAAGCGGCATGTGGACCAAATGCATGATCGCTGTTCAGCATCATCCCCCCCACACCTCCCCGGGCCGAACGATGTGGGACCCCCACCCGTAATGTCGCCGGCCCCTGACGTTGTATCGCCAGGGCCGGATGTGCCAACGCGCAGGGGGTCTTCGCCTGATGCTGTCCTACCCGGGGACGTCTGGCAGGCTGGTCGGCCGGGGGCGGTTGGTATTGTGGATGGCGCGAGTCCGGCGAGGGTGTCACCTCGACCGAGCCGGGAGGCGTCTGAGCCTGGACTGTCTGGCGGCGCTGCCCGTCCGAGGCGGGTCAGGGTGCGGCCGCGGTACTTGGAGGATTATGAGTGTTGATGGGTTTCAGGTGGTCATGTTATGATTGTCCTTTCATCATTTGACTTGTCATTTTACGAGGGGAGGAGTGTGCTGTGTCACTTGATTGGGTTTTCGTATATCATGCCTCGCCCGCTAGGTGTGGCAGGAATGTTCTTCTGGTCGCGCAATAAAGCGGAGCTGATGCTGGCACGCTTGCTTCTCGTGTTCCACTGCACCTCGTACACTCTATCTCGAAGTCCAGGAACCGAACCCTCGCTTTCCCATTGGCCTTTGATTTCCACGATCACGATTTTAACTATCACGGCATTTTCCAGGAACCTAACCGCCACGATGTTGGAGGGTTTCCTGTATATGTATATAAATACATGCACACACACACAAGTCAAACCCCCTAACTTGCCTCGGCAGCAGAGCACAGTTCAAGACCCACCACAGCACTTGCTGCACGACTTGTTCGCAACAAGTTTTGTCTGCCACACAAACGCATTGTCTCTGTGATTTGTATGTATTAACGAGCTTAGTATGGTCACTGACAATCGATTTGGCAGTATGTCATCCTGACGAGCCCATAGTAAGGGTGAAATCTGGATTGACGGCTCTGCTTTCATTTATTCGTGACCAGAAAGGCATAAGTCTCAGTCTTCAAAGACCTAAGTGCCACATGGACACCATCCTAGTTTGGAGGTGATGAGTCTGCATAATTCATGTGCATGACGTCAGTGTCATGTCACATCTCAGGTCAGTGTGCTCCTTTCATTTAATATATATACATATTTCAACCTGGGCAATAATTTTGTTTTCATGAGCGAGGCTCATGTAAGAGCAAGGTAGAACTGACGATGTGACAACCATCGAGGGAACGATTCGAGCAGGAAAAGAGGACAGGGATTAGTGTAGGAAGCACTAAATCTAGCAAGTAAATGGTGTTTAGTTAGGAAAGGCAGAAAATGCTGTGGATTTTCTCAGAAAAGTTGCTTTGAAGCATGTATACATATCCTTTTGTATTCATGGAAGCAATTTGGGAACCCATTGTGCTGTGCAATCTTATTTATTACAATAGAAGGTGTTGCTTGATGGTGGTTTCAACGCTTCTGAAAACGACTCTCGCTTCCTCTGAAATATGCCTGTGACTCGTCGATCATTCACGATGATGGATTCCGTTGCATCAATCGTTATTCACTCCATCAGCTGACCTTCCACACCTCGGCTCATTTTTGTTGTCACCCAACCGCATTTAAATTCAGCTACCACTCTTTTGATGGTGGTATAAAACATTGCACCTTATCTCAGTATTCACATAATGTACTCTTCCTTATCTTCTTTAAATGCAAGAACTTGATTAAAAAAAATAAAAAATTCAATTTTCTAACACAGATCATCCCAGTCAACTTGAAGCATTTGGAAAAAATATAAAGACGTGTATCAGTGAGTTTATATGTGGTATATCCACATTCCACACATATCAACTTGTTGAATCTGGGATTAATATTCCCGACTTTATCCTTTCCCTGTTGGGCTTGGAACTTTTTGACGACCCTCATCGGGTGTTGATTTCTTTACAATGAATGTAAAATAACTGATCGTCATAATCAATGTACTGTACCATACTCTTTGAAGCGCGTCGGCGCTGCAAAAGGAGTTTCAGTTGGCAAGGGTTATGTTGGCAGTTTGCTGTTTCCTTCTGAGTAGCCGGTCAGGCCAGAAATTTGGAATTTGTTCAGGGAACCAGCGGGAATTCGCCTACTCTTCACAAAAGACAACGTGATGTCTTTAATGACCGCAAACGACCAGTGTTGGCAGACGGGTCCTCTAGCTCAATGTCCTTGTGATGAACGCCGCACACATTGATGAATCGCCCTGCCTGTGAAACACTTGGATGACAGTTTATAGCTGGGTCGGGATTCGAACCTAGGCTAGATAGCTCAAAGGTGAGAAAAAACACTCATCTCCCTTAAAGTGTCTGTCCTACATGCGTAATGTACAAACACATCCATGAGCCTGATACAATTGTCGAGAAATAATGAATATACACATTAGGATTTCAACCAATCACAATAAAGATCCATCCATTGTTGAGTGAGTCAAAATGTCCTGATCCGTTCTATGTTATAGCTCCTCCATGAGCCTCGACTTTGCATTAAAAAAGTAAGAATTAGTTTTGGAGACATTTTGAAATTGTTGCTAAAACTTCTATTTTCACTCCCAGTATCATAATTGATCTCTTATAACTTAGTTAATTAGTTTTAGTCACCACTTATCCTGAGGTTTCCTCATCACGAAGAGTGGTTCAGTCCGCCGCAGATTAATTGGCATCGTAGTATAGGCATATGTTTTCTCTGCTCGTTCAATCAGTGGAAGTAGTTCCATGAGACAAAGTTATTTCCCGACATACGGCCAATACCCCTAAGACGTGTGCATCATCCTGAAAATATGTCTGATCAGGATGCAGACATATTTTCTTCCTTATGTGGATGAATGGATATCTTCGTGATGAGGAAACCTCAGGATAAGTGGTGACAAAATCTAATTAACTAAGTTATCAGAGATCAATTATGATACTGGGAGTGAAAATAGAAGTTTTAGCAACAATTTCAAATTTCGGCAGGGTTGTGTTTTTGCTTCACTAAATCGATGCCTGTTAATGAATATGCACCGAATTGAATGTGTCCAGGAAAAAGAGTGAAATTGAGAAAAACGATGTGCGTTTGATCTGAGCAAGCAGGTCTCCTGTGATGCCGTTTGTTTGGCCAAACACATTTCATATAAAGTTTGCACAAGATTGCCAAGTCATTATGTAAGGAATACAACATACATGTACAAACTTGTCTCCTGACAATTTGATAATACAGCCACGTTTGGGTCGACCTATTTATCCTGTATGCTGGGCCGAGGTTAAAAAGGAGAGGAAGATGGACGCTTGGGGAGTGTGTTGAAGGATGGGGGGAAAAGGTAAAGTTTGGGAGAAAGAAATGGAGAGGGCAGTGGCATGAATGAGTCACAGAGGAGCTAGAGGCCTAAATTTTCCTTGAAAGTACAAATAACAACGAGAGAGTTCATAGAACACGTTACCATGCACAGTGTTCATTCAAGTACTGTATGTACTTCAATTTTAATAAAATAATGATTTTAAAGATCATTAAGAAAAAATTCTGGAAGTTTAGTGCTTTTGAAGCAGTCTTATTTAACATGTCCAAGTACTGCAAAACAGAAGGGTTATGGAAGTGCAAAGAAGGCGATTTGTGTTCTACAGTGTTCAAGTATATTCCTGGTGTTGGCTTAATGGTTAGGGTGGTGGGTTTGGGATCCTAGGATCCTGAGTTCAAATCTCACTCGGCTGTTGAATTAATACCAGGTGGGGTTGACTCTGCTTGTCATCCTTCCGAGGTAAGCAAAATGAGTGCCAGCTTGCTGGTATTCTGTGTCGGAGCGGCGACCCATCCAGGATTGTGTCCGATAGCTAAGGAGACTGCATAGGCAGCACCAATCGTCTGCACAGAGTATGGTCCCAATGGATGGATGGATGGATGGTGTTCAAGTATATAATTCAATTTAAATAAAATGAAGGTTTTAAAAGTTGTTAAAAAAATTAATTCCGAAATTTACTGCCATTTTATGTGCATTTACGCAGTGGCTTCTACACCACCCGATCTAACACATTACATAATTTATTTGTGCCTCTTTGAGTCCTTTATGACATCTTTAAAAGGCAGTACATTTCTTCTTTGGAATAATTTTCAATTTTGTTCGTGATTTTTTGTGAAAAATTGTTCGTGAAAAATTTTCAATTTTTTGGGAGATGGTTTTTGGAGCTTTTTGTGTGTTTGTTCCTGGTGGGTGATTGTTTATGTGTGGCTGGCAGTGTTTTTATGCACGGTTGATGGGAGATTGTTTTTTGTTTATGCATTGCTGGAGGTGGTTTATGTGTGGCTGGTGCGAGATGGTTTGAGATTTTATGCGCGCTGCTGGTGGGAGATGGTTTTTGTACCCACAAAAACCTGCGAATACGCAAAGCACAGGACCGCAAATGCAGAAGCAAGTCACATTTTATGAAGTGTGAATATGCAGGGTGCGCGAATGTTGAATCCGCAAATGTCGGGGTTTCATGGTACTGTTCATCTACAGGTTCTTTTTCTGATACGTATTCAAAATATAACATTGAATTTAAATAAGCGATAGCTCGCCTTCTCTTCGTGAAGAACACCGTGGGATCTTTAACGTCTATCAACGAATGCCGGCAGATGGGACGCCTAGTTTAAAGTCCATCCAAGGAACGGCGCACACATTGATGAATCACCCTGCCGGTGAAACACTGGGATGACAGTTTATAGTTGGGTCAGAATTAAAATCCAGGCTAGACAGCTCAGAGTACATTTGTACCTCTAGGGCCTTGGCCATCCTATCAGCCATTGACTTGCATTTATATTGTGCTATTTTGTTGAAGTTGTGCAAGTTGTATCAAGATGTTTGCCTAACAGCAAGTGGTCTGGTTTTGTATTTTTTTATGATCAATATAAGACTTCAAGCAGGGTCCGAGTTGCTTATATTTTGCTCAAAAATTGATGTAAAAATTCTCGAAAGAGACAATGTTATTTTACAGCTGTATGACGAAGAATACTGTTGCACAGGTTGTAGAATTCAGCAATCAGAAGATCAACTGTTCATGTCATGAGTGCTGTCAGGCAAATGGAAGCAAAGACAAAGCCGAGCTCCTACTTCACCGCTGATGCCACGTGTATGGCTGTGAAATTGTGGGAAAATTATCATCATTACCTCTGAGAACCTCTTTGGGCTGAGTGCAGGGCAAGCAGGGTTAAAGAGAACCTGTGTGAACTTGTAGTTCAGGCATTGGTAAGCAGGATACATTCTATTCCTGGCTCAGCTTCGAGCTCCATGAGAACAGCTGCTCGTGTCCTGAAAGCATGTGAGCAAAATTTCCGTCTGAGCCATCATGTCTCGGTTGGCAATTGATTGGGGGCTATGTAGAAGCTTCTGCCATCACAATTTGATCTCCCTATGTGCTATTTTCTTTTTGAACCAACAGCAGGGCAACCACCTTTTAACAGAAACAAGAACATTGTGATTTGTTGCAATTTTTGCAGCCATTATTTTTGTCCTATTTGGAAGCTTTAATTATGGGTCAGAATTAGGACATTTTTTTTTCACGAAAGTACAGGGGAAAACAATTGGAGACGAGAACGGCACTCGGTAGAGTGCATACCTCCAACAGGCTGAACAGTTTACATTTTGTATCCCACTGATAGCTCGGATCTGGATCCAGACCTGAACCAAAATCGAATTGTCTTGTTATCACCTCATTAACTCATCCACCAAGTTTTGTCATCATCCATCTACAACTTTTTGAAATATAGTGCGATATATCGTTTTTGGCCCTATCTCTCAATGGTGAAGAACCACTTAAAATTTTTTTTAATATCCTTGTATCCAGATCTGGATTCAGATTTTCATCAAAATGTAATCATTTCAGCCATATCACACAGCCATCCTGTCCAACAAATTTTGGCCGAATCCGTCTAACTTTTTGAGATATCCTGCTCGCAGACAGACAAACAGACAGGTGTGAAAACATAACCTCCGTCCACCTTCGGTGGCAGAGGTAAAAATGCTTTCAATCTTTGCTCATTCCTGCTGGTTAACCTTGAATGTTTCATTACACTTCCAGTCACACTTACATCGTGCATTTGATGAATGGTTTATGCAACCGTGGACAACCAGTTGTCACTTTATTCATTTATCTGCTTATCAAATGTGGCAAATCAAAACGTAAGGACCAAGCGATGCAAAAAATGATTGTTTTGTTCAAGGAATTATAGGCCAGGATATATATTATTGGCCTAGAGTGGTCCGCATCTCTGATTCAAGTGTATTGCATTTTCTGGACACTTTAATTCCTGTTTCTTTCTTATTCTTTCCCTGATAATGAATCAGCAGCACACATGGTTGAGGATATATTACCTAACGAGGGACAGTGGGCTTGAAGGATGGATAAGACCTGTAAAATTGGCAAATTACCATGCCTGGCACATGACTGACAATTATAACTCATTCCATGATTGTTGAAATTTTAAACGAATAGAAAATTAAAGGAAATACAAGGAAATTAATTGTAGGAGGAGGCCATTAGGCCCATCAATCCCATCAAACCTGTGCAAACATGCCAACATCTTAGCATTCTACTCTCTCCACAACTTCCAGATACATATCCAACTCGATTTTAAAACAATTCATTGACTCCAGTGTCACCACCCTTATAGAGAGACTGACCATTCCATGTATTCACAACTCTGATATTGAAAGACCCCTGCCTTACTTCCATCCGAGCTATCCTTTTCTTTCCCCTTAAACCATGCCCCCTTGTCCATGTTCATTCTGTTGAAAAATTCCACTGCCCTTGTTTTGTCGATACCTCTCATTATCATAAACGTATCTGTGAGATTCCTTCACAATCCTCTCTTTTCTAATGTAAAGAGTCCTAGCTCTTTGAGCCTCATAGCTTAGTCTAGCTCAGCCCAGGATCGATTGAGATGCCCTACGCTGTACCCTCTCTATGGCAACAATGTCTTTCCTCAGATGTGGTAACAAAAACTTCACACTATCGAGAATGGAAAAGGAGCTCGATTTTGGCATGCATGTGTCCGTCCATCCCTACGTAACTGTCCGTCCATCCCTGCGGCCGTCCGTCCATCCCTGTGTCCAACTGTCTGTCCCTGTGTCCAACTGTCTGTCCCTGCGTCCAACTGTCTGTCCCTGCGTCCATCTGTCTGTCCCTGCGTCCATCTGTCTGTCCCTGCGTCCATCTGTCTGTCCCTGCGTCCATCTGTCTGTCCCTGCGTCCATCCGTCTGTCCCTGCTTCTGTCCGTCTGTTCCTGCTTCTCTCCGTCATCCGTCCCTGCATCCATCCGTCCGTCCCTGCCTGCCTGTATCTGTCCATCCGGCTGTCAACACTTGTCCTTTCAGGGATACTGCTAATCAAGCCCAATCTGCAAACTATGATATAGTTGAGTAAAGTGAGGATAGATTGGCCTGTTTCAAACAGTATGATATAGTTGAGTAAAGTGAGGATAGATGGGGCGGTTTCAAACAGCATGATATAGTTGAGTAAAGTTATGATAGGTCGGCCGGTTTCACACAGTAAGATATAGTTGAGTAAAGTGAGGATAGATGGGCCGGTTTCAAACAGTTTGATATAGTTGAGTAAAGTGAGGATAGATGGGTTGGTTTCAAACAGTATGATATCGTTGAGTAAAGTGAGATAGATGGGCCGGTTTCAAACAGTTGATATAGTTGAGTAAAGTGAGGATAGATGGGCTGGTTTCAAACAGTATTATGTAGTTGAGTAAAGTGAGGATATATGGGCCGGTTTCAAACAGTTTGATATAGTTGAGTAAAGTGAGGATAGATGGGTTGGTTTCAAACAGTATGATATCTTTGAGTAAAGTGAGGATAGATGGGTTGGTTTCAAACAGTATGATATCTTTTCGTAAAGTGAGATAGATGGGCTGGTTTCAAACAGTATGATATCGTTGAGTAACGTGAGGATAGATTGGCTGGTTTCAAACAGTTTGATATAGTTGAGTAAAGTGAGGATAGATTGGCTGGTTTCAAACTATGATGTAGTTGAGTAAGGTGAGGAGAGATGGGCCAGTTTCAAACAGTGTAATATAATTGAGTAAAGTGAGGATAGATTGGGTGGTTTCAAGCAGTATGATATAGTTGAGTAAAGTGAGGATAGGTTGGCTGGTTTCAAACAGTTTGATATAGTTGAGTAAAGTGAGCATAAATTGGCTGGTTTCAAACAGTATGATATAGTTGAGTAAAGTGAGGATAGATGGGCCGGTTTCAAACAGTTTGATATGGTTGAGTAAAGTGAGGATAGATTGGCTGGTTTCAAACAGTATGAGGTAGTTGAGTATGCCCCGGTTAGAATAGGTGTACCATATCCCTGTGTGTCGTAAGAGGCGACCAGGGTTGCGTCAGGAAGGGCATCCGGCGTAAAAACCTATGCCAAATCATTATGCGGACAACAAAACGAATTTCCATACCGGATCAGTCGAGGCCCGGGTTACCAACGACCGCCACCGGTACCGGTGGTCAGCAGGATACCAGTGGAAATTGTGCTACTGCTGGGCGAAGGAGGAGAAGGAGACGGGGAAGGCGAGTCCGGAGGCAGTGGGAGAGGGGGAAGGGTAGAAGTGTGGAGGTGAGAGTTGGAACTCTGAATGTTGGGACGATGAATGGCAAAGGGCGAGAGTTGGCTGATATGATGGAGAGAAGAAAGGTGGACATACTGTGTGTACAAGAGACCAAGTGGATGGGGAGTAAGGCGAGGAGCATTGGAGGTGGTTTCAAACTGTTCTACCATGGTGTGGATGGGAGGAGAAATGGTGTCGGGATAATCCTGAAGGAAGATCATGTCAAGAGGGTATTGGAGGTGAGGAGGGTGTCTGACCGAGTGATGAGTGTGAAGTTGGAAATTGAAGGGGTGATGATGAATGTCATCAGTGCATATGCCCCACATATGGGGTGTGAGATGGAATATAAAGAAGATTTCTGGAGTGAGTTAGATGAAGTGGTGGAGAGTGTATCCAAGGATGAAAGAGTGGTGATTGGAGCAGATTTCAATGGACATGTTGGGGAAGGGAATAAAGAGGATGAGGAGGTGATGGGGAGGTACGGTCTCAACAAGAGAAATGTGGAAGGGCAAATGGTGGTAGAGTTTGCAAAAAGAATGGAAATGGCAGTGGTAAACACGTATTTCAAGAAGAAGGAGGAACACAGGGTGACATACAAGAGTGGAGGAAAGTGCACACAGATGGATTACATCTTAAGTAGGAGATGCAACCTGAAAGAGATTAGTGACTGTAAGGTTGTGGCAGGGGAGAGTGTAGCTCGACAGCATCGATTGGTGGTCTGTAGGATGACTTTAGAGGTGAGGTTGAGGAAGAGAGTGAGGGCTGAACCAAGGACCAGATGGTGGAAGCTGAAGGAGGAAGACTGTTGCGTGAAATTTAGGGAGGAGGTGAGACAGGCGTTGGATGGTGGTAAAGATGGGTGGGATGATTGGGCAACGACAGCAGAAGTTGTGAGGGAGATAGCTAGGAAGGTACTAGGTGTGACATCTGGACAGAGGAAGGAAGATAACGAGACTTGGTGGTCGAATGAGGAAGTACAGGAAAGTATAAGGAAGAAGGGGTTGGCTAAAAAGAAGTGGGATAGTCAGAGAGATGAAGAAAGTAGGCAGGAGTACAAGGAGTGGCGTCAAAAAGCAAAAAGAGAGGTGGCAAAGGCCAAGGAAAAGGCATATGACGAGCTGTATGAGAAGTTGGATACAAAAGAAGGGGAAAAGGATTTATACCGATTGGCAAGAAAGAGGGACCGAGCTGAGAAGGATGTGCTGCAGGTTCGGGTGATAAAGGACGCAAATGGGAATGTGCTGACGAGCGAGGAGAGTGTGTTGAGAAGGTGGATGGAGTACTTTGAGGAGCTGATGAATGAAGAAAATGAGAGAGAGAGAAGGTTGGAAGAGGTGGAGATGGTGAATCTGGAAGTGGGATGGATCAGTAAGGATGAAGTGAGGACTGCTATGAAGAAGATGAAAAGTGGAAAGGCGGTTGGCCCAGATGGTATACCAGTGGAGGCATGGAAGTGCTTAGCAGAGATGGCAGTGGGGTTGTTAACCAGATTGTTTAATAAAGTCTTGGAAAGTGAGAGGATGCCGGAGGAATGGAGATTAAGTGTACTGATTCCGATTTTCAAGAATAAGGGTGATGTGCAGAGCTGTGGAAATTACAGAGGGATAAAGTTGTTAAGCCACACCATGAAGTTGTGGGAAAGAGTAGTGGAAGCTCGGTTGAGAGGAGAGGTGACGATCTGTGAGCAGCAATATGGGTTTATGCCAGGAAAGAGCACCACTGATGCGATGTTTGCTTTGAGAATGTTGATGGAGAAGTATAGGGATGGCCAGAAAGAGTTACATTGTGTGTTCGTGGATTTAGAGAAAGCTTATGATAGGGTGCCAAGAGAGGAGTTGTGGCATTGTATGAGGAAGTCGGGAGTGGTGGAGAAGTATGTGAGGATTGTGCAGGATATGTATGAGGACAGTGTGACAGCGGTGAGGTGTGCGGTAGGAATGACGGACCGGTTTAAGGTTAAAGTGGGATTGCACCAAGGATCGACTCTGAGCCCTTTCCTGTTTGCAATGGTGATGGACAGGTTGACGGACGAGATCAGACTGGAGTCTTCATGGACCATGATGTTCGTGGATGACATCATGATCTGTAGGGAGAGTAGGGAGCAGGCTGAATCGAGCCTTGAGAGGTGGAGGTACGCACTGGAGAGAAGGGGAATGTTAGTCAGTAGGAGTAAGACGGAGTACATGTGTGTAAATGAGAGGGAGGGTGGTGGTATGGTGCAGTTGCAAGGAGTTGAGGTGGGGAAGGTGGATTGGTTTAAATACTTGGGATCAACTGTCCAAAGTAACGGAGAGTGTGGGAGAGAAGTGAAAAAGAGAGTGCAGGCAGGATGGAGTGGGTGGAGAAGAGTTGCAGGAGTGATTTGTGATATAAGGGTAGCTGCAAGAGTGAAGGGGAAAGTATACAAGACGGTAGTGAGACCAGCTATGTTGTATGGTTTGGAGGCGGTGGCGCTAACAAAAAGAGGGGAAGCAGAGCTGGAGGTGGCAGAGTTAAAGATGCTGCGATTCTCGTTGTGAGTGACGAGGATGGATAGGATAAGAAATGAGTGTATTAGAGGGACAGCGCAGGTAGGACGGTTTGGAGACAAAGTGAGAGAGGCGAGATTGAGATGGTTTGGACATGTGCACAGGAGGGAAACGGAGTATATCGAGAGAAGGATGTTGAAGATGGAGCCGCCAGGCAGGAGGAGAAGAGGAAGGCCAAAGAAGAGGTTCATGGATGTGGTGAGGGCGGACATGCGGGTGGTTGGAGTGTCAATGGAAGATGTGGAGGATAGAGCAAAATGGAGACAGTTGGTCCGCTGTGGCGACCCCTAGCGGGAGCAAGCCGAAAGAGGAAGAAGAGGTTGGCTGGTTTCAAACAGTTTGATATAGTTGAGTAAAGTGAGGATAGGTTGGATGGTTTCAAACAGTTTGATATAGTTGAGTAAAGTGAGGATAAATTGGCTGATTTCAAACAGTATGATATAGTTGAGTAAAGTGAGGATAAATTGGCTGGTTTCAAACAGTATGATATAGTTGAGTAAAGTGAGGATAGATGGGCCGGTTTCAAACAGTTTGATATGGTTGAGTAAAGTGAGGATAGATTGGCTGGTTTCAAACAGTATGATGTAGTTGAGTAAAGTGAGGATAGATGGGCTGGTTTCAAACAGTATGATATCATTGAGTAAAGTGAGGATAGATTGGCTGTTTTCAAACAATTCGATACAGTTGATTAAAGTGAGGATAGATTGGCTGGTTTCAAACAGTTTGATGTAGTTGTGTAAAGTGAGGATAGATGGGCTGGTTTCAAACAGTTTGATGTAGTTGTGTAAAGTGAGGATAGATGGGCTGGTTTCAAATGGTATGATATCTTTGAGTAAAGTGAGGATAGATTGGCTGGTTTCAAACAGAATGATATAGTTGAGTAAAGTGAGGATAGATTGGCTGGTTTCAAACAGTTTGATATAGTTGAGTAAAGTGAGGATAAATTGGCTGGTTGCAAACAGTATGATATAGTTGAGTAAAGTGAGGATAGATGGGCTGGTTTCAAACAGTTTGATGTAGTTGTGTAAAGTGAGGATAGATGGGCTGGTTTCAAACGGTATGATATCTTTGAGTAAAGTGAGGATAGATTGGCTGGTTTCAAACAGTTTGATATAGTTGAGTAAAGTGAGGATAGATTGGCTGGTTTCAAACAGTTTGATATAGTTGAGTAAAGTGAGGATAAATTGGCTGGTTTCAAACAGTATGATATAGTTGAGTAAAGTGAGGATAGATGGGCTGGTTTCACACAGTTTGATATAGTTGAGTAAAGTGAGGATAGATGCGCTGGTTTAACACAGTATGATCGAGTTGAGTAAAGTGATGATAGGTCGGCCGGTTTCAAACAGTATGATATCGTTGAGTAACGTGAGGATAGATTGGCTGGTTTCAAACAGTTTGATATAGTTGAGTAAAGTGAGGATAGATTGGCTGGTTTCAAACTATGATGTAGTTGAGTAAGGTGAGGATAGATGGGCCAGTTTCAAACAGTATGATATAGTTGAGTAAAGTGAGGATAGATTTGCTGGTTTCAAACAGTATGATATCGTTGAGTAAAGTGAGGATAAATTGGCTGGTTTCAAACAGTTTGATATAGTTGAGTAAAGTGAGGATAGATTGGCTGGTTTCAAACTATGATGTAGTTCAGTAAGGTGAGGATAGATGGGCCAGTTTCAAACAGTATGATATACTTGAGTAAAGTGAGGATAGATTTGCTGGTTTCAAACGGTATGATATCTTTGAGTAAAGTGAGGATAGGTTGGCTGGTTTCAAACAGAATGATATGGTTGAGTAAAGTGAGGATAGATTGGCTGATTTCAAACAGTTTGATATCGTTGAGTAAAGTGAGGATAGATGGGCTGGTTTCAAACAGTTTGATATAGTTGAGAAAAGTGAGGATAGATTGGCTGGTTTCAAACTATGATGTAGTTGAGTGAGGTGAGGATAGATGGGCCAGTTTCAAACAGTATGATATAGTTGAGTAAAGTGAGGATAGATTTGCTGGTTTCAAACAGTTTGATATAGTTGAGTAAAGTGAGGATAAATTGGCTGGTTTCAAACAGTATGATATAGTTGAGTAAAGTGAGGATAAATTGGCTGGTTTCAAACAGTATGATATAGTTGATTAAAGTGAGGATAGATTGGCTGGTTTCAAACCGTATGATGTAGTTGAGTAAAGTGCGGATAGATGGGCTGGTTTCAAACAGTATGATATCGTTGAGTAAACTTAGGATAGTTTGGCTGGTTTCAAACAGTTCGATATAGTTGAGTAAAGTGAGGATAGATTGGCTGGTTTCAAACAGTTTGATATAGTTGAGTAAAGTGAGGATAGATGAGCTGGTTTCAAACAGTATGATATCGTTGAGTAAAGTGAGGATAGATTGGCTGGTTTCAAACAGTATGATATCGTTGAGTAAAGTGAGGATAGATTGGCTGGTTTCAAACAGTTTGATATACTTGAGTAAAGTGAGGATATATGGGCCGGTTTCATACAGTATGATAGAGTTGAGTAAAGTGAAGATAGATGGCCGGTTTCATACAGTATGATAGAGTTGAGTAAAGTGAGGATAGATGGGCTGGTTTCAAACAGTATGATGTAGTTGAGTAAAGTGAGGATAGATTGGCTGTTTTCAAACGGTTTGATTTAGTTGAGTAAAGTGAGGATAGATGGGCTGGTTTCAAACAGTTTGATTTAGTTGAGTAAACTGAGGATAGATGGGCTGGTTTCAAACAGTTTGATTTAGTTGAGTAAAGTGAGGATAGATGGGCTGGTTTCAAACAGTATGATGTAGTTGAGTAAAGTGAAGATAGATGGCCGGTTTCATACAGTATGATAGAGTTGAGTAAAGTGAGGATAGATGGGCTGGTTTCAAACAGTATGATGTAGTTGCGTAAAGTTAGGATCGATTGGCTGGTTTCAAACAGTATGATATAGTTGAGTAAAGTGGGGATAGATTGGCTGGTTTCAAACAGTTTGATATAGTTGAGTAAAGTGAGGATAAATTGGCTGGTTTCAAACAGTATGATATCGTTGAGTAAAGTGAGGATAGATTGGCTGGTTTCAAACAGTTCGATATAGTTGAGTAAAGTGAGGATAGATTGGCTGGTTTCAAACAGTTTGATATAGTTGAGTAAAGTGAGGATAGATGAGCTGGTTTCAAACAGTATGATATCGTTGAGTAAAGTGAGGATAGATTGGCCGGTTTCATACAGTATGATAGAGTTGAGTAAAGTGAGGAGAGATGGGCCGGTTTCAAACAGTTTGATATACTTGAGTAAAGTGAGGATATATGGGCCGGTTTCATACAGTATGATAGAGTTGAGTAAAGTGAGGAGAGATGGGCCGGTTTCAAACAGTTTGATATAGTTGAGTAAAGTGAAGATAGATGACCGGTTTCATACAGCATGATAGAGTTGAGTAAAGTGAGGATAGATGGGCTGGTTTCAAACAGTATGATGTAGTTGAGTAAAGTGAGGATAGATTGGCTGTTTTCAAACGGTTTGATTTAGTTGAGTAAAGTGAGGATAGATGGACTGGTTTCAAACAGTATGATATAGTTGAGTAAAGTGAGGATCGATTGGCTGGTTTCAAACAGTATGATATAGTTGAGTAAAGTGAGGATAGATGGGCTGGTTTCAAACAGTTTGATTTAGTTGAGTAAAGTGAGGATAGATGGGCTGGTTTCAAACAGTATGATATAGTTGAGTAAGGTGAGGATGGATTGGCTGGTTTCAAACAGTATGATGTAGTTGAGTAAAGTGAGGATATATGGGCCGGTTTCATACAGTATGATAGAGTTGAGTAAAGTGAGGATAGATGGGCTGGTTTCAAACAGTATGATATAGTTGAGTAAAGTGAAGATAGATGGCCGGTTTCATACAGTATTATAGAGTTGAGTAAAGTGAGGATAGATGGGCTGGTTTCAAACAGTATGATGTAGTTGCGTAAAGTTAGGATCGATTGGCTGGTTTCAAACAGTATGATATAGTTGAGTAAATTGGGGATAGAATGGCTGGTTTCAAACAGTATGACATAGTTGAGTGCAGTGAGGATAGGTGGGCTGGTTTCAAACAGTATGATATAGTTGAGTAAAGTGAGGATAGATGGGCCAGTTTCAAACAGTATGATATAGTTGAGTAAAGTGAGGATAGATGGGCTGGTTTCAAACAGTATGATATAGTTGAGTAAAGTGAGGATAGATTTGCTGATTTCAAACAGTATGATATAGTTGAGTAAAGTGAGGATAAATTGGCTGGTTTCAAACAGTATGATATAGTTGAGTAAAGTGAGGATAGATTTGCTGATTTCAAACAGTATGATATAGTTGAGTAAAGTGAGGATAGATGGGCTGGTTTCAAACAGTATGATATAGTTGAGTAAAGTGAGGATAGATTTGCTGATTTCAAACAGTATGATATAGTTGAGTAAAGTGAGGATAGATGGGCTGGTTTCAAACAGTATGATATAGTTGAGTAAGGTGAGGATAGATGGGCCGGTTTCAAACAGTATGATATAGTTGAGTAAAGTGAGGATAGATGGGCTGGTTTCAAACAGTATGATATAGTTGAGTAAGGTGAGGATAGATGGGCCGGTTTCAAACAGTATGATATAGTTGAGTAAAGTGAGGATAGATGGGCCAGTTTCAAACAGTATGATATAGTTGAGTAAAGTGAGGATAGATGGGCTGGTTTCAAACAGTATGATATAGTTGAGTAAAGTGAGGATAGATTTGCTGGTTTCAAACAGTATGATATAGTTGAGTAAAGTGAGGATAGATGGGCTGGTTTCAAACAGTATGATATAGTTGAGTAAAGTGAGGATAGATTTGCTGGTTTCAAACAGTATGATATAGTTGAGTAAAGTGAGGATAGATTGGCTGGTTTCAAACAGTTCGATATAGTTGAGTAAAGTGAGGATAAATTGGCTGGTTTCAAACAGTATGATATAGTTGAGTAAGGTGAGGATAGATGGGCCGGTTTCAAACAGTATGATATAGTTGAGTAAAGTGAGGATAGATGGGCCAGTTTCAAACAGTATGATATAGTTGAGTAAAGTGAGGATAGGTTGGCTGGTTTCAAACAGTTTGATATAGTTGAGTAAAGTGAGGATAGATTGGCTGGTTTCAAACAGTTTGATATAGTTGAGTAAAGTGAGGATAGATGGGCTGGTTTCAAACAGTATGATATCGTTGAGTAAAGTGAGGATAGATGAGCTGGTTTCAAACAGTATGATATAGTTGAGTAAAGTGAGGATAGATTTGCTGGTTTCAAACAGTATGATATAGTTGAGTAAAGTGAGGATAGATTTGCTGGTTTCAAACAGTATGATATAGTTGAGTAAAGTGAGGATAGGTTGGATGGTTTCAAACAGTATGATATAGTTGAGTAAAGTGAGGATAAATTGGCTGATTTCAAACAGTATGATATAGTTGAGTGCAGTGAGGATAGATGGGCCGGTTTCAAACAGTATGACATAGTTGAGTGCAGTGAGGATAGCTGGGCCGGTTTCAAACAGTATGATATAGTTGAGTAAAGTGAGGATAGCTGGGCCGGTTTCAAACAGTATGATATAGTTGAGTAAAGTGAGGATAGATTTGCTGGTTTCAAACAGTATGATATAGTTGAGTAAAGTGAGGATAGGTTGGATGGTTTCAAACAGTTTGATATAGTTGAGTAAAGTGAAGATAGATGGCCGGTTTCATACAGTATTATAGAGTTGAGTAAAGTGAGGATAGATGGGCTGGTTTCAAACAGTTTGATTTAGTTGAGTAAAGTGAGGATAGATTGGCTGGTTTCAAACAGTATGATATAGTTGAGTAAAGTGAGGATAGATGGGTGGGTTTCAAACAGTATGATATAGTTGAGTAAAGTGAGGATAGATGGGCTGGTATCAAACAGTTTGATTTAGTTGAGTAAAGTGAGGATAGATGAGATGGGTTCAAACAGTATGATATAGTTGAGTAAAGTGAGAAGAGATGGGCTGGTTTCAAAAAGTTTGAGTTAGTTGAGTAAAGTGAAGATAGATGGCCGGTTTCATACAGTATGATAGAGTTGAGTAAAGTGAGGATAGATGGGCTGGTTTCAAACAGTATGATGTAGTTGAGTAAAGTGAGGATAGATGTGCCGGTTTCAAACAGTATGATGTAGTTGAGTAAAGTGAAGATAGATGGCCGGTTTCATACAGTATGATGTAGTTGAGTAAAGTGAGGATAGATGGGCTGGTTTCAAACAGTTTGATTTAGTTGAGTAAACTGAGGATAGATGGGCTGGTTTCAAACAGTTTGATTTAGTTGAGTAAAGTGAGGATAGATGGGCTGGTTTCAAACAGTATGATGTAGTTGAGTAAAGTGAAGATAGATGGCCGGTTTCATACAGTATGATAGAGTTGAGTAAAGTGAGGATAGATGGGCTGGTTTCAAACAGTATGATGTAGTTGCGTAAAGTTAGGATCGATTGGCTGGTTTCAAACAGTATGATATAGTTGAGTAAAGTGAGGATAAATTGGCTGGTTTCAAACAGTATGATACAGTTGAGTAAAGTGAGGATAGATTGGCTGGTTTCAAACAGTTCGATATAGTTGAGTAAAGTGAGGATAAATTGGCTGGTTTCAAACAGTATGATATAGTTGAGTAAGGTGAGGATAGATGGGCGGGTTTCACACAGTATGATATAGTTGATTAAAGTGAGGATAGATGGGCCGGTTTCAAACAGTTTGATATGGTTGAGTAAAGTGAGGATAGATTGGCTGGTTTCAAACCGTATGATGTAGTTGAGTAAAGTGAGGATAGATGGGCTGGTTTCAAACAGTATGATATCGTTGAGTAAAGTGAGGATAGATTGGCTGGTTTCAAACAGTTCGATATAGTTGAGTAAAGTGAGGATAGATTGGCTGGTTTCAAACAGTTTGATATAGTTGAGTAAAGTGAGGATAGATTGGCTGCTTTCAAACAGTTTGATATACTTGAGTAAAGTGAGGATATATGGGCCGGTTTCATACAGTATGATAGAGTTGAGTAAAGTGAGGATAGATGGGCCGGTTTCAAACAGTTTGATATAGTTGAGTAAAGTGAAGATAGATGGGCTGGTTTCAAACAGTTTGATTTAGTTGAGTAAAGTGAGGATAGATTGGCTGGTTTCAAACAGTATGATATAGTTGAGTAAAGTGAGGATAGATGGGCTGGTTTCAAACAGTATGATATAGTTGAGTAAAGTGAAGATAGATGGCCGGTTTCATACAGTATTATAGAGTTGAGTAAAGTGAGGATAGATGGGCTGGTTTCAAACAGTATGATGTAGTTGCGTAAAGTTAGGATCGATTGGCTGGTTTCAAACAGTATGACATAGTTGAGTGCAGTGAGAATAGGTGGGCCGGTTTCAAACAGTATGATATAGTTGAGTTCGGTCAGGATAGATGGGCCGGTTTCAAACAGTTTGATTTATTTGAGTAAAGTGAGGATATATGGGCTGGTTTCAAACAGTATGATATAGTTGAGTAAAGTGAGGATAGATGGGCCAGTTTCAAACAGTATGATATAGTTGAGTAAAGTGAGGATAGATGGGCTGGTTTCAAACAGTATGATATAGTTGAGTAAGGTGAGGATAGATGGGCCGGTTTCAAACAGTATGACATAGTTGAGTGCAGTGAGAATAGGTGGGCCGGTTTCAAACAGTATGATATAGTTGATTAAAGTGAGGATAGATGGGCCGGTTTCAAACTGTATGGTGTGGTTGAGTAAAGTGAGGATAGATGGGCTGGTTTCAAACCGTATGATATCGTTGAGTAAAGTGAGGATAGATTGGCTGGTTTCAAACAGTTCGATATAGTTGAGTAAAGTGAGGATAAATTGGCTGGTTTCAAACAGTATGATATAGTTGAGTAAGGTGAGGATAGATTGGCTGGTTTCAAACAGTATGACATAGTTGAGTGCAGTGAGAATAGGTGGGCCGGTTTCAAACAGTATGATATAGTTGAGTTCGGTGAGGATAGATGGGCGGGTTTCACACAGTATGATATAGTTGATTAAAGTGAGGATAGATGGGCCGGTTTCAAACAGTTTGATTTATTTGAGTAAAGTGAGGATATATGGGCTGGTTTCAAACAGTATGATATAGTTGAGTAAAGTGAGGATAGATGGGCTGGTTTCAAACAGTTTGATTTAGTTGAGTAAAGTGAGGATAGATGGGCTGGTTTCAAACAGTATGATATAGTTGAGTAAAGTGAGGATGGATTGGCTGGTTTCAAACAGTATGATGTAGTTGAGTAAAGTGAGGATAGATTGGCTGGTTTCAAACAGTTCGATATTGTTGAGTAAAGTGAGGATAAATTGGCTGGTTTCAAACAGTATGATATAGTTGAGTAAGGTGAGGATAGATTGGCTGGTTTCAAACAGTATGACATAGTTGAGTGCAGTGAGAATAGGTGGGCCGGTTTCAAACAGTATGACATAGTTGAGTGCAGTGAGGATAGATGGGCCGGTTTCAAACAGTTTGATTTATTTGAGTAAAGTGAGGATATATGGGCCGGTTTCAAACAGTCTGATATAGTTGAGTAAAGTGAGGATCGATTGGCTGGTTTCAAACAGTATGACATAGTTGAGTAAAGTGAGGATAGATGGGCCGGTTTCAAACAGTATGATATAGTTGAGTAAAGTGAGGATAGATGGGCTGGTTTCAAACAGTTTGATTTAGTAGAGTGAAGTGAGGATAGATGGGCTGGTTTCAAACAGTTTGATTTAGTTGAGTAAAGTGAGGATGGATTGGCTGGTTTCAAACATTATGATATAGTTGAGTTCGGTGAGGATAGATGGGCGGGTTTCAAACAGTATGATATAGTTGAGTTCGGTCAGGATAGATGGGCCGGTTTCAAACAGTTTGATTTATTTGAGTAAAGTGAGGATATATGGGCTGGTTTCAAACAGTATGATATAGTTGAGTAAAGTGAGGATAGATGGGCTGGTTTCAAACAGTTTGATTTAGTTGAGTAAAGTGAGGATAGATGGGCTGGTTTCAAACAGTATGATATAGTTGAGTAAAGTGAGGATGGATTGGCTGGTTTCAAACAGTATGATGTAGTTGAGTAAAGTGAGGATATATGGGCCGGTTTCATACTGTATGATAGAGTTGAGTAAAGTGAGGATAGATGGCCGGTTTCAAACAGTATGATGTAGTTGAGTAAAGTGAGGATATATGGGCCGGTTTCATACAGTATGATATAGTTGAGTAAAGTGAAGATAGATGGCCGGTTTCATACAGTATTATAGAGTTGAGTAAAGTGAGGATAGATGGGCTGGTTTCAAACAGTATGATGTAGTTGCGTAAAGTTAGGATCGATTGGCTGGTTTCAAACAGTATGATATAGTTGAGTGAAGTGGGGATAGATTGGCTGGTTTCAAACAGTTTGATATAGTTGAGTAAAGTGAGGATAGGTGGGCCGGTTTCAAACAGTATGATATAGTTGAGTAAAGTGAGGATAGATTGGCTGATTTCAAACAGTATGATATAGTTGATTAAAGTGAGGATAGATGGGCCGGTTTCAAACACTATGATATAGTTGAGTAAAGTGAGGATATATGGGCCGGTTTCAAACAGTTTGATATGGTTGAGTAAAGTGAGGATAGATTGGCTGGTTTCAAACCGTATGATGTAGTTGAGTAAAGTGAGGATAGATGGGCTGGTTTCAAACAGTATGATATCGTTGAGTAAAGTGAGGATAGATTGGCTGGTTTCAAACAGTTCGATATAGTTGAGTAAAGTGAGGATAGATTGGCTGGTTTCAAACAGTTTGATATAGTTGAGTAAAGTGAGGATAGATTGGCTGCTTTCAAACAGTTTGATATACTTGAGTAAAGTGAGGATATATGGGCCGGTTTCATACAGTATGATAGAGTTGAGTAAAGTGAGGATATATGGGCCGGTTTCATACAGTATGATAGAGTTGAGTAAAGTGAGGATAGATGGGCCGGTTTCAAACAGTTTGATATAGTTGAGTAAAGTGAAGATAGATGGGCTGGTTTCAAACAGTTTGATTTAGTTGAGTAAAGTGAGGATAGATGGGCCGGTTTCATACAGTATGATAGAGTTGAGTAAAGTGAGGATAGATGGGCCGGTTTCAAACAGTATGATATAGTTGAGTAAAGTGAAGATAGATGGCCGGTTTCATACAGTATTATAGAATTGAGTAAAGTGAGGATAGGTGGGCTGGTTTCAAACAGTATGATGTAGTTGCGTAAAGTTAGGATCGATTGGCTGGTTTCAAACAGTATGACATAGTTGAGTGCAGTGAGAATAGGTGGGCCGGTTTCAAACAGTATGATATAGTTGAGTTCGGTCAGGATAGATGGGCCGGTTTCAAACAGTTTGATTTATTTGAGTAAAGTGAGGATATATGGGCCGGTTTCAAACAGTCTGATATAGTTGAGTAAAGTGAGGATCGATTGGCTGGTTTCAAACAGTATGACATAGTTGAGTAAAGTGAGGATAGATGGGCCGGTTTCAAACAGTATGATATAGTTGAGTAAAGTGAGGATAGATGGGCTGGTTTCAAACAGTTTGATTTAGTTGAGTAAAGTGAGGATAGATGGGCTGGTTTCAAACAGTATGATATAGTTGAGTAAAGTGAGGATAGATGGGCTGGTTTCAAACAGTTTGATTTAGTTGAGTAAAGTGAGGATAGATGGGCTGGTTTCAAACAGTATGATATAGTTGAGTAAAGTGAGGATGGATTGGCTGGTTTCAAACAGTATGATGTAGTTGAGTAAAGTGAGGATAGATGGGCTGGTTTCAAACAGTATGATATAGTTGAGTAAAGTGAGGATGGATTGGCTGGTTTCAAACAGTATGATATAGTTGAGTAAAGTGAGGATAGATGGGCTGGTTTCAAACAGTTTGATTTAGTTGAGTAAAGTGAGGATAGATGGGCTGGTTTCAAACAGTATGATATAGTTGAGTAAAGTGAGGATAGATGGGCTGGTTTCAAACAGTATGACATAGTTGAGTAAAGTGAGGATAGATGGGCCGGTTTCAAACAGTATGATATAGTTGAGTAAAGTGAGGATAGATGGGCTGGTTTCAAACAGTTTGATTTAGTAGAGTGAAGTGAGGATAGATGGGCTGGTTTCAAACAGTTTGATTTAGTTGAGTAAAGTGAGGATGGATTGGCTGGTTTCAAACATTATGATATAGTTGAGTTCGGTGAGGATAGATGGGCGGGTTTCAAACAGTATGATATAGTTGAGTTCGGTCAGGATAGATGGGCCGGTTTCAAACAGTTTGATTTATTTGAGTAAAGTGAGGATATATGGGCTGGTTTCAAACAGTATGATATAGTTGAGTAAAGTGAGGATAGATGGGCTGGTTTCAAACAGTTTGATTTAGTTGAGTAAAGTGAGGATAGATGGGCTGGTTTCAAACAGTATGATATAGTTGAGTAAAGTGAGGATGGATTGGCTGGTTTCAAACAGTATGATGTAGTTGAGTAAAGTGAGGATATATGGGCCGGTTTCATACTGTATGATAGAGTTGAGTAAAGTGAGGATAGATGGCCGGTTTCAAACAGTATGATATAGTTGAGTAAAGTGAAGATAGATGGCCGGTTTCATACAGTATTATAGAGTTGAGTAAAGTGAGGATAGATGGGCTGGTTTCAAACAGTATGATATAGTTGAGTAAAGTGAAGATAGATGGCCGGTTTCATACAGTATTATAGAGTTGAGTAAAGTGAGGATAGATGGGCTGGTTTCAAACAGTATGATGTAGTTGCGTAAAGTTAGGATCGATTGGCTGGTTTCAAACAGTATGATATAGTTGAGTGAAGTGGGGATAGATTGGCTGGTTTCAAACAGTTTGATATAGTTGAGTAAAGTGAGGATAGATGGGCCGGTTTCAAACAGTATGACATAGTTGAGTGCAGTGAGGATAGGTGGGCCGGTTTCAAACAGTATGATATCGTTGAGTAAAGTGAGGATAGATTGGCTGATTTCAAACAGTATGATATAGTTGATTAAAGTGAGGATAGATGGGCCGGTTTCAAACACTATGATATAGTTGAGTAAAGTGAGGATATATGGGCCGGTTTCAAACAGTTTGATATGGTTGAGTAAAGTGAGGATAGATTGGCTGGTTTCAAACCGTATGATGTAGTTGAGTAAAGTGAGGATAGATGGGCTGGTTTCAAACAGTATGATATCGTTGAGTAAAGTGAGGATAGATTGGCTGGTTTCCAACAGTTCGATATAGTTGAGTAAAGTGAGGATAGATTGGCTGGTTTCAAACAGTTTGATATAGTTGAGTAAAGTGAGGATAGATTGGCTGCTTTCAAACAGTTTGATATACTTGAGTAAAGTGAGGATATATGGGCCGGTTTCATACAGTATGATAGAGTTGAGTAAAGTGAGGATATATGGGCCGGTTTCATACAGTATGATAGAGTTGAGTAAAGTGAGGATAGATGGGCCGGTTTCAAACAGTTTGATATAGTTGAGTAAAGTGAAGATAGATGGGCTGGTTTCAAACAGTTTGATTTAGTTGAGTAAAGTGAGGATAGATGGGCCGGTTTCATACAGTATGATAGAGTTGAGTAAAGTGAGGATAGATGGGCTGGTTTCAAACAGTATGATATAGTTGAGTAAAGTGAAGATAGATGGCCGGTTTCATACAGTATTATAGAATTGAGTAAAGTGAGGATAGGTGGGCTGGTTTCAAACAGTATGATGTAGTTGCGTAAAGTTAGGATCGATTGGCTGGTTTCAAACAGTATGATGTAGTTGAGTAAAGTGAGGATAGATGGGCTGGTTTCAAACCGTATGATATCGTTGAGTAAAGTGAGGATAGATTGGCTGGTTTCAAACAGTTCGATATAGTTGAGTAAAGTGAGGATAAATTGACTGGTTTCAAACAGTATGATATAGTTGAGTAAGGTGAGGATAGATGTGCCGGTTTCAAACAGTATGACATAGTTGAGTGCAGTGAGGATAGGTGGGCCGGTTTCAAACAGTATGATATAGTTGAGTTCGGTGAGGATAGATGGGCGGGTTTCAAACATTATGATATAGTTGAGTTCGGTCAGGATAGATGGGCCGGTTTCAAACAGTTTGATTTATTTGAGTAAAGTGAGGATATATGGGCTGGTTTCAAACAGTATGATATAGTTGAGTAAAGTGAGGATCGATTGGCTGGTTTCAAACAGTATGATATAGTTGAGTAAAGTGAGGATAGATGGGCTGGTTTCAAACAGTTTGATTTAGTAGAGTGAAGTGAGGATAGATGGGCTGGTTTCAAACAGTTTGATTTAGTTGAGTAAAGTGAGGATCGATTGGCTGGTTTCAAACAGTATGATATCGTTGAGTAAAGTGAGGATAGTTGGGCTGGTTTCAAACAGTATGATGTAGTTGCGTAAAGTTCGGTTCGATTGGCTGGTTTCAAACAGTATGATATAGTTGAGTAAAGTGGGGATAGATTGGCTGGTTTCAAACAGTTTGATATAGTTGAGTAAAGTGAGGATAAATTGGCTGGTTTCAAACAGTATGATATAGTTGAGTAAGGTGAGGATGGATGGGCCGGTTTCAACCGGTGTGATATAGTTGAGTTCGGTGCGGATAGATGGGCCGGTTTCAAACAGTATGACGTAGTTGAGTGCAGTGAGGATAGCTGGGCCGGTTTCAAACAGTATGATATAGTTGAGTTCGGTGAGGATAGATGGGCCGGTTTCAAACAGTATGATATAGTTGAGTTCGGTGAGGATAGATGGGCCGGTTTCAAACAGTATGATATAGTTGAGTTCGGTGAGGATAGATGGGCCGGTTTCAAACAGTATGATATATTTGAGTGAAGTGAGGATAGATGGGCCAGTTTCAAACAGTATGATATAGTTAAGTTCGGTGAGGATAGATGGGCCGGTTTCAAGCAGTATGATATAGTTAAATTCGGTGAGGATAGATGGGCCGGTTTCAAACAGTATGATATAGTTGAGTTCGATGAGGATAGATGGGCCAGTTTCAAACAGTATGATATCGTTGAGTAAGGTGAGGATAGGTGGGCCGGTTTCAAACAGTATGATATCGTTGAGTAAGGTGAGGGTGGACGGGCCGGTTTCAATTTTCATTAAAACAAAACCTGCTCCTCCTTCATCTTCTTGTTCACTTATAATAACACTCATTCAATCCCATTTCACATATTGATTAAACGCCAGCTTATTGTCAATACTTTTTTTTCTTCTAACATTTCCATCCTATTCATATCACCCTATCAAACAGCATTTCCGATTATACACCGCCTTTTAAAGCATCACAAAGCAGATCGCTCGACTTGCAACACAGGAGAGAAAAAGATATGAACAAAAAAAGCAGCTGATATTTCAATAATTTATTCGCTCGATTTTTGAAGGGTTAAATGGATTGAAATTTAATTTTTCGTTTTTTCTCTCTGGAAGAAACGGGTTTTATATTCTAATATTCCAGGTAAGGCCTCACTAAATTTCTGTACAGAGTTAACAATACATCTTCTGATTTATAATTTCCCCCCCCCCCCCCGATGCATACAAACTAAAACCTTTTTGGTTTTACCTATGACTGTCTGGGACTGTGCTGTATGCTTAACCCCCCAGATCCTTCGATCCTGTCTCACACGCTTCAACACTACCTCTTGATTTATATAAACCCTATTTTAATAATTCTTACCAATCCCCAGCACCTTACTGTTCTAAGTACTCGTGATATTTCCAAAGATGCTGGCGATACCCCATCTAAAACTCAGCTAAAAATCCCAGGATGATTTTCAAGGCTGCAATGAAAGATCACTGACAAAGCAGATGGCACATCTTTCATTCGCGTCTTCATTCATTGACTTTTCCTCCACGCAGGTTCACTGCAGCAAACAAAATGCACTAATAAGTTCCACATACACGACACACCAGTCAGTATGTCTTACTGCGATGCATGTTTAAATTGATATATGGACATGAGACCATCTGGTCGGCATGGCCCCAGAGGGCGATGCACGTACTGGCAATGCACAAAGTTTCATAATAATGCTCTGCAATTACTATCAGCCTCAGTATAATAAGGAGCATTTTCCAATCGACCTCATCCTGGCATCAGGATAGAGACGCGGGCCACAACAATCAATCGATAATCAACATTATCTCATGGGCAGAACAAAGTTGCCTTTACACAAAATATATGTACATACAAGATGGTGATGTAGTGAAGGTGAAACAGTAAAATGAGACTCACTTTGGGGCCGGACTCATAAGATCATAAAACGGCATGCAAAACACTGAATGTACTCGCTCACGAACATCAAACAAAAGACAAGATGATTGGCTGAGTGAAACATGTGACATAGCAGCCCCATGAAAGAGCAAATGTGAAATGACAGTTTACAGATCGTCAAGTCCTGCCATCTCACAGTGGCAGAGAAAGTGACGACTCAAACTAGGCTCGTCAATACGTGGCAGGTTTAAATCAAGGCTGATGTACAAATGCGCTGCAAATGGCTGCAACACTTACATTTCTTTGTGTTGAACTGTATCTGCGAATTTTTGCCTCTCCATTAAAGTATCCAGACTTTCCTGAATTTGATCAACCCTCCTCTCTGCTGTCTACCTTGCATCAAAGCGTAGTGTCATCTGCAAGTTTGGAAACCCTACTCCTCACCCCACGATCCAAACCATTGAGGACAATTATGAATAATAACGGTCGTGGAACTGATCCCTGGGGTACTCCATTCGTCCCAGTGAAATATCCTCCCACTCACAGCCACTCTTTTCTTCCTGAATATAAGCCAGTTTCCAATCCTGTTGGCCACTCTAACAGCCAATCCACAAGCGCTCACCTTGGTACTTTCTCTGTTGTACCTTCTCAAAACCTTTTTGAAAGTCGAGATAAACTACGTCCGTTGCACTTCCCTCATCCACCCAGTCAGAAACTGCGTCACAGCAATCCAATAAATTTGTTAAATGTGACCTCTCCTTAGTAAATCCATTCTGAATACCTTTAAGGAGTTTTAAATTTTTCAAATGGTTTCATACCCCTTCCGTAAATAGCGACTTCCACTCATTCCCTACACCTGAAGTCAAACTAGCAGGTCTGTAGTTTCCCAATTCTTCTCTCGATCCTTTCTTAAATAGCGGTGTTACCTTTCATATTTTTCAATGCTCTGGTATCTGTCCTGACTCCAATGAGCCACGCTTTTATTTCTGCCTCTCTCAATACTCTTGGATGCATATTAACTGTCCTAGGAGCTTTATCATTCCTTAGTTTTCCTTGCTGTTTCTTTATTCCTCCACTCTTTCTTGCATTTCTTCAATTAGCACTTGCTCACTTCTGAGATAGATGCTCGCAGTGACTGGAAGTTCATCTGACTGTTGTATAAATGGAGAAGCAAAGAAACTTTTTTTTTTTTACAAGCTTTTAATCTCACCTTCATCATCCACTAATTCTCCTGTGTTATTCCTCGATGGGCCCACACTCCTTTTACACTTTCCTTACTCCTTATGTATTGAAAGAATGTCTTGCTGTTATGTTTAATATCTGCGGCCATTTCCTTTTCATATTCTCCTTTGGCTTGCCAAGTTATTTTCTTAACTAGCCTCTATTTTCTCCAAAACTGATGTGAATCAGACTCGACTCCTGTTTTGTTGTTCATGAATGTATTATGCTTATCCTTAATAACATTGCTTAATTCCTTATTCATTCACCCTGGTCTATTTCTGCCTCTACCCTTACACCTCAAGAGAATATATCGAGTCTGCACATTACACAATTGCTCCTAGAAGGTTGCCTATCCCTGTGATGCAGACGACCCACACAGCTTTTCCCAATCGAGAGTACCTAACTTCTCATACCTTCAGAGTGTGCCTCAATCCTGAAATCCAATAGCTATCTTGACATCAACTCTCTCGACATTCAGATCTCAATAATATAGTTGCACACACTATAGTAGATGATAAATGGGGTTTCTGGGACTCCCGTTCAAATTAATGGGGAAAAAGGGAAAAACTTTCTGACTCAAGCCCCAAAAACCCAAAATAGGAGACTGATTTTCTCCCCACCTATCCCCTTCCCTCCCATACAAGCAAATCTAAAATTGAGACTATGAAAGATTGAGACTTACTGATTAAAGCACTTCTTCCCTTTCATATTTTCATTCCACTCAAAGAGCGAACCAACGAATATTTGCCCATGTTATACTTTAGGGAATAACTTAATTTTCTTATGACATTCATTTCCATCTCGGATATTCACAAAGAATAACTTGGAACTTGGTTCTTGGTATAAGTGTCTTTGTTGAGCAGAAATGAAATGATAAACTTCTCTTAATGCTCTTATTTAACCACCTCCTGAGCCACATATCATTTTGAGATTGTAGTAAATTGTTTTTCCATTGTTCAATTGATAGCCATCAAAGTTTTCAGTCCATTTAAGGATTTTAATTTTTTTCTTTCCATCCTCCAACTTATTTGTAATTAAATTTATCTGCTTATTTGTTTTATCTACTTTTACCCCGGTTATTTCTTCAATAATACTTCTTTGATATTTCTCACATTCTTTATGTTTCCCATTTAAATACCAAGGCTGATTACATATCCACTCTTTGGTTTGGTTATTGCTTGGTTCCATCATTTATAAATCAGTAAAAAGACAGCGGAAGCCTGTTAATATTCCCAACCCAATATCTTAACACTTATACTTATAACCATAAGGGAGACAATTAATTCCATTCTCTAAAATATATCTTTTATCATCAAAAGCTCCTCATGCTTTCTTATTTATCTCTTCTGTAGATAATTCATGTTTATAACTTCTTATTGTATTCATTTTTCTGTACTTTTCCTTCCTTAAGGTTAAACAGTTGTAATAATGATCAAAGTTTATTGTTTCCTTTATTGTATTTTTCTTTATTCCCTTTAGCTTCTTATCACACCTTTCAATGTTATTATTATCAATATACGTAAAAACATAAGACTTTGATCTCAATCCTATAAATTCACTCATGACCTTCCTACCCAATTAATCTTTAAACTTACCAATAACCTTTTTATTCTTTGATGAAAACAACACATCACCTGACTTATAATTACTTGTATCATATATATCAATATTATCAATCATATCTTCATATACATCACTTGTCTTAATTTCTAATATAAAACTATCGTTATCCATATATAACAATGACACATTATCCTTATACTTTGATTTTAAATGATTATAGTAACAGTCATACATTAATGACTTTGACAAGTCAAGAATTGATGTTCCTCAATAAATAGGTTTATCCATTTCAATACTCTCTTTTTTCAAATAAATAGCACAAAAGTTCTCTGAAAACACCTCCGCTTGCTCAAAACTTGGTCCATTAATTAACTTTGAAGCCTGTTTCCAAGATGTAGCAAGTCTTATGTTTTATCGATTCCTAACATTTTCCATAGTCTTTCAAAATACAGCATTATTCATTAATTTATAAAAGTCCTTCTCAAAATCTGTTTTTGCTTCTGTTCTCCTTTTTGTATCAAAATCAATATACTTCTTTAACCAATGACTGTTTAAATTTCAAAATCCTATGAATTTTCCTCACTCTCAACCCAGGAGATAAATATTGTCTCAAGTTCCTTTGATGCAAAACATAACTTTCTTTATCATTTAATGTCATAAGTAGTTTTTCTGGTGATTTACCTTTTATATGAAATGACTGTTGGTAATCACTTAACCATTCTTTTCTTGGACTTTCTTTATCAGGGGCAGAAGGTAGGTCTTTATGTTTGTGATGAAGTTCTTCTGGATATTTTAAATCAACCTCAAAATAATATCAAACTTCAGCTTCAGCTAATTCTTTTTGATAGGAGACAACAATGTCTTGTAAAACTTTTTCATAATGTTTTTCTTTAACCCATTTATGTTTTCCATAAAGTAAAGATTCAAACATAGCCCACCCATACAAATTGTTAGCATCATAATACATCAGGTAAGAGTTGTCCTCATTCTTATTATAATCAGGAAGATATTTGTTCTTTGCTTTGGCATATCTCTTGGAACATACTTGAGATATTCCTCCTCTTTTAGCCTTCTCTTTCATTAAAAGCATATCTATATCACTGATGAATTCCAAATTCTGTTTTGTCATTTTTAACATATCACTCCAAGCCAAATAGCACTTCAAGGCCTGTGTAATAGTGGGCAGGGTCTAATCCATAAGAATTTTTATTATGACAGACTGTTCTAAAAGTTTCAAACACATCAGCCAACAACAATACATCAGTTTCAAGATACAAATCATGACATTCTCCAAGATTCTTTATATTAAACTTCTCCCAAACCTTTTTTGCTTGTGTATAATCTCTATTGGAAATATGAGTTTTATTCAACTTGCCATAGAAACTTTCCCTTGAAGGAATTTGTGTTTCTTTAAACTTCTCAAATGAATCCATGTAGTCATACAGATATATTCCCTTTTGTGATAAGAGATCAATCTCTTCTTGATTTGAGAAATGTGATTTTAAATTCGGTAAGTTTTTAATATTTGATGCCAAGTTAGATAATGGACTTGCCATAAACTTGTATGTGTCAAGAAATCTGATATGGGTTATGGGGGATCTATAAATTTTTTTGTGAATGAGATATATTTTTGATCTGTGTTAGGAATGGCAGAAATGTCTACAGATGTCTTTGAAAGTTCATTTATAAATAGATGTGTGTCATAGTGAGCGTTGTTGAGAAAAAAGACAGGAATAAAGTTTGGGGGCTTGTAATTAAGATTACAATGGGAATGAGCTGGACCTCTATATTTTCCAGTAAGATGACAATGATCCCTAACGTTGACCTCTCCCTCAATTTTCTCCTCACAAATATGACAGATACTGTTCTTTCTAAATTCCTTTCTCTCTCCCTTTGTTTGACATTGGTTTATAGGTTTTAACCATTATTTCTCTTAGTCTTATGCAGTCTTTTTCCAATTGTCTTTCAAACTCCTCTGAGGCATCTTCTCCTCTATAAAGTTCGAACTTGTATTCATCACCAACAGATGATTTGATATAATAACAGAAACCACAAGGAGTATGTTTTTGATATTTTTTTGTGTACGATTTATTTGGATTTGGAGAAACAGTCTCTATCTTTTCAAGGATACTTTCAAAATCAGCATATATCTCAAACGGATGTTTTATAGATTTGTTAAAATCTTTGAATGATATGTTTGAACCTGCTTTTGGTAAATTGATTGTGGTTGATTTATGTTTACTGCAATATTTTGAATGTTGATTTAATCGTTCTTTTGTATGAAAGGAGTTGAGACATCTTTTTCAAGGATACGTTTTACATTTTCTCTTGTGTAGTTGTGATTTGGTTAATCTTGATAATTATTTGATGAAAGCATAATGTGATTTTTCCTCTGAAGCAAAGTAGAGAAGGTCAATGTGTTTCATCATTTTTATAGTTTGAAATTTTTAATATCTGAATTTTGTTTGTATCCGTTAATCCATATACATTAACAGATAGATTAATCATTTTCTCAAATTTAGGAATATCTCTCAATGACATTGGAAACTTTAAATCTTTAACATTTAATGTATTCTCATATTTCATATATTGTTTTACTCTTTCTGAATTACAATTTGGTGGATGTAACTGAGCAAGAACAGACCATAGAAAACATTAATTGTCTTTGTTTTGAATATTAACAACTGCTTTCTTAAGTTTTATCTCTTTTGGTAAATCAATATAAGAAGAAGCTTGAAGAGGATCTGATTTTAAGATGTGTATATCTAAAAAGATTATTTTTGTAATAGCAAATCCATTACCTACTACAGTGTTCTCAACAACATGTTCTTGTCTCTGGAGTTCATCGTAAACATCACATCTTACAAAATCTTGAAATGATGAGATAAAGTGAGGGTTTGTCCTCATATAGGGAGTAGTTTCATCACCTTCTCTTACCATATTCAATTTCACTCCCATATAAAACTTAAAAGTTTTCATTTCACTTAATGTGTTTTTAATTATAGTTTCAATACTTTGTTTAACCACATCAACAGCTTTCATGACTGAAGATGGTCCAGGGTGTTGAAAGTGAAACAATCTTATTTCATATGTCCTTTAAATGCCCAATCATCGTTTTCAATGGAGAATTTAGTGGCACCTTCCCTTTCTTCATTGTTCTTGTGTTTGCGTGATTGAAGGTGTTTATTATAAAAACCTTTTTAAAGAATATCATTATTACATCTATCACAATGTTTTGTTTCTTGGTCAAGTGGAGATATTTGTCTGAAAAGATTGAATGTGTGTTTGTTGGTTTGAAGGTTTTTTTTATTACATTTATATTCATGATTACAAACATTGCAGTACATTGTATTCACCATATTTATATAACAAAATTTTGCTTAAAATAAAATTTTCTTGATGAAAATTTCGTTTAATTTATAGGTGAATCTGTGCTGAAAACCATTTTATCCTCCAACTTTTTCACTTAATAAATACAATGCATCAAGATACAAAAGACAAGTTTCAATCAATCTGTTCATTTGTAAAAGATACTGAGAAATATGTTGAGGATGTAAATTGTTTTTTTCCAATAGTTGCTATATTTATCTTTATTCAATTATGGTAAATAAAATGAGTTCTTCAATTTCCTTCAGTGGAAGGGCTTTTAGTATATCTGGAAGAACATCAATGAAAGTAGCTCCTACAAAAGTTTATCCTCTCCTTCTGGCAATATATTCAAAACTAGAAAAATCAATGAAACAAGAAAATGTATCAAAAAAGAAAAGTCCTCATGGATGAAGCTTCAGAAAGAAAAGATAAGACCATCTGTAATATGCAAGGAGAAATTTGTATTTTATTCAACAACCCTAAATATGTAAATCCTGATGAAATAAAGGATGTTAATATATCAGGTGAAATGACATTTCGTTCAATAGTAGTTAAGGACCATTTTAAAATGACATTTAATATAAAAAATGTGGGAGTTGAATCTGTTAATGAAAAAAAATGCATAGATATAGATGGTTATGTTTTTTCCACTAATTAAATATGAGTCATTATTCAACTGAAGATTTTGAAGATTATGAAAGTGATGATTTTATCTCTGTTGGAACAGAAGACAGTTATGATACTCAGAGTTTGTGTTCAAACAATAGTTATGAATGTAGTTTTATAGATGATTGTGAAAGCACCAATGAAAGTACCAATGATGAATTTTATTTGTTATTTTTATTTGTTTTACTATATATATATATATATATATATATATATATATATATATATGTGTGTGTATGTGTATATGTATATGTATATGTATATGTATATGTATATGTATATATATATATATATATATATATATATATATATATATATATATATATATATATATATATATATGGATAGTTTACTAGATTTTGAGCCTCTTGAATTTCCTGATTCTCCACATCACAATTTTGAGAATTGTCCTGCGTGTGACAGACGGGGATTAAACACAGTCAAAAGTCGATAAACAATCTATGTTCTGTGATTATCTTCCAATTAATGATAATAAAAAATATAAAAAGGAATATAATTCTTTGAGATTTACACCAAAAATGAATTACTTAACAAGATTGATTCGAGAAATGAATGTAAAGTATGAGGGTGATAATACACCTTTTTTTTTTTTTTTACAAGAGAAGAGACTGAACAAATGACGACCATATTTTGTGGATTGATGATTTATATTATGAATGATTGTCATTTTCAGGGAAATATCAACACAAGATATTGTATAAATAAAATAATGGATTATCTTGAAATTAAACCTGAACTTCAGATAAAACATAATTTGCAAAAAAGCCAATAAAAAATTAAATAACCTGTCTTCCAAATTATTAAATGAATGATTTTTTTACCCATTTGGGAAAATAAGATAACATTTATCAACCATAAAAATCTTCCAAATTCATTAAGTTGTCTCATGGATTATGATAATTTAATAATTTTCACAAAGTCGAGTTTTCAACCTGAGTATCAACTACTCTCATAAGATTTTAATGCTGGTCTTCAAAAAGAAGATATAATTGGTTTATTTAAACTTCAAAACAAACTAAATGATTACAACATTGAAGCTATAATACAACTATTTTGTGATGCACAGAAATATAAAAAGAAATCCAAACCGATAACTTGTATTCTTAGTGATAATGTGGATGATTTCCCTTCTCCCCAAGATTTGGTTAAATCAAAAAAGAACCTCATTATCTTTGATGATTGTGTTAATGAGAGAAACCAAACGGTAATGGATAGCTACAACACAAGAGGGAGACATTCTTCTTGTAATTGTATTTATCTTCATCAATCATACGTTCAACTCCCTCGTCGCTCAATGAGAAACAATGCTAATACTTTTATTTAATTCAAGTTAAATTCAATAGATGTAAACAATTTTTGGAGAGACAATTGTTCTACATTATGTAGTAAAAAGGAATTTGGGGATGAAATAAAGCACACGACTGAAAAATATAAATATATTGTTGTGAAATAAGATGAGATATTAAAAGATATATTTTTTATTTTATAAACAATTACATATATAAATGACAACTATTATTATAACTCTTGTGGTTAAATATGCTTCTGGAAAAAGCTTTCATAAATTAAGGTTCTTGTATTGTACAAATGAGAATATTGTAAATTTGCTTAAAAAGCAACATGTAGTTTGTATTGTGTCAACAACACTCAAGCAATAAGACCTGGAGAAGTAGAAGGTGAAGATTATTACTATATTTCAGTAGAGGAACATATGCGATTGAGGAATGAAGGCCAAATATTTGAGGAGGTTTCTCTTGGTGCAACAAAATATACACATTGTAAGATTGAGTTAAGGAAACTAAAATCTGGTGGTCTTGGGATATTAGAAACCAATCCAGAAGGAATGAGACAAATTATGAAACATCTGGGTGGTAATGGGGTTAAGATTTTAACTGGATTATTTCAACAACTGGAAGAGATTAATCAACCCCCTGATTATATTGTGAAGGCTCTTGAAAACAATTTAACCACAAGATTTATAATAATAGTTGTCATTTATATATGTAATTGTTTATAAAATAAAAAATCCGCTGAATATTAAAAAACCAAAGGAGGACTCATTCCAACAGAACAACCAGCAATATTTCATCTTGTTCAAGAAAAGGGATTGATATTTAATGATGAATTAAGGTTCTTGAGTTCTGCTCAACCCCCTGTTAAACTAACTCTGAGATTAATGTTTCTTCTAACAAAAGATGGAAAACAAGGTTCAACTGTGAGGGATGAATCAAAGTATTTTGATAAACCATTGGATATGAAAAATAAGGATGATAGAGTATATATTGATCTTCTGGACTCTCTTAATTATAGGGTTAGTTGATGTGGTAAAAGTAGGAAGAATGAGAAGGTGAAACACATTATTCAGGCTTGAAGTAGCCTTGGTTCAGGTGTTAGTTTATTTCCAAATGACCCATCACAATTCGTTAATAGACTGTTATTGCTATTAGGTAGTAAGAAGGCTAGAAATAACAATTGTTTTAATGAAGCATCAGCCATTTTAAACAAGTTGATGAACATGAAAATAATTTATAAATGCAATACAAAGACATTTTATCCCATGTTAAATAAGACGAGAAACACAATCCTTCGTTTTAATTTCACAACAAGCGACCACACATCTTCATTTCCATACCCACTACAACTTGACACAACAAAAGAATATGAGGCATCTTTATTGTCCATGGAAACTTGTAATACCTTGTTTAATATCACCGAGAAAAATGACAAGTTCAGTTATAATCCGGGAAGTGGATACAAAACGATAACAGTTTCACCCGGAGCATATGAGATTTCTCAAATATCTTCCGAAATTGCTCGCCTGATGAAAGAACAGGGTGATGATCACAAAAATATTGTTATAGATATTCAAAAACGTACTTCAAAATCAATGATTAAACTTAAAAATAAACCCAATGTTGATTTCACAATTGATAATTCATTTAGAGAGTTATTGGGTTTCTGCTCAAAAATATTGAAACTAATGGGACGTTTTATAGTGATAATGTCATTCAAATATCCTCAGGCATAAATTCGGTATTAATTCACTGTGATTTGATTGATGGCGCTTATAATGATGGAATAAGAACAAATACAATATTTACATTCAGTGCATACTCAACCCCAATTGGTTATATATTCAATATGGAACCCAAAAATCTGGTTTATCTTCCTGTGTCAGGAAAAACCATATACAGAGTAAATTTTAGGATAACCGACCAAGATAATCGCATGATTTCTTTTAATGGAGAAATTATATCCATCAGAATTCACCTACGTAATGTTTTCCATTAAATATATATGATGGTTATTGTGAGGAAACACGAGTTGGGAAAATATAAAATAATTACAGCGGTGGGATGTTCCATTCCCCATACTACAAGGGTGAAGATATGTATCTTGGTAGAGGATAATATAAACCTAAGAGACAAAGGGGTTTGGACATCAATTTAGAAAAAAGGAGATGGAATAATTGATACTCTAATGCAGTGTTTCTCAACCGGGGTTCCCCGGAACCCTAGGGTTCCGCAAGAAGTTGCTAGGGGTTCCGCGAGAAACACTAATAAATAGGCTAATGTATTTTTGAGTAGTTTTCGTTTGATTTAATATTCGTAATTTTACTATACACATACGGCATATTGTTGGAAACTCCTTGGTTATTATAATAGAGGCTTCAACCTCTTATATTATTTACAATTATAACAACCATAGCGAATGTATTTAATGATGTCGATATGGCGCCAGTGTGTAACCGCCCTCACTGGTTAGTGGACATCCTGTACGCGGCGGATTCTTGTATCATTGAGTGACTGACTGAAGTACGGGACGCATGCACGGTGTCCATCTATCTTCTCTGTGCTTCCTCGCACGAAGTCTCTCTCTCTCAAGGTTCGTTCTTCTGTTCACCTTTATTGCTTCAGCTTTATTTGTTTAAGTTTTGTTGATCAAGTTGCATGATGTGTGTTTTTTTTATTTAAAAAAGATTTTTTTTCTGAATTAAAACCTCGGTGTGAGGTCTCATAAACGAGCAGTATGTTTTTTTTTTTCATTGCCAATAAATTTGACAAAAAGGGGGTCTTTTTTTCCTTAAACCAGGTATCTGAAAAAAATATATTATATTTACCACGTGAACTACGATAAAAATATAAAAGAGCTAGATATTAATAATGGTATATAATTTTTATGCAGGGGTTCCCTGAGACATGAAAACTATTTCAAGGGTTCCACAAGGGTAATAAGGTTGAGAAACACTGATCTAACGAGTATAGGTTCAACTCTTCTTAAACATAAAGACCTAATTGGTTCAACTGCTTCTGCTGTGGAAAATGTAGCGGGTGCTATAAAGAGTATAAAAGATGCCCAAAAGGAATCTCATAAATTGCAAGCAATAAAAGAAATTAAGAAAGGCAAAACTCAGTTGTCTCCCCAAGAAAGACAGAAAATAATTCAAATACTTGGGTCAGGGTTTCAAAAGTTTTAACATCTTTTTTCCTGAATAAATACAAGTATGGAAGCAATTGAGAGTATCTATGATTTAGATGATACCATTGTCATCTCAAACTCGACTAAAAAACAAGACTACTTCAAGGTAAATGCAATAACTGGAACAGACTGGAATGCAAATGGAACAAAAAATTTTGAAATAAATAATCAACAAACTTATTTGAATCTAGCCAAAAGTTTCTTGTTGTGTAAATTTACATTCACTAAGGTTGCAAATAACACAAACGCGACACTCGTAAATGATTTCTTCTGGAAAATGTTTGATAGTGTTCATTTGTACATTGGAACACAAGAAATTGAAGCGGTTGATTATGTCTCTGCTACATCTGAAATGATGAAATTTACACTATATTCATTTTGTGTATAATGATGGAATGTATAATGATGATACAAAAACAGGAAATAGTTTTACTGTAGCAGTTCCTCTTAAAGGTATATTTGGATTTTGTGATCATAAGGTTCGGTATGGTCTGAAAATTAGATTTCAACTGCAAAGGAATGATAATGAAAATAGATTGCTTTTTTGGTGTGGCTAATGCTTTTGCTGATCAGAGTAAATTTCTCATTGATGAAATGAGTTGGTATATTAGTGAATATACAGCTTATCTTAAAACAGAAGAGATGTTGAATGGAAGACTTAACTCAATGAAACCACTCAGTGCATCATACCTCAAAAGAAGATGTCAACACGTTAAACTGTACCAAACCACTTACGCGTGGAATTTGGGTGTTCTGGAAGGAAAGCCAAGATATCTGTGGCTTATTAAAAAAACAAAAACAGATGGTGATACTGCTACTGAGAAGAATAACGCATTGAGTGATAATGCTATGGTGAAACAACTTCACATTTCTCAAGATGGAACATTTTATCCACGAGATAGATTGGAAATTAATTTGGAAAAATATGAATATGCTGAAGCATACAAGTCTTACCAAAAGGTGTGTGAAAGCAATGGAAATAAAGAAGCCATTTTGGATATGACAGCATTTAAAAGTCTGTATACAATCTATGCGATTGACCTGAGTGCTCAAAAGGAAACTATAAAGTCTAATCGAGTGGATACTTCCCTATACATTGAAAGAGAAGAGAGTGAAGAAGTTGAAGAATGCTTTATTCTTTGGCCTGATACAAAATGTTAGTAAAAAAAAAAAAAACAACAAACAATGAAAGCTTCGAATTACAAAAAAACCGAGATCGCACGAACATTTCCTATGCGAGGTTTAAATGTAATAAAAAAAAAATCATTTTCTGTAATTTTGGGTATCAAGGCCAGGGAACGACAAGGCCGATTTCCGGCCGTGGCGGTGCCCCGAAAAAATTGTGAGAAGTCTAGAACTGATATTCGCTGCCAAAAAGTTGACACTGAACGGACTTCAAAAACGTGTGAGGGTAAAGCATTCCAAATTGGAATGGTTCGAACTGCAAAAAAAAAAATTTCGAATTTTTTTGTTCACTCTAATCCATTTCAAGCAATATTCATGATTTTTCCATTGACCTGACCTAGAAGCCATTTCAAAATAATCTGAAAATGATAAAGAAACTAAACCAAACAGGATTTTATACACAAAAACGAGGTCCCTTACTACTCTTCTATGTTCCAAGGATTCCAATTTCAGTACTTTCAAACGATCTGGATAAGATAATCCAGCCATTCCTGGAATTATACTTGTGAAGGATCGCTGAAGACGCTCAATTAAATCAATATCTTTAATTAAGCACGCATTCCACACTTCTGCAGCATACTCCAAAAGTGACGGAACGAAGGTGATGAACATTTTCACCAGAAAGTTTCTTTCTTTACAAAGGAACACTTTAAAAATTAAAGCAGTCATGATGAATGCCTTTTGTGCTATCATTTTGCAGTGTGCACTAAATTTAAGATCGTCTGAAACAATTACGCCCAAATCACGCAGACATTTAACTGAGGGAACTGGAAAATCTTGGACTTCATACTGCGTCTTCGCATTTCCATGACCGATTTGAAGAACGAAGCACTTATTTACTGCGATTGTCAATTGCACATTGTCTGCCCAACTCATTATTTGTTTCAAATCTTCTTTAAGTTTAATATTTTGCTCGTTTCTTGGACATGAAATATATATTTTTGCGTCGTCTGCATACAACTTTAAAGAGGCTGTTTTCACATAGTTCAAGTCATTGATGTAGATTAAAAAAAGGACTGGGCCAATTAAAGAGCCTTGTACAACCCCAGAGCTAACCGGACGTCATTGATATAGATTAAAAAAAGGAATGGGCCAATTAAAGAGCCTTGTACAACCCCAGAGCTAACCGGACGATTCTCAGAAACAACACACTTCAACTTGTACAAATTGAGATCTGTTAAGCAAATAATTTCTAACCCAACTGATAATTTTCACATTAAAACCAGAGGCGTCATTTTTTGAATGAGTTTTGCATGACTAGCTGAATCAAAAGCTTTTTCTATGTCCAAAGAAATAACATCCACAGTATTGTTTTGATCGACAATCTTAGTCCAGTCATCCAAACACAAGATGAGCTGCGTTATTGTGGAATGCTTAGGTAAGAAACCGTGTTGGCACTCCCCAATGATACTATTCTGTTTCAAATGTGTTAAAATATACTGATGAATAATCGATTCTAAAGGCTTACTAGCAACATTCAATAAACTGATAAGACGATAGTTTTCCACCACTGAAATGATGCCTTTCTTATGCAAAGGAACCACTTTCGCTATTTTCCAATTAGAAGGGTAAAATGCCAGAGTGAATAGACAACGAGTAAATTCTGGACAAAGGTTCCGACAACTCAAGTGCTAATTTAACCAAGAAATTCTGAGGAATAGAATCTGGGCCAGATGAAAATTTAGCCGAAAGAGCTTTAATATGTTCAAAAACATTCAGCCTATCACACACAGGCAAAGGAGGAGACCTAATATGATCAGGGTTGATCATATTTATAAGTTTACCATCATCTTCAGTGAAAACCGAAACAAAAAAACTTAAATATTTTCGCTTTTTCACCGTAATCTACCACTATATTTCCTCCGCACTGACCATAGGCGGAATAACTGATCTGTTACTTAACTTTGACTTTATATAACTCCAGAATTTGTTAATTTGTTCCGATTTAAGAACTCCATTTTCTTGCATAAAAATATCTTTTCGTTTCAAAAATCTTGCATGCCTAGATGCTGCCTTCTATTCCAGTTTTGCTTATCTTTTCCTGATTTTTTATACCTAAGATGAGTGCTCTGTTGTCTCTCGTAAGCACTGGAGGTTAAAGAGGACCAATTACAATTTTTTTGGACAAACGGGACAGAACGGGACCCATTTTATGATGAGGAAAATTAAATAATTGTGCAGAATTTCCCACATTTGATCTACATTCACACAGAAAGAAAAGGCTGCTGTCCTGTCAAAAAGGCATAATTCACGATAAATTTCTGCATAATTAGCATTTTTAAAGTCAGGTATGTCATTCCGACTAACAGATCGCTTATTACTTTGAAACGCAATTTTAAAAAAAATTGCAAAATGATCAGAGATATCATGAAACTGTTCTACTTCACACTGCTGCATAAGAAATAAGTTGTTCACAAAACTAAATCCAGAATATTTCCAGCTACATGCGTCGGAACATGAACATGCTGAGTCAAGCCTATCTCAAACATAGCCTCACTAAACATTTCCTCATTTTTGTTTCTACTGAGATACCGTCCCACTTTAAACCTGGTAAATTAAAGTCACCACAAAGCACAGACGAGGAAAAAGGATCATAATTAGTGCGGATATGATTGATCACGGCATGAATCAAATCATTCTGTGGAAAAAAGCAGATCTAGAGCAAACACCAAAAATTAACTTTTTTGTCACCGTATGATCTCGAGAAATTGTACACCAAAGGGACTCAAAATTTGGATTTTTAAACTTTTATCTCAAAATTTGTATACTTCTTTGGAAATAAAACTATAACACCCCCACCATGTCGTTCCCTGCCCTCCTCCTGACTCCTGTCACAACGATACACAACAAAGTCATTTAAAAACCGACTGAAAAAGCCGCTCGGGATCATCTCATTTAACTATGATTCAGTGATTAAAAAAACATTTTCAGGATTTTTTGTAGTCAGAAACAGCAAATCGTGCTCTTTTTGCAAAATACTACGAAAGTTAATAAGGTAAAATGGAATAACATGCTCAGGCCCGCCTAGTTTCCCGAGCCGCCCCCACGTCGGGACATAATTTCACCGCGACGAATGTAGATGTCGAGCTCTCCGGCATCTTTCCTGGCCTTTAACTCGGTGCGCAGATCACGGTCGACCTTCCTCTGCTTTGCCATCTGGTCGGGCCGGACGAACGCGCGGAACTTCCCATTTTTGACCTCCGCATCCCCGGCCATGAGCGAGCTCGCCCCCGTCAGGAACATCTGGCGCGCCGTGGAGTGGCTAAGCACCACCTTCATGATCCGATTCTTGCGGTCATGCGATCCGTGGTAGTGCTTCGGCCCGTCGCGGAAGTTCTTGACCACTAGCTCCTTCTTGATGCACAGCTGGTCACACAGGCGGTCGATGATCACCCGGTCGCGTTTGTTCTGCTCGTTGTCCCACGCCAAGGTAGTCCCTCCTTCCAGCCGACACAGACCAGGTTGGGCTTTTTCTCCTTCAACTCCATCTGCTCCATGATGGTCTCAGAGGCCGCCTGGGACGTGGCCAACATGACTGGGACGTAGCTGTCGTTGATTCCCAATAACTTTCTGAGCCGCGACCTGAGTGGTCAGATTTGCGATCATTTCCGACAACGAGGCGATCTGCTGCGAGTTGGCCGTGACGATCTTGAGCAGAGCCGTGTAGAGATCGGTGGTGACAGGATCGGAGCTTTCCTGGCACTTCTTGCATGTGTAGACCACGCCCGCGCAACCGAGCACTCGAGATGCATCTTTCTTCTTGGTTTTGGTAACAGCCTTGGTGCAACCCATCAAGCACGCGATGCACGTCCATGATCCGCACGTCGAGCATTGGACACAATCATCGCGATTCCCCAAAGAAGTCTTGCATTCCATGCAGGGAGCCAGAGGAGAGTCATCCATAGCCGGTTGAGATCGCTGAGAGGTGGTCATCCCGGCCACAAATATGAAACTTCTCTCACGTAGGGGCCCGTGCTTCAGAAATTCCAGAAATGTGTTTCTGGAGCATACGTGGACCTTCTGCTCTGGTACCGTCGACCTTCTTCACTCCATGTCAGTATCTGTTCTACTTGATCTGTCTGATCTATATTGATCAGTCTGTCTCTGTGTCTCTTCCCCCCTCTTTCACACACACACACACACACACACACACACACACACACACACACACACACACACACACACACACACACACACACACACACACACACACACACACACACACACACCGCCTTTTCTCCTTCTGAAGCTCAAAAGTTGATACATATTGTTTGCTTTTGGAAGAAACAGAATGACAAATTAATACAGATAATGGTGTTATGATTAGTCTCACGTAATTTTTTTGATAAATGAGTCGTGAAGTGCCAACTGGGGAATATGTTAATCAAATCAATCTTCAGAAACTATCATCTTGTATGCAAAATCAAAAGCCTTGTATGATTAACGCTGACACAATTTAGAGAAAAGGAGCAGTAAGAATTGATGTTTTGCTTACAAGAGAACAGGTGAAAATCTTGAATGATACTGGCTCACTTAAAATGAAAATGTCAAACCAATGTTGAAGAAATATTCAATAAGAGAGATGAGTGGAGGATTTCTCCCATTTCTAATTCCTTTATTTGCTGGTTTAAGTATGGCTGGAGCATTGACGGGTGGTATTTCAGCAACGGTGAAAAATGCCAACAAAAGGAAGGCTCAACTCCGGGCTCAAAAAGAATTGGAAAGACTTAACAAAGAGTTGGATAAACAAATTAGTTGAAGTGGTGTAATTGTAGATTTTGCTGAAAAACTTGAAGGTCTGCCTGATAAAGCGAGATTGTTAGTTGGAGATATGCTTTCTTCAATCGCACAAGCAGGTGTAAAATTAACTAAAAAGGGTAATGGATGATATCTTTCTTATAAATAAATGAGCATTGATGAGTTGTTTAAAGAATTTGGAAAGAATACAACATAAAATTTAGAACTTATCAAATATTGCAAGAAATTAAAAATTCATAATTTGGTTAATTGTATGAGAGATGAATTAACAAACGTGTCTTAACATACAAAGAATATTATTATGAACTTCGAAGATAATAATGGGAAAAGTTCTCATTGGGTTTGTATTTTTAATAGTCAAGACAAATATTATTTTGATAGTTTTGGTCTTCCACCACCTGTTGAAGTAATAAAATTCTTACAGAATGGTGTTACAGAATTCTAACAAATCAAACATTTCAAGTCCAATAATTAAATTCCAAGTGTTGTGGTCAATTTTGTCTATATGTGTTATTTCAACTGAACAAAAATAATTTTTTTAATGACATTATTTTTAATCTAATATTAATGACTTATGTTGGAAAACATGGTTCAATCTTTGGTGTATCCCAAGAACTGGATATTGATGTATCAAATTATTACACAAAGGCACAGGTTGAACGACACAAATATAGTATAGCAAAAAATATTTATCTGAAAAATGTTTATAAATTGATAAATTTTTCAAGCCCGACTGATGCGAATAATGGTGAGATTAAGTGATTTATCACAATATATATCCTTAAATAAAACGGCTGTGCATTCCAAAGTTACAGAAGTGTTGATTTTATCTCTGGGTCATACAGAACTCATAATTTCAATTAAAAGAAAATTTTATAACGAAGGGTTTATCGTTTGTATGAGAATAGAACAATGGGGATATAATATGAATGATTTAGGGTATAAATGGTCATTTAACATTAATCTAGAAGACCTGGAACAATTAAATCAGTCTCGTAAGGAAGAATATTATCCACTTGGTGCCGAAAATGAGTTTTGTGGAAGCACGATTCGCAAACAACAAATAAAAGAATTTAATAAGGATAAAATCAATAATGGTTTTGCCATCGTTTATATCATGAAAATACAAAGAACAGGATTATCTCTCTATAATTCCAGCAATCTGTGTGTGTGTGTGTGTCTGTGACTGCTGTTTCTCTACAACCACTGGTCCAATCTAATTGACACTTGCCAGGTATATTGCTGGGGACCTGAGTATGTGCCTTTTCAAGGTTTGATATTAATTGGACGAGTGGTTCCCATGTTATGGCCATTTATTTGCTAAACCAATGACAGGACACGTTGCTGCGTAGGCGTGGCCGATGGGGAAAGGGCGACATTTAGTTACCAATGACAGGACACGTTGCTGCGTAGGCGTGGCCGTTGGGGAAGAGATCCTCAGATACCAATGACAGGACACGTTGCTTGGCGTTTTGCACCCACAGTATCTATCTTCTATCTATCTATAATTCCAGCAATCTCTGTTTGTTTGCCTTTCAAAAGGTTTGAAATTAATCGGACATTTGGTTCCCAAGTTATGACGAAGTTAGAGCGCGTTCCCCATTACGGGTTACAATGTACGGACTTCCGGATAGTGATGACTTGGTGTATTCTAATAATTTCTCGATTTCTTATGCCTATTTATAGATAAACACAATGCCGCAATCCAGTCGTCGTTTACGAGAGCGAAGGAATGGCCTGTGCTGTTGTTTGAAAGTTTTTTTTTTTTGCACGTACGGGCACGCGAGAGCGAAGGAATGGCCTGTGTAATTGTTGTTTCTGGCACGCGGTTTGAAAGTTTTTTTTTTGCACGTATCTTGCCAAAAGGTGACCACGTGTGATTTCTTTAAAGTCACACTGAGGTGAACAGAGCTGCTATCCACCAGGAGCAACTTCTTGAGAAATATCTGCCTACGAGAGATTCCGATGAGAATTGTTCTTCAGAGTAACCATGAAAAATATGCTTTTTGCCTCATAACGTCACCAAATGACGTCATAATGTCTGAAGCTTGACATATCTAGAAAGCACTCATCGAGGTGTTCAATTTGAGGTACTACACGATATGGTTCCTAAAACTTGAAAATTTGACCTTAGGGTCAAATATGTTTGACCTTTGGCGATAACCATGAAGGTCAATGCCAATCGCCTCCAAAAATTAATCAGCTGAGCGCCAGACCATGAACTATATTCCCATGAAGTTTGAAGACGATCCGATGAAAATTACTCAAAAAATAAGGGTTTCATCGACTCCCCTGATTTGCGACAGTGACCTTGACCTTTGACCTTGACCTTCAAAATTTTGTGCACTGAAAGGGACCTCTATAGGCCTCTGATATGCGAAGTTACAAAAATTTCCAATGATAAATGTGCTCTGCAGAATTTTTTATACTTGATTACAAACAAACAACAACAAAAAAAAAAACATACAAGCTGACTAACATATCTTGCAAAAACTTCGTTTTGGCAAGATAATAATGAAAAAATTTTAAAGTTTAGAAAATGCAAATCTCTTTTAGAAAATCAGAAGAAATCTTGTTGGTTTCCTTTTGTAAAAAAAATATTTTGGATGCAGGAATATCAAGTAATCCAGATGAACATATGTATGATATTCTATGGGGTGAAAGTGGTACATGGATAGTAAGGGATGAGGAAGGAGTTGAAGAAACTGAGAAGAGCGAGAAGGAGGAGAGGAGGAGAGGGAGAAGAGAGAAAAGGAGGAGAGGGAGAGGGAGGAAAGAGAGAGAATAAATACATATAAAAATATGGAAACCAGTGAGATTATAAAAAGATTAAAGGTATTGCAGAAAATAAATAAATCTCAATGCACCGAGGAGGAAAACAAAGAATTGGCAAGTCTATTAGAAATACATGCGTCAAGACTATTAACATCGGTTTCAGGGAGAAGATTAAAACGAGAAAGTGGAGATAAAGAAGAGAAAGAAGGAAAAGATTATATTATTATCTTGCCAAAACAAAGTTTTTGCAAGATATGTTAAGGCCCGGTCACACCTTGACGTTTTAGCCAGCGATGGCAACTTATTAAAATGTATGTAAAACGCTGGCTTACGTTGAACTTTGGATGCTTTTTTTTTTAAAGATTCGGACGTATTCATAGCGACTTGGTCTTATGTATAACCCATTGGTAACTACACAGAACGTTTCGTTGTGTTATAGATAACTTATACCAACGAATGCTGAACCTGTTGTCGGCCGACACAACCGATGCCCAACGATAGTCTAACTCAGGCATAGCGCGTTGCACGCATCGCCGACGATGTCGTGGCGTAGCCTATTAAAAGGCTGACGCACAACGATTCAAATCATAACTGCCGTAGAAATGGAAGGGTCAAAATCGCGGTCACACCTTGGCGATCTTGCCAGCGTATGCCGACGTAACAAAAAGTGTGTCTAAAACGTTGGGGCACGTCGAATACGGTATGGGTAAGTTTGGTATGCGCGAGTAGAACGCTAAATACGCTATCATAAGTCGTAGTAAGTAGAGTACGTCAAGAAATTTTGAACATGTTCAAAATTTTACGACGTACTCGGCGTATGACACACGTTCGCATGCGATGAGGATAAGTTTTACACACGATATGTGGACGCTTACACACGTCCACAAAGGCTACTTATAAGTTACTCATAAGTCGAAACACGTCGCGGTAATGTTTTTTTTAACGCGAAACTTATTTCTAACTTATGTTTGACGTGCTTTGAACCAATTCTTTACGTAGCCCCAACACACATCGACGTATGTAGACGTATTCCAATGACGTCTTCCGGTCGACAAAAAAAATAAATGAACGTGTTTGTAGGTTACAACTGCCATACAAAGACATGTTCCCAGCGGTTTTGGGAATTGGTATATAAAAATGGTGTTCATAAAAGGGGAACCCAACAGTGTTTTCGAGTCCTTTTTGAGTCGATGTCCATGTCAGCAGTAACAGTATCAGTATCAGTATTACTATTAGTATTAGTATTAGTAGTAGTTTGTTCATGTTGGCAGTAGTAGGTGGGTGTGAGGGGGAGGGTGTGGGTTATGATGGATCGTCCTTGCGTCCGCGTGTCCACGGGTAGGTTCATAGGCTGCCACTCAACGATTTAAATGGCTGCATCTCCACTATTGAAAGTAGACGCTTGCGCTCAACAATTGGATTTTTTTTACACTCAACGACTTTTAAACGGTACCACTCAACTATTTTCATTGTTTACAATGAACGATTTAAATTGCTGTCACTCGCCTTTGTTTTTTACGCTGGGGTTTGGAAATTTGAAGCGTTTCTTCTGAACGTGTTAAAACGCTCAAACTCGACTATTTTAAATAGATGCTGCCGATGGACAATTGAAATCATAGCCAAGCTAGACATCGAAGTGTGAACATCCTCGTCATGCCGAAGAAAAGTTTGAAGAATGCTGCAAATAAGTGTCCTGGCCGTGGCCGTGGACGCTGACGCAAGGACGATCCATTATACCGACGTCTTTCAGTCTATGAGTAACTTAAAAGTAACGTCTGTCGATGTGTGGCAACGATCGCGTAACGTGCCAACAACACATTAATCATAGGTAGGAAATAAGTTTCGGGTACTCTAAACATTACCTCGGCGTGTCTCAACTTATGATTAACTTACAAGTAGCATGTGTTGACGTCTGTCAACGATAGCAGACCGTGCCTACAACTTGTGGCCAGCGTAGCGGAACGTGTGAGTCATACGCCGGCATACGTCGTGAAATTTCAAGCATGAAAAAATTTGAGGGCAACCGAAAAGTACAACGTTTAAAGCCAACGTACAACGACGTATGGCAACGTACTACGACGTATGCCAGCGTGCTCTCAATGTTATCAAAACTTACCCATAACGTATTCAACGTGTGCCAGCGTTTTAGAAAAAAAATTCAAAAATCGGCATACGTTGGCTAAAACGTCAAGGTGTGACCGGGCCTTTAGTCAGCTTGTATGCTTTTATTTGTTGTTTGTCTGTAATCACGTATAAAAAATTCTGCAGAGCACAGATATCATTGGAAATTTTTGTAACTTCACATATCAGAGGCCTATAGAGGTCCCTTTCAGCGCATAAAATTTTGAAGGTCAAGGTTAAAGGTCAAGGTCACTTTGTCGCAAATCAAGGGAGTCGACGAAACCCTTATTTTTTGAGTAATTTTGATCGGATCGTCTTCAAACTTCATGGGAATATAGTTCATGGTCTGGCACCCAGCTGATTACTTTTTGGTGGCGATTGGCCTTGACCTTCATGTTTTTTTTGTGTAATCACGTATAAATCACTCTGCAGAGCACAGTTATCATTGGAAATTTTTGTAACTTCGCATATCAGAGGCCTATAGAGTTCCCTTTCAGCGCATAAAATTTTGAAGGTCAAGGTCAAAGGTCAAGGTCACTTTATCGCAAATCAGGGGAGTCGACGAAACCCTTATTTTTTGAGTAATTTTGATTGGATCGTCTTCAAACTTCATGCGAATATAGTTCATGGTCTGGCGCTCAGCTGATTAATTTTTGGTGGCGATTGGCCTTGACCTTCATGGTTAGCGCGTAAGGTCAAACATATTTGACCCCAAGGTCAACTTTTCAAGTTTTTGGAACCATATCGTGTTGTACCTCAAATTGAACACCTCGATTAGTGCTTTCTCGTTGATGATGTTGGTGTAATTGACTTTGTTTAAAGTTTTACATTTTTTTCTTCAATAAATGGAGGAGAGAGTGAAGACATTTCTAAGGATTCTTTATGTTTTAAAAAATTAAGATTCAAATGTGCATGTTGGAAAGTAAAAAGGTTTTCGCACTCTGTCGGAATTTTTCACACAAATAAATGAGTTATTGTCTAAAATGTAAAAAGAAAGCCAAGAGTAAAAATATCTTGAATGCTAAAAGTAAAAATAATAGGGTTATACAAAAAGGTACATGTTCGGTGTATGCCTCAAAAAATAGTGAATTCATCACCAAATACAAACGAGGGGGAGATATAAAAAGTTTTTATCAGGAAGTAAATTTACAACAACTGGAATGCCAGGGGAATTACATCGACCAAGGTATTCTTTCTGTGGTCCAGGAACAAACTTGAATAAAAGATTAGATGAAGCTGACAATCCTAAACCGTGGAGCAAACCTATCAATAGGGTTGATGAAGTGTACATGAGGCACGATATTGATTATGGAAATAGCCCAACGTTGGAAGAAAAACACGAAGCCGATAGAGAAATGTTGTATAATTTGTCTCTGATACAAAATCCAACCTTGAGAGAAAAAATTGATAGGTTCATCATGAAGAAGATGATCAGTACTAAATTGAAACTTAGGTTTGGAAATTCAAAAAACTTATACGCTCTAATGATGTCATTAAGATTGAAGAGCAATTAGCTTGTACATTACATAAACCAATAATCACAAAGTTTCGTAGAAGGAAGGTTTATTCCAAGGAAGTTGATTATATCTTGTCCGCTGATTTAATTGAACTCAATTATGATAAGGGGTACAAGTATGCTTTAACCGTTATTGATTTGAGGAGTAGATATGTGTGGATTGTTCCTTTGAAAAACAAAACAGGTAATACTCTGATGTTAGCTTTCCAACAGATATTCAATAAAAGCAAGAGAAAACCTAAAAAAAAATTGTGGACTGATGAGGGTACAGAGTTCAACAACAAAACATTTATGAATTTTCTTAAAAATAACAAAATTCGATTATACAGCACCTTTAATGAAGGAAAAGCAGTTGTTATTGAGCGTTTTAATCGCACTTTAAAAGTGAGGCTATGTAAAAAATTAACTCAACCCGGTTCTCAACAATGGTTGTCTTTAATTCAGGACATTGTAGATAAGTACAACGACACGATTCATACCTCAATGAAAATGAAGCCATCGGAAACATTCATAAAATTAAAATATGAAAAAGCGATTAATGTCAGAAAGCCTAAGTTCAAAGTTGGTGATATCGTAAGAATATACAGGTGGAAATCTCATTTTGAAAAAGGTCATACCAAGCAATGGACAAATGAACTTTTGAAAATTGTTGATGTCGTCGGTACAGTTCCTTGGACTTACAAATTATGTGATTTAAAGGGGGAAGAGATTTTAGGTTCATTTTATTCACAGGAATTACAAAAGACAAAGATAAATGTAATTTTTTTGACTCCTCCCCTTTTATACTCCGCCACTTTTTGACTCCACCCACACAAGCCACAGCCACACAAGCCCCACTCACAAAAGCCACATCCACACAAGCCCCACCCACATAAGCTCCATCCACATCCATCATATCCACATAATTAGTGATTAGTTTGTAAGTTCCCACACACATGTTTATTTAATTAAAAAAATTGCTCCACCCACACAAGCCACATCCACACAAGCCACACCCACCCACACAAGCCCACCCACCCATATAAGCCGCACCCACAAAGCTCCACCCACAAAGCTCCACCCACATAAGCCCCACCCACACAAGCTCCACCCACACAAGCTCCACCCACCCACACAAGCTCCACCCACCCACACAAGCTCCACCCACACAAGCCCCACCCACCCACACAAGGTCCACTCACCCACACAAGCTCCACCCACACAAGCTCCACCCACCCACACAAGCTCCACCCACACAAGCCCCACCCACTCACACAAGGTCCACTCACCCACACAAGCTCCACCCACACAAGCTCCACCCACCCACACAAGCTCCACCCACACAAGCCCCAGCCCCATGTGCACCCCCACCTTTGACCCACCACCCCCCTCATCCCACCCCTACCCTTCCCCACACACACACGGGGAGGGGACTGGAGGGGAGAGGGATGAGGAGGGTGGTGGATTGTTTGGGGAGTGCACCTACCCCCCCCAACCCTAACCCTCCTCCAACCCCCCCTCCCCCCTTTACATATCCTTTATTCTTTTCTTATCTATCTATAATTCCAGCAGTGTGTGTGTGTGTGTGTGTGTGTGTGTGTGTGTGTGTGTGTGTGTGTGTGTGTGTGTGTGTGTGTGTGTGTGTGTGTGTGTGTGTGTGTGTGTGTGTGTGTGTGTGAGAGACCGCTGTTTCTCGACAACCTCTGGTCCGATCTAATTGAAACTTGCCAGGTATATTGCTGGGGACCCGAGGATGTGCCTTTTCAAGGTTTGATATTAATCGGACAAGTGCTTCCCAAGTTATGGCCATTTATTTACCAAACCAATGGCAAGACACGTTGTTGCGTGGGCATGGCCGATGGGGAAGGGAAGCACAGCCACGTTCCCCATTATGGGTTACAACGTACGGGCTTCCGGAGAGTGATGACTTCGTGTATTCTAATAATTTCTCGATTTCTTATGCGCATTTATAGATAAACACAATGGCCCAAGTTATGATCGTTTTCATATTAGACGGTGTATAAATTTTGGGAACATCAGAGTGCTGGTATGCTCCGAACCAGGAAGTAAATTTTTTCTCTCTCTTCTCTTCTCTTTTTGTTTTTCCTTGCCACGACATTGCGAAAAGGTAAAATACGTTGGCGCTAATTGAATAATTGGGTATTAAAAATAAATTGCGAATAATCGTAACTGCGAATAATATCGAACTTCCGGGTCACGCACGTACGGGCACGTGAGAGCGAAGAAACGGCGTGTGGTTTATTTATTTATTATTATTACTATTACTATTATTATTATTTAAGCCTGGTGTTGGCTTAGTGGTTAGGGTGGCGGCTTGGGATCCCAGAGTCCTGAGTTCAAGCCCCGTTGGCTGCTGAATTAACACCAGGGGGTTGACTCAGCCTGTCATCCTTCCGAGGTCGGCGAAATGAGTGCCAGTGTACTGGTCCCGGTGTATGCCCCGGTTAGAATAGGTGTACCATATCCCTGTGTGTCGTAAGAGGCGACCAGGATTGGCGTCAGGAAGGGCATCCGGCCATAAAACATTGCCTCAAGAAAAAGCCAAACCCCTGCACAGCAGGGAAAAATGGCTGTAAAAACGGTCTTTTTTTTTTTTTTTTTTACTATTATTATTATTTTTTTTTTTTTACAGGCACGCACTAGTAATTCAAAATCAGATAATTATTAGGAAAGCATTTATAATTAAACAAAAGTAATAACATTGAACAAAATCTTCTTCCCAGCAGTCTGATGGTTTGTTTTGGTTTTGAAACTCGATCAACATATTTTGTTCAAAACAAAGAGTGAAGAACAATTAGGGTATATAAAGATGATTATATGATGATATTAATAAAATAACAAGCTGGGAGGCGACATGGCTGCTCGCTCAAGATGGAAAGCTGGCCGACACGACTAGCCGATATTCATGTACATGCTATCACTCAATTTAGCACAATAAATATGATTATCACAGCCCTCTTAGTTTGCGCCCAGAAACCCGCCTTGTGAAATTTCAGGCATGTTTCCAAAGAGATTCTAACAAATGGCAGTCCTGGTAATTCCATTTATCTATTCGCTAAAGATTTTATTTTTTATATGATGCTGTAAGACATTCTCCTTGGGTACAAAAAAAAACAGGTCCCTCGGAGGTCCAGTTTCGGAGATATTGATTTTTTTGTACAGTCCACAATAAGTGTACGATGTACGATAAATATTTTAGCTGTTGGTAAGCAACGGAGGTGTGTATAGCAACCATTCATTTTTGTGTACATGCTAGCCACATTGTACACATTTCATCCAAGTTTCATCAAAACCAGATTCTTTCTCTTAGAGATATTCGCAATTAACCATTTCTGAAATGTTTGACATGTACTCGCCCAAAACCTATCTCCTCCTACAAATATTTTTTGTTCGGGCTGCAAATTGGCATGAAGGGAGGGAGATAGATTGCGCACAGAACTCTAAGCTTCGATTTTTCGATTTTTTTTTGATTTTTTGACCACTTTAAAGGGCCGTTGCTATGCCGTTGCTAGGGCCCGGGGTCCTATATTCGAAAGCACATGATTCCCAGAAATATTGGTCCTACCTACCAAATTTCATTGGAATCGGTTGAGTGGTTTAGCCCCAAGGCTTGACCGAAGTTTCGCGGACAGACAGACAGATGAAAATGTCCAGAATAAGGGTGCTCTAAGAGCAGCCAATAAATATAACATTTACCTCCAGAATATAGTGTCATGTCAGATTCCTCCAAAAGATTAAGTTGTGTGTTTGGTTCATCCAGACAGGTGTTTAAACTGAAAAAAGTCAGACACACACACACACACACATAAACACACACACATAAACACACACATAAACACACACACACACACACACACACACACACACATAAACACACACACACATAAACACACACACACATACACACACACACACATAAACACACACACACATAAACACACACATAGACGCACACATATAAACACTCATGGACAAAGACACACATGCACACACACATGCACACACACATGCACACACACATACACACACATATACACACATATATATATATATATATATATATATATATATATATATATATATATATATATATATATATATATATATATATATATATATATATATATATATATATATATATATATATATATATATATATACACACACATACACACATACACACACACACATACACACACACATACACACACAAAGGCAGAGATAAAGACATATCGACACACAGAGGTCTAATATCTCACCTTTGACTCGACTCATTCAAGATCAGAGGATGTGAGAGGACTTATTGCCAGCCAACAAAAATATCATTCAATTCTTTTCTGAACAATCGAATGTCTTCAAGGAAGTCATTCATTTTTAGCCACTCATCGTGTAATTCAAAGGCCTCCTTTTCTTCATTAGTTATCAACGATGTTCTTATTGGGGACAACCTGTTAGAAAAAGACACACAATAATTATTGGTTGTATCGTGATTTAAATCTGTTTGAAACAACAAATAATGAATTGGGTTGAGGATCTCACCTGCCATCTTGTGAAAACGATTGATCTGCAAGGTTGTAGTAATAATCTGAATGCTCCATTTTCGTAATAAAACACGAACGGCACACACGTTGGTTTAAATAAGCAACTTGATGACGTAATGGGAGATTTCACAACAATGTTTTTTTCAGGGTGGGTCCAACATAGGAAATGACCGGAATTTTTTTGGCTTGGTTCGGGCGAGGCAGCTTGGCTGACTCCAGACTGACTCATTTTAACACAAAAATGAAACAGCTTGCTTTGAATGATTTTGAGAAAAACCTACGTTTAAGAGCTGTTTTTGCTTAATTTTAGCTAAACTTTGTTCTGTTCGTGTTCTGATGATTTAAGATATAACTATGAGAGACATGGGCACAGAATACTTTCTCATCTTCACAGCATGACAGTGCTCTTAAAGGCACTTCCCCATTTTACAGAACCAAAGGAGGGATCATGAACTTCCCTTTCTTTCGTGCTTGAAGAGATAAAGTGAATATACTCGATGGAAATGAATGTTATAAGAAAATTAAGTTATTCCCTAAAGTAGAACATGGGCAAATATTCGTTGGTTCGCTCTTTGAGTGGAATGAAAATATGAAAGGGAAGAAGTGCTTTAATCAGTAAGTCTCAATCTTTCAAAGTCTCCATTTTACATTTGCTTGTATGGGAGGGAAGGGGATAGGTGGGGATAAAATCAGTCTCCTATTTTGGGCGTTTGGGGCTTGAGTCAGAAAGTTTTCCCCTTTTTCCCCATTCATTTGAATGGGAGTCCCAGAAACCCCATTTATCATCTACTCACTATGTTATAATCACTTTGCCACAGATGTTCTCTTGCCCCCACCTCTACCCCATTTGGACATAAATTTTGATATTTGAGATATTTGCATAAAAAATTATAACGGCACTCTGTAGAGCACATACCTCCGCCGTGCTGAACAGGTTACGTTTTGTATCCCATTGATAGGCTGGATCTGGATCCAGACTTGAACCAAAATCGAGTTGGCTTGTTCTTATAACCTAACTAATTTGTCCACCAAGTTTTGTCATAACACGACCAACCTTCTCCACAACTTTTTGAAATATTGTGCTACGTACACTGTCACACTCCACTATTTGCGGATTTGCTATTCGTGGACTCTGTGTTTTCGCGGTTTATAAATTATGACCCGCTTCAACATTTGTGGCCCTGTGCTTCGTGTGTTCAGGGCTTGTTTTTTTCTTCACATTTTCATGGTTTTTTGCAGCCATTTTCGTGGGATTTTTTTTTTTTCCCCCTCATGAATGACGAACCGCCAGGAACTTATCCCTCCTTTTTCCATTGAAACAATGCCCCAACATTCTCGGATTTTCATTCGCGGCATTTTTCAGGAACATATCCCCCGTGAATAGCAGGGTCCGACAAAATATCGTTTTGGCCCCAATGTTCAATGGTAAAGAATCACTTGTAAAATTTAAAAACCTTTCGTATCTGGATCTTCACCAAAATCGAATCGATTCTTCCTTTTGACACACCCAAACTATCCACCGAGTTTCGTCTGAATATGTCCATAACAGTTTGAGATATCATACTATATATCGTATATCGTTTTAGCCCTGTCACTCAGTGGTGAAGAACCACTTCAACAATTCTCGGATCGGATTCTGATCCAGAGCGTCACTAAAATTGAACCAATTCTTCCTCGTCAAACACCCAACCTGTCCACAACTTTTTGAGATATCCTGCTCACAGACAAACAGATAGGGGTGAAAACATAATCTCCATCCACCTTCGGTGCGAGGGTAAAGATCGAACACCACTTGCTCTCTCGTGGGCTTTTCAAAAACTGGCTTCAAAAGCAATCCGGGAATAGATTGAGAAAATCCTCCTCGGTTCTGTTGTTTCCCTGTTCCTGGACCCAATCTATCCTTTGCAAATGAACATCCCCTGCAGTCAACATGCTCAGCCTGGTGTTGACTTTATGGTTGAGGTGGCTGGCTTAAGATCTTCAGGTCCTGAGTTTGAGGCCCTGTCATGCTGTTAAAATAACACCAGGTGGGTTGACTCAGCATGCCATCCTTCCGAGGTCAGCAAAATGAGTACCTACCTGCTCACTGGGATAATAAGCCATTCGAGTACCCTTCATCAGAGTGGAGACCCATCCAGGATTGTACTCCTTAGCCAACGCAACTGATTCTGCAGCCCTATGCACCTTACGGCGTGAAAGGAAGGGTTATTTACAATCAACACTCGACCATTTCCATGGGACTTTCTGAATTATTCATGAACCCATCTCTCCTGCTTCTCCCTCATATTAGGACCCCGATTAAAAAATCATACAAGTATCTTACTATTTTTCCAATCACTAATCTCAATCCACACAGAATCCTCGACATTAGATCCCTCCTTAATGTCATTCCTTCCCCTCGATGCAATAGTGTATTTTACCCACATTGCCATCCACCCTCCTATCTTCCCATTCCAGTCACACCTATACATCTTGCAGCCTTCTAGTCCTGCCTTCCAACTACTCACCTCATGAAACCATTTCTCACTTCCTGCAACTATGTCATACTCCTCAGTATGTACTTTAGCCTCAATGTCCTCCGTCTATTTCTTTAAACTCCTGCCTTTAGTAGATACATTGGTATATTTAAACTCCTTGCATAATGTCCTTAACGTTTTGCTAAGTGTGACTACCCTTTACTGCCTGTTGCCACCAACCATGCCATCAGCAGCAGTCTCCCCACCCCCCACCCCCCACTCCACCCACTGGGAACAGCATCCCATTCCCTCCTCCAGCCTAAAAAAATCTTTAATCTCCCTTCAATTTTCATTGCAAATTTTGCTTCCCCCTTTCTGTTATAGTCTAGTTCCATCATTGTGGAAACATTGCCCCCTAAAAGACTCTCAATGTTTTGAAAACCCAAATCCATGCTGTCCACACGATTTCTCCAACCACAGGTAAACGTGTATCACTCTACTTGTGAATTCCACACCACCACATTCTCAGGAGAATCCTGGAAAAAAAATTACATTGATAACCCTTTCCCTCAATCCTTTTCTTTTCCCTCAAATCAATAACCCAACAATTTAAATGTAGCCTTCAAGGCCCCTGAATATATTCTTCCGACATTTATAGCACAAACATGCACCACAATATCCCTCCACCATGACCTGACAAAAATGTCATCCAATAATCCATCAATTTCCCTTTCCCATGCCCCTCGAAAACAAAACCTAAAATCCTACTTTTTCAATCCTTGACACAAAATGGAGAATCCACACATGCAATAGCCTCACCCCCAACAAAAACTATTTCCCTGGCCTTCCTCCCTCCCATTTCCATCCAACGCCTACCACCTACTACCATCCAACGCCTCCATCCACACAAAGACCTCACATGCACCCGCAGCAACCACAGCACTGACTGCAACAACTGCAACCCCACTGCCGACTGCATCAATGATGTACCCACCGCTGACCATTCCTACCACATCCTCACCACGGTTACCCTCACTCAAAACACCCCAACAAGTTCATTAGCCACAGCACCCCCACCTGCACACTCTGCAACCCCACCGTCACCCATACTCCCACTTGTGCAAACCCCACCAAGACTGATGTCCACACCAATCATACTCATCATGTCACCCGCCTCCTCTACACTCCCACCGCCATCAGCACACTCTGCATTCGTACTGTCACTCTCACAATCCTACATTCACCATATCCTCACTTATGCAAGCACCTGCTGCAGACCAACCTCCCCCCCCCACTTCCCGAGCACGATCAACCTTCCTCCACGAATATCCCACCCTCTGACAAATCTTGCAAACTTTTTGTGACCTTTCCATAACTCTTCCACTAAGACTCTTAGATGAGCAACCTCCAAGTATTTACTGCAAGAAAGATAGTACCCCCCCCCCAATTCCCCAGTCGCTCCCATCTCAGACACCACTTGCATATAACACCCAATTAATTATTTACGAGTACAATTGTTCATGCATTTGGCCCTGGCCTTGCACTTATTGAGTGACTTATGCTTCCTGTCGTCCTCTTCTTATTAAAGCTTATACTCCTTGATGCCATAATCTGGAGCAGGTTGATCATCATCACGCTCAGTAGATGTGCCCTTTGAGTGATTCATCTCTCCGATGTCATTCCACGAGGAGCTGCCATTTTGAGATCCACTCAGTCAACACCCATCCTCCAGCCTCAGGCCAATACACTCACCTCCATGACGCTGATCAAAACTGCACCCTCTACGAATGCCAAATCTATCTGCATGGCTGACCACCTTGCCACATGCCCACCCACTTCTGGAGCACCCTTGGACTTCAGTAGGCCACCCAAAGCTATTTGTAGAGAACACTATGGACCCTTTACCCTTGTCTTCAATCAGATGCTTGAAGGTCTAGAAAACAAGGCTCGGACCAATAACTCTCCGATCAGGCCACCCAACCCACCGGTTGGTATGAGAGACAAATCGCTGCTCCAAGCTACTCAAAGGAGACGCTGCATTTGGACTGGCTGTTGGGAGTAAAGGGAATCCCCATTAAAGCGCCTGCTACATGTAGGCCAGACCGCAGGTGAATGTGCTGCTCACCCTCCCTGACTCGGCAGCTCATGTTCTGTGACAAAACTGTGCAGTGGTGTGTTATTGCCCCTTGTAGGCTGTTCCACCACTGCTGCTGCCTCGTTAGTCACTCTGGACCTCCTCTTGGCCTTCACGGCCTTTATGGTATCGAGCATATCTGACTCGTCTTCCAATAAATGGTCAAATTGGTTTGTGATGGCATAGCCAAAGTCCTTTTGCACATTTCCAGACATAATGCTTTGCTCAAACACCAGATTGCACTCTGATGCCGAGTGTTTGATGAGCGCCGCCATTACCCAATGTGATGCAAGGTCCAGGCTCTGGCATGCAAAACCGATACACTTGTACATTGAACTGGACAGCTTGATGCTCATGTCTCGTTTATCCGTTTGTTCCTCAACAAATTATTCCTTTTGGCAACCTGTCATATGGGTAAGCAATTATAATTCTCCCATTTAATGTGGTCTGCACAATTGTGGGAAGGCTCATGTATCTGTTGACAACAGAAAAAAACACAAATTGGCCATTGTAGCTCCTCCCATTCACCACAATTTTTATCTGTTGTCCGCCATGACAACTGGACAGGCACCATTGTACCTTCAATTACGCGGCGTAATGCCAAGCCTTAATTATCTTGTGATGTGCGAACGAAAAGACAGTCAGGAGAAAGGGGAGGTCAAAGCATGCGGAGCAAAAACCTCGTGTTTTGATTATTTTGAAAGAAAACTGAAACAGAAATGGGCTTTTTGTCCACGAAGACGGTCTTTCATCGATTGCATACTTTTGACTGACATTTAAAACACCAACACTTCAAGCGATGATGCGCACAGAAAGGATGAGTGGGAAGAAGAGCGCCAGCAGCCCGCACTTCCACAAAACGATCTCATCTTGGCACGGAGACATTTAGGGCTGCTGTCGTGGTTGCAGACATGGAGTCCTAATGCGGCAGGGTGGTTAAGATGTCATCAGAGCCGTTGTAGTGGTTTCAGACATGGAGGAGTCCTATTGAATCAAGATGGTCAACCCCTCTGCTAGCTTTGGCTTATTCTTATGAAATATCGAATCGGATCTTTAACGTCCCACAAAACGATGGTGTGGTGGTTCCTGATGCAGAGCCCTCTGATGGGTGCAATCTCGTTGAGAATCAGTCAAATCCTGCAGATCCATACATTCTGCCGAGCTGACTTGCCAAAATACTTGTACAAAACAGATGATTTATCGTATTGTAGACATGTATACTGTACATACTTGAGGCTCGTGGAAGAGCTAGTTCACTAAACGGATCAGGATGTAGCAGCCAAACACAGGATGCAAAACACGCATGCATGGGGTGGACAAGATGGATGCAGACGAAAACTCCACGGAGGGATCGTTTCGAAATTCGTGGAGTGAAACCAACGAAGCAATGCAGACTAGCAGACACATCAATGTCGACCTACCTACAAGCAGTCATGCACAGTCATTTAAACAACCGAACACTGAATATTTCATTTGCAAGTTTTTTTTATTTATGGTTTAATTCCTTAACACACAAATTACCTCCAACACCGAAGGTGAAGGAGGTTATGTTTTCACCCCCTCTCTGTCTATTTGTTTGTCTGTCTGTGTGCAGGATATCTCAAAAAGTTTTGCATGGATCCGGATGAAATTTATTGGACGGGTTCGGTGTGTGACGAGGACGAACAGATTAGATTTTGGTGAAGATCCGGATCCGGATCCGACGATTCAAATTTTTTAAGCCATTCCTCACTTTTGAGAGATCGGGCCAAAAATGATATATAGAACGATATCTCAAAAAGTTGTGGACGGATTCGGACGAAACATGGTGGACACATTGGGTGTGCGACAAGGACGAATTGATTCAATATCGGTGAAGATCTGGATCCGAGTTATTTAATTTTTAAAGGGATTCTTCACCATTGAGAGATAGGGCTAAAAACTACATATATCATGATATTTCAAAAAGTTATTGGGCCCGATATGTTCTCGTGGATCAGGCATTCCGTGGCGAAGGGAAGCGCTCTACCCTTCTAGTTATATGATGCATCTGGCGAGTACCCTTCTAGTTATATGATACACTGCTCATGACTGTGAATGTAATTATTTTTCATTGAAAGTTTTTTTAGGCCTTGCTGCAAGTGCAGGCAGTTATTATTATTTTAGGGTGAAAGCAGTTGAACTTGAACATGCAACCTTTTGATTGAAAAGTATAAGATTTAGCCGCTGAGTTACATCTGCACTTGCATCCCTGTGCATGTACACCCATATTCATAAGGAATATACATATTCATGGGGTGCCATACTGTTAGCCACATGGTTACGTGATGATGAGCCTGATGGGGGTCCTTTTCCTGTCCCTATCCCTGCCTGATCCTTTGCAGGTTTTACTCTCTGGAGTGATTGGAGTGGTTTCCTGGAAACGGCCCATTTCACTCGTGGTACGCTCTGGGGAGTACGGCTGTTGCTTACTTCGTGGTGCTTGGGAATGGTAACAATGAGACTGCTGGGTTAGCTCATCTGAGAAAGCTCCAGCCTGGTGATCTTGGATTTTAGATTCAAATCTATCGATCCCTGGTAAAGATAATCCTGACTGGATAAATTTGAAAGGCTGAGACACTACATCAGCAATTGTCCCTTGGCACAATTGAAAGATCTTCAAGTGAGCCTATGAACCACAATTTTGCTTACCTTATGTCACCAGATACATCTATGATTGTGCTTGCATTTCCTGAATCTAACTTTTCATAGCAGGGAGTACAAAGAAACGGCAGTGTCGTGAAAGGCCGTCTGGTTTGATAATTTCTGTATCATATGGCTTTCTTGGCACTTCATTTCATGAAACTGAAAAAAACTCATACAGCGCAGAATGTAACACTTTCACCTTCGAATAATCATCTTCCATGTATAATGGATCAAGTGTTTGTCCAGCAATTAACCCACGTGACAATATGTCTCTTAATTGAACGTCAGCTTCACTGTGACTACGTATGTCTAATAATTACGTACTTTTGGAACATACCCTTGAAATCAGAACATACTTTAGATCTGTTAAGTACTGTAAGACATTTACATCCTTTAGACCCCTATATACGTTTAGACCTCTTGAGACCCATAAAACCGCCTGACACCCATTAGAACCCTTTGACACTTAAGATCCTATCGACCCAGTTAGAAACCGAAGACGCTATATAACCTGTCAGACCATTTAGAACCCTTAGACCACTAATAACCTTTCCTGTATTATTAGACCACTAATATCCTATCAGACCACTAATATTAGAACTCGACCCTTTGTACCCCTGAGACCCTTTAGACCCTTCAGACCTCATTATAACCCAAAGACCCTTTAGACCCCTTTGACCCTTTTTACTTTTAAGACCCCTTTTGACTTTAAATCCCTTCACCCTTTAGACCTTTTATACCCTTTACATCCCTAGAACCTCAAGACTCCACAAACTCTTCAGACCTTTACACCCCTGACTGCCTTTTAGACCCCTTAGGCTTTAACACCCTTGAGACCCCTTACACCCTTCTGACCCTTTGGACATTCTTAGACCCCTTTAGACTGCTTGGACCCTTGACCATTTAGAGCTTTAGACCATTTTAGACTCTTTAGATGCCTTTAGACCCCTGAGACGTTTACCTGATCCAAAGTGCAGAACAAATGGCAATGAAGATAGTTTTATAATTCGTGCTGTCTCGCTTTGGAATTCACGACCTGTAACGTGCTTCCCCTTATCCTATGATCGACCCAGCTTTAAGAGGAATGTCAATTCATACTTCATACATCTTTGAGGTTCCATGGCATTTCACTTGACTTTTGCTACTTCCTGTGTCTTGGATGTTTTCTTGTTAATTTTATCTTTCTTTAATTACCCTCACATTTGGGTCCATTTGTGTGTCTGTCTGTTTATTTGTTTTTCCACACAGAACTTTCGTGTTTTTCTCCACAATCACTTGTCGGATTGAGACAGATTTTTCACCGTAGGTGCGACTACACATGAAGAATGTTTGAATCATAATTCTGACATCATAGGTCATGTGGTGTGGCAGCCATGTTAGAAAAACGGAAAACCTTTGGACCTCTGTATCTCTGAAACTGCACCAAGGAAAAAATTGAAACTTGGCACATATCAAGTACTCCTCTTGGAGAATAAGTGTGGTTTTAAAAAAAAAGACATCATAGGTGCCTTCATTATGACGTCATACTTGCATATGTAGATAGCTACATCTGATCAGTATGAAATTTTTGAGTCATCTGTGGATAAAATGGTCCACAAAAAGCATTTGATGACATCATCAGTCACGTTATTTGGCAGCCATCTTGCTTTTTAAAAAAAAAAAAACTTCAAAAATCTTCTTCTCTGAAATGGCTGAACAGATCAATGCGAAACTTTAAACGTATGACCTCCTATCCATAAGGAACAAAAGATTCATGCATATGACATCATAGGTCGCATGGTTTGGCAACCATTTTGGATTTACCCTAAAACTCACAAAACTCTTCTTCTCCAGAACAGCTGGACAAATCGAGGGGAAGCTTCACACAATTGTTCCCCAAGCCATGGGTGTACAAGTTTATTGAGGAATAATTGATAGGTCAAATGGTTTGGCACCCATATTGGATTGAAGGAAAATATTAAATCATGTTTTCTCTGGAACCGCTTCATCAATTGACATGAATCTTCACATTTATGATGGAGTAGTAATGGGGAATACATGTTTTAAATTTCGACTTGATCGGACACATGGTCTGGCAGTCAGAATAACTTAATTTTTTGATATGGGTTTTTTTTTCCTTTTTTTTTTTTTAAATAAGGTGCACTTGGCTGTGCCTGGATGGGTCTGAGGGTAGAGGAGTCGCAGCTGAAATACAAATACTATCCAAGTTCCTCCTGATTACTTAATCTTTGCTTTTTGCGTGTTCGGGTTCCTTCTGAGTACTCCAATGCAGGACTGTACCATTTGGTCAACCACTTGATTTGAATTGAATTTATTTTCATCCCATTCTAAATTCAATTGAACAATGCATAATAATAATAATAATAATAATAATAATAATAATAATAAAATGTCGTGGGTCAGATGTACGATCAAAGCGGGGTTGCATCAAAGTGGGATGTCTTGGTACCCAGTCTTCACTGCCAGCAGTTATAAAGTGGCAGTTCTAATTATGTCTTATTTATTACGTAACACACCAGCACGCAAACGTCACACAAAATACATGACACAAAACAAGTCCTGGTGAGGGTCTGCAATCTCTGATTCCACTTTTTCTTGTTTATTTTGTTTTGCTTTATCCTTGTCTTTATCTAATCTTGCCATAGCCCCTTACCTAGAGTGGCTTGATGCCTTGTTTGGGGCGATTTCCATTAAAAAGAACTTCCTTTCGAGATTAGACAATTTAGATCCTTTTGACCCCTTAGACTTTAGACCCTAACTACTATCCTATAGACCTTTAGACCATCAAAAACTTTTTAGATGCATACCACAAACATCTATAGTCCTCTTGCAAAACTCACACTAAACTTCTTTCAGCAAGTATTGCGCAAGCTCTACCCACCTCGAGGGTGGGGACTTGCAAGTTCTAATAATAATAATAATGATAATAATAACTAGAACTGCCACTTTACAACTGCTGACAGTGATGACCGGGTACCCAGACCTTCAATCCAACATGGCTGCCAAACCCTGGGCCCGATCCAGTTGAAATTTCAAACCTTCATTCCACATGGCTGTTCCATCATAACTCTGATGTTTCACATTTATTGATGCAGTAGTTCCAGAGTAAACATTAATTAATATTTTCCTTCAATCCACTATGGCTGCCAAACGATGTGTCGAACATCAAAAGTGGGTGAGAACTTTTTATTCCTCGTGGAGAGGCGGTCATACTGGTGGAGTTTCGCCTGGATCTGTTCAGCCGTTTCAGAGAAGAAGACTTTTGAAGTTATTATTTTTCAATCCGAAATGGCTGACGAACCATGCGACCTATGACATCACAAATTTAGATTCTGATTCCAACTGTGTAGTGGAACAGGTCTGTGAAGTTTCGTATTAATCGGAAACGGTGCGTTTTTATATCCAAGATGGCCGCCAAACAATGCGACTTGTGACGTCATAATTTTTACCATTTATGCAAACCTCATGTGAGATGACAGTTGCAAATTTTCGCTTCAATAGGTTAAGCGGTTCCAGAGAAAACATTATTTAATATTTTTCTTAAATCCAACATGGCTGCCAAACCATGTGAGGCCGCAAATTGCCGGCGGAAAAAGAATAAATAATAATAATAAACAGAAGAAAAACAATAGGGTACCCAGTCTATTTGACTGGGTACCCTAAGAAACAGAAGAAAAACAATAGGTTACCCAGTACATTTGACTGGGTACCATAATAATAATAATAATAATAATAATAATAATAATAATAATAACAACAACAATATCTGATCGAATGGGGCTGCAACAATAATTATAAATATTGGAAGTCTGAATGAGGCAAGGTGCAACCCATTTCAATAATTATGGCTCAGTCAAGGTTTTTTGTTCCAAAAGTCTGGTCTTCACACAAGATGCCGTGAGATATTTATCAGACGGACTGCAGATGGGACTGCTGGCTTAGTACAGGTACTTTTTATGGTCAATGATGCAAATACTGAACCAGACGTCAACATTAGTTGGATCCATTTTCCCCAGACATGCATACAACACTTTTTTTTAACCCTGGATCCATTTTCCCCAGATATGCATCTAACATGCATATTGCTGATGTCTCCACCCTCTGCCGTACCATCTGTCTTCCCTCAGACCGGCAAGCAGCAGCTTCTTTGCTCTCTGCAGATCTGGGTAAAACCACAAACTGGTCCAACATGTGGAACATCTCTTTCAATCCTGATAAATGTCGCACTCTCACGATGTCTCTCCGAAAGGACTGTTTGGAACCCCAACCCCCCCCCCCCATCAACTTTCTCAACAATCTTCTGGAATAAGTCCTTTCATTCAAGCTTCTGGGTCTCACTATCTGCCATGATCTTTCCTGGGAAAGCCACATTTCTAAGCTGGCCTCCAAAGCCAGGTGCTGAATGGGCATCCTCCATCATGCAAAGTTCTTCCTTGGCACACCTGACCACATACAAAGCTTTTGTCCACAGCCTGATGTATCACTGCTCTCCCCTCTGGGCTGGTGCTCCCACCTCTCACCTTTATCGGCTTCACACTGTGGAATCCAAGGCATTTAGGATCACTAGTGTCTCCCGTGATCAGGCTGAGTCTTTGGGTCTCTCACTCTCTCACTGCAGGCAGGTCGGTGGTCTTTCTGTCTTCTACTATCTCCTCTCCGGCCTCACCCCCTCCCCCCTTCCTGCTTTGTCTGAGATCTGTCCCCCTCATATTTCCGCAGGGCGCTCAAGGTCCGCCAGCATCCCCCTTCTGGTAAAACTACCAAAATCACGAATCATTGCTCACCTTCACTCTTTCATTCCTCTTTTCTCTGCCTTTGGAATATACTCCCACACTCTCTTCAATCCCATTCTTCCCTCCAGGCCTTTAAAACAGATGTTCACCACCACCTCTTATCTTCCCCAATTCAAATCCTCGATCTGTTTTTTACCCCCGTTAATCCACCCCAAACTTACCTCCTTCAAATTCTGTGCTTTCCTTCTTGAAATTCCCTGTAATGTCCATCTTGTGTACCCCGTGTTCCCCGCCCCATCCCTCTCCCTTCCACAGATCTCCTCATGTCTCTGAACCGCACTGTTTTGTCCTTCCCTCTCCCTCCCCTCTTGTCTCATGCCCCCCTTGCTGTGCGTTGTGTGTTCGCTCTCATACGAGCCTCGACAAGGTATACAAAAAAACTCTCTCTGTAACCCCCCCACCCCCACCTATCCCCCTTCACCCCCTTTCGCTTGATCCCTTTTTACTTTTCGTGCTTTGATCAAAGTCAAGTTATCCTCTGCTGGATTTAGAATCGAAGATAATATCTTAAATTCCATCACTTGCCAACATGTTATTTTCTTTTTTTACCTTTGCATGGGAGCAGTAAAACATGAATAATTTGGATGTGTGTGAGCATTGTTTATTTGGCACCAAGGGGATGTTGCGCAAATGTCATTAAATGAAAAACAAATGCGTTAAATGATGTTTGACTTGTACAATCCAAACAAATCTCAGTATGCTTTCAAATGATCAAACCACAGAAAGAATGAAGAGATTTTTTTTTTCTAAATTGGTGGTTCATGTTCAGGGTATTTTCACATGACTGTGAATATCTTGTCAATTTGTTTTAATCTTACTCCCATTTTGGCTGCCTTTGGAGAGCACTGGGCCATATACGAGAGAAAATCATCAGCACGCGGCCGACCATCTATTGTATTTATCACAAACACCCATTGCAATCAAACTCTAGTAGCACTTAAACTTTTGTGCTGCTTTGTAAAGGAGTTCATGAAGCATAAATACCTGCTTAGAAAGGGTCACTGGGGTCATCATCAGGCAGTTTCACAAAGATTGGTTTGAAGCGCATGAGAGGTACTTATCATTGCTATTTGTGCTGCAATACCTTTGAGGGGCCTGGACCTCATAATAAAGCATTGGGCATTCAAAATTCACACTCATGTGCTCAAACATTGACTCCCTCTGCCTTGCTTTGACACAGATCACATTCTTCACACTGCTTTCTGCCGTGTGTGTGATGCTCAACCTCGCGGGCTCGATCCTCTCCTGCCAGAATGCTCAGCTGGTTGCTTCGTTAGAGTACTGCCACATGGTGGGTACAGATTTCCATGCATATGCTTTGTAGCTTTAACACTTATCTTAAACACAATGTTTTATTCTTCTCCATTTCTAATCCAAGTCTGCTCCACCAGGAAGCCAACTTGTTACATGTGCTATCGAAGAACATAACGTATTATTTGACTGTTGAGCAATTCAGGAATACTTTGTGATATTTTTGGTGGAGAGTGTAAGTTTCAGGAAAAGATCTGGAGGTTAGATGTCGGCAGAAACCATAAGTGTACCTTAGCACTATAACATATTGGGAACTTGCAGCTTATGGCTATAGACATGCTTGTTTTTTTTACAGCATTGTTTGCTGGAAACCAAACTGCATCCAGGGGCAGCTGGTAATGATGGGATTGGTGGGTGGAGCTTACCTAATAATTCCCAATCAAAACTGGTGATACGCCAAAGCATTGTTGATCCTTGCAAATCCCAGGTGATTATCCATGGGTGGTGAACACATTTGCAATATTCACCAGCGAAGCAAACTCACACTGGCATGCATTCCAGGCATTTTCCATTGCTTCTTTTTCACAGTGGATAAGTGGACAACTCTACTAAACTGTTTGACTTATCCTGAGTGTGAGGGGACTTATCCTGACACCTGAGTGTGAGGGGAGAAGTTTGACTTATCGTGACTTATCCTGAGGGGAAAAGGGTGATTATCTATACATATAAAAGGTTAAAATTTCTGTGCCTCTCTCTCTCTCTCTCTCTCTCTCTGCCTCTCTCTCTGCCTCTCTCTCTGCCTCTCTCTCTGCCTCTCTCTCTGCCTCTCTCTCTGCCTCTCTCTCTGCCTCTCTCTCTGCCTCTCTCTCTGCCTCTCTCTGCCTCTCTCTCTGCCTCTCTCTCTGCCTCTCTCTGCCTCTCTCTCTGCCTCTCTCTCTGCCTCTCTCTCTGCCTCTCTCTCTGCCTCTCTCTCTGCCTCTCTCTCTGCCTCTCTCTCTGCCTCTCTCTCTGCCTCTCTGTCCCTCTCTGTCCCTCTCTGTCCCTCTCTGTCCCTCTCTGTCCCTCTCTGCCTCTCTCTCTCTGCCTCTCTCTCTCTGCCTCTCTCTCTCTCTGCCTCTCTCTCTCTCTGCCTCTCTCTCTTCTTCTCTCTTCTCTCTCTCTTCTTCTCTCTTCTCCTCTCTTCTCCTCTCTTCTCCTATCTTCTTCTCTCTTTTTCTCTCTTCTTTTCTCTTCTTCTCTCTTCTTCTCTCTTCTCCTTTCTTCTCCTCTTTTCTCCTCTCTTCTCCTCTCTTCTCCTCTCTCTCCTCTCTCTCCTCTCTCTCTCTCTCTCTCTCTCTCTCTCTCCTCTCTCTCCTCTCTCTCCTCTCTCTCTCTCTCTCTCTCTCTCTCTCTCTCTCTCTCTCTCTCTCTCTCCTCTCTCCCTCTCTCTCCCTCTCTCCCCTCTCTCCCTCTCTCTCCCTCCCTCCCTCCCTCCCCTCTCTCCCCTCTCTCCCGTCTCTCCCGTCTCTCCCGTCTCTCCCGTCTCTCCCCTCTCTCCCTCTCTCCCCTCTCTCCCTCTCTCTCCCTCTCTCCCCCTCTCTCCCCTCTCTCTCCCTCTCTCTCCCCTCTCTCTCCCCTCTCTCTCCCCTCTCTCTCCCTCTCTCTCTCCTCTCTCTCTCTCCTCTCTCTCTCTCTCCTCTCTCTCTCCTCTCTCTCTCCTCTCTCTCTCCTCTCTCTCTCTCCTCTTTCTCCTCTCTCTCTCCTCTCCTCTCTCTGTTTGTATGTGTTCTATGCATACCCATTTATTTTAAGTTACAAACTCCAAACTCGGGATACAAATACAACTTTGTGTTGGGTGGCATCGGCTATGTGACCACGGCCACACGTGGGGGTGTGGGGGCGGTGGTGTAAATTCTCCATGTAAATATGTACTGTGTAATTCCATCTGGTGGTGGTAGTAGAGAGTATTACAATTTCCAAATTTCCTTTTGTTACAAAGTGTTATTAGCCCCCGTTGGACTTGGTCCGAAACAGAGGCTCATGGATTTGGTCGCAATTTTCGTGTGCGTGCATGCATGCATGCGTGCGTCTGCAACCATATCTCGGACATGAATGGACCAATTATATTTGTACTTCACACAAAGATAACAAATGATGGCATACCTATGAACGTCATTTTGTTTTCCGGATCAGATCCAAGGTGACCGATTGGCAGCCATTTTAGTTGTAAAAAAAAAAAAACCTGATGTTGAACACGTCCTCAACCGTTTCTCAGACATGCATTTACCAATGTTGTTCAAACTTGGTAGACATATAAGGAATGATTGGTTACATATGCAAGTCATCTTTTTTTTTCGAGATCAGATCCAAGATGGCCGACTGGTGGTCTTTTTGTTACTTAAATGTGTCTCCAACCATTTCTCAGACCTGCTTTGTCCGATTTTATTCAAACTTGGTACGGGCACAGTGCATGATGGCATACACGTGCTGCTCACTTTATTTTGCAATCTGATCAAAGATGGCCGACTGGTAGACTGGCGACGATTTTAGTTGCACTGTACATAAATATGGGCTAGCCCTTTAACTCCATACAGAAAAATGGCTAAAACAATGGGGGCTATGACATTTTATGTCTTTTTTAAAACTTCTTTAACTGTGCTTTTCAGACATACACACATTCATACAGATAATTGCTTTGCAGAGTGGGAGGTATTTGGTTGTGCCCATGACCCGACTCTGGATACTACCAGCTCACACGGAATTAGTGGACTTTGGCACAGGGGTATGGAATTGTATAGAAGTGTATGGGCATGCACACACACACACACACGCACACGCACACGCACACACACACACACACACACACACACACACACACACACACACACACACACACACACTTCGTAGACTGGAAGAATAGTTAGCCAACAAAATAGAGATGAGATTGATACCACTCAGGGAAAGACCACAATGCTATAGAATAGAAAACAACAAATGGACAGAAATACTTGTAAGGAGAACCAATTGAGGATTCAGAAGAATGATAACAAACCATCCCCTTGAAGGAAATAAGTAATGTGTCCTTTGCAGTGGTACTGCTCATTCAATAAAAAAGTAATAGAAAAGCAATGCTATTAGAAGAAAAAAAAACTACAGACGGGACAGACAGAGACCAAGCACGAGAATGGAAATGGAGACAAATAACACAGAGATCAATTAAGGAAGGAAACAGGACAAATACAACAATTAATGAGAGAAAATGAAGCCGAAAACTGAAGTAGAGAATCCAAAAATAACAATACCAAATATAAAATCAAGTACAAAGACCTATAGATTATAATCGGTGCCAAAAACAAAGTCAAAGTATAAATGATCAAATGGAAGATTAAAAAACAAAAAATAGTACGACAAGGTCAAGAACGACAGAAAATAAGCTGGAATGATATACAAGAGGAAAAGGTAATGGATGGGTGAGTCACAAAGGTAACACATTCCTCATCCCAAAATCTGAAGAAACCCAACTATACTCACAAGTATAGACCAATAACATGTCCACCAACAACATACAAACTTCCGACAGGAATCATCACAGAAATGATGTACCACCACCTAACACAATAAGGAAGCATAGAGGCAGAACAGAAGGATGTAAGATGCAAGAGAGGATGTTGGGAAAAAAAAATAGGCCACGGACTACTAAACAAGGCCATATTCCAAAACTCTAAACCAGCAGAACCAAATTGTCCACAGCCTGGATCGACTGCAAAAATAATTTGAGTGTTCTCATTCATGGATGATAAAATGTATGCAATTGTACAAGTTCAACCCCAAAGTAATCAAAATGATTGAGAAAGCATGGAGCTTTGGAGCACCACATTTATTTTTTTTTTTTTTTAATGTCACGGACTATATAGTCCTCATCGAGGCCAGGCTTTAAATAAAAGAACTGCATTGATAGAAAAGTAAGGAAAGAGAGAACAGTGTAAGAGTTTTTGAAGAAGTAAAAAAATCTGCTTTTGGAAAAGTGGAAGATCATAAGTATTTGGGAAGATGTGAGAAGGTAAAGAGTTCCAGAGTTTGGTAGTGGAGAGAAAGAAACAAACATTGTAACGGCCCACCCTTGAATTGCCAATGGCCAAACAATAATCATGTGATGTAGTGGCTTGTTGAGTATTCCTTGGTTTCGCTGATGGGAGAGGTACACAAGCAGCAAGTTCTTGCGAGCAGAAACCGAAGTAATATCTGTAGAAAAGAGAAAGAGAGCCTACTTTGCGGCGTAATTTGAGCGGGTCGAGTTTTGAGGTCACATTGGTGGAGTTGACAAGTCAGATAACTTTGTATTTGATTCTGTCCAGTAAGTATGTGGAGCTGGAACCTTCCCAGATGTGAGAGCAGTATAGTGAAACAATACAAGGACGAATCAATCCTTTATGTAGTTGGAGCAACTGTTCAGAGGAGAAGAATCTTCGACATCTGAACAGGACTCCTAAATTGATACTACAGCACTGAACAGGATTGATATTACAGCACTTGGAAGGAAAGATCGAGATACCAGGGCTGAAGATATGATTTAGGATCTTTCAGGGTGACAGCCTTTTCCCGTATTGAGCAACCTAATTAAGAACGACATGGATACACCATAGCAACCAATAAGACAATGTCCAAAGAGAGGAAAGGTGAGAACACATCGACTGTACATGGATGATTTTTAACTCTTTGTCCCAAATGATTAAAAATTGAGAGAACTGAAATTAGTGAAACAATACTCAGATGACAATCAAATGGAATTTGGCCAAGATAAGTGTGTCCAATTGCACAACCATGCAAGGTAAACCAACAAAAATGGACAATACAAAAATTGACAAATACAACAATGCAGAAGCTTGAGAATGAAGCATCATCCTAATACCTCGGAGTAGAAGAGTGTGAATCCTGAAAACATACCTCCGCTCAAGAACCAAAATCATAATTATATACCAACTTACAGTATCAGTGTTCCAGTACAGCTGTGGAATAATAAACTAGCCACAAACGGAAATGAATAAACTATATGTTTCAAAACAAGGAAACTCCTCGCTATCCACAAAATGTTCTACAAACACCATTGCATCCCGAGAATGTACTTTCCAAGACGAAAAGGAGGTATATCAACCTGATGGAGCTCAACCAATTGCACAGAATGACAACTGCAGGATTGGCTGAGTATGTGAAAAGTTCAAGACTATCGAACCCAATTTTCTATGCAAACACAAAGACAGCAAGCCAAAAAATCCCCAACTCACCATGCAAGAAACTTTCAAAAACATGTGCGACTAGATGTCACACATGAAAATTAAATAGCAACAAATGAAGCCCCAATGATTGCAAAAAAAGACAAAATAAAAATATATCGCGAAATATCAACATATATACACTGACAACTAAGAGAACGAAAAGAGTCGGGAGATACAAGAAAGAGTTAGACAGATTGGGCATATACAAAGAAAGCTTACTTGAATGGCTCAGAAGAGGTTAGCTCAACTGGGATGGAGAAGAAATCATAATAAATGCCCAAGACCATGGACACTACATGAATGGCTTTAAGAAAATTGCAGGACTGAGATAATCGGAAAAATGTAGGTTCTGCAAGGTAGAAACTGAAAGCATGAGTCACCCCGAATCGGGATGTAAAAATACTCATGTTAAATAGAACAGCTGGACACACAAAGGCACAACAGTAGAGTAATCTTTCATATCACAGACTTTCATATTCAACAGACTTTCATATCACAGTTCCAGAAAACTCATGTAAGCATAAAGCAAAAGTTGTCACTGAAAACAAGGAATTGATGTAACACTCACGAACAACCTGATGATCCCATCGAGCATGAAACACAGAAAACAAAGCATTGCATCCAGATATTGTACATTGGTACAAAAATGATAAGAAGGCATTGCTAATTGAGGTCTCCATAACCAGCGATTTTGGCCTGAACAAAACAGAAATCAAGGAAATGACCAAATACCAGAACCTCAAAAATGAAAAGACCTTGGAAGCTGAAGAGTGCTGAAATTGTACCAGTGACAAATGGAGTAGCGGGAATGATAAGGAAGAACCATACAGATATATTAAATACCATCCCTGGGAATATTAATCCAAGCGAACTGCAGTTGGAAGCTGTCTGGGGCTCATTGATGATCCTGAAAAGAGCCCTCAGAACCAAACCTCGAGAACAAGAAAACTTCACACCTTGGTTCATAAATCGTGATCCCTCATTGAAACAGACCTGGGAGGACTCTGTTCCATCTTCTGAAACCTGCATATGGAGATAACAATCAATATCATTGTTCAGGATACAGTAATAAATATGGGTCTTGACTGGCCTATGCTTGGTTAATCGACTTTACTTTTCAGTGCCCATGATCAACACATGGCCAACCCCGAGCAGAAGGGACAAAAATAATTGAAAATGAAATGTAAATAGATTCTTCCTACTTGGCCAAACCATGCCAAGGTCAGTCAGTGCTGTCTGTCTTCACTGCACAAACTGTCGTTATTTGTTGGTCACCTGTCCTTGGTGTCATTTCAGCATGCCCCTTTGGCTATTCTGAAAATAGGAGCAGGCATTATCGTGGTCAACTAATGAAGGGGTAAACTGACCAAGCCAATTCTGAGCTGACTTGTTGACATTCAAAATGAATCCAAACTGCTGTTGAAAAACTTGCAATGGTGTTTTACCAAACAAACTCGAAGTGATGTTAAGTTTCAATCACTAGCATATTTTTATGACCATCTCAAGAGCACGTACAAGTCTTACTTCTCTGAATGTCTCTTTGACCACATTGTCAAAGATGTTATAGTTTTGGAGACGGTAAAAACCCAACCGAAATATTTGTTGAACATGAAAATTTTATTAATTTACATAGTTTTATCATAGATTGAGTACCATTGTGCAGAGCATGGCAGATGTACTGAATATCTCCTCTAAGTGGCCAAGCCAGCTGTCAAAGTGAGGCTTATAGATTGGCAAACAATACGTTAACTAAATTTACTCTCACACACTAAGATGGTAAAAAAAAAAATTGACCTTGACCTTTATCACCATACTTAACTCGTCACAAATGATTGATAACTCAACACTACAAACAGCAATGTTCAATTATGAACTGATATGATGAACTTCCGTCGATCAAAATGGGATCCCTAACTCACTTGACATTGACTTTGTTGGTCAAGGTCGCTGGTTTTGCAGCACGTGCTTCACATTATAATTTTCACATCTATCCTTAAAATATTTTAAATCGTCAAATATGGATGTTATTCAGAGTAAGTCATCACTGTATTGTGCAGCCAATAGTTTGTATATTTCAACAGGCTTGCAGTTTTCATTGACCAGAAATGTTATAATTATATTTGCTTTAATGTTAATTATCATATACTGTTTCACCCTCTTGTTTTTTTTATCACTTGCTGCTATCTTAATTTTAAGCACAAGCATGAAAGCAGGTAATTATGAATAATAATTACCAGTCTTGGCCCTGCATCCATCCTGTCATTCAGCCGGCCATCGGGTCCTACAAGGCAATTCATTGTGAGATAAAGCTAAGCACAAAGACTGTCACAACTCTGTTTGTTTTGCGGATGTGCGCAGCGCAATTGAGTTTGTCCAGGATGTTGGTGATAACTTGCCTACTCTTTGCTAATTGCAACATAGGATTTTTAATGTCGACTAACAACTAGTGCTGACATGCGGGTCCACCGGCTTAATGTCCCTCTGCTGAACGGTGCACACAATAATGCATTGGCTTGCATGTAAATAATCGGGGTGACCATTTATAGCTGGGCTGAGAATTCAAACCCAGGCGAGACAGCTCATCATTGATTTGCACATTCCTCTGAGATATCCTGCCAACCCACCAAACAAGGTTCAAAATAGAAAAAATTTGAGTGCTCTTTTGAAGTCTTTTTCCAATAAACATAGCCCCTGTCAAATCTTAATGGGGGCTACTTTTAGGTTGATGAGGGTTACTTTTTAACAACTTTTCATTTGTTTTGTACACTGTTTAGCAGATAGCATCACACTCAAGCTCTTTTGCACAAATGTAATCACAATGTGTGATGTTTGATGATTCGGTAACACCGACACTACGGTAATCCCAGTTTATCCATATCAATGTATCTTGAAGACAGTCAAAATAACTGCAATAATTTTGCAATATTACTTACTGTAAGCAGCTTTATGATGCACATTTCTTTTTTTTTTGTGCCGATTGGCAGCAAACCTCCTCGCGTTCGATGTGCCAATCATGAAAGAATTAATCTTTAAACACCTCGCATGGGGGTTATGCTGGGTGACTCACAGCAGGCTCGACAGTAGATTTGAGGGCTCCCATTGCCTTTCTCGCAGATCAGCCAGCAGTTTTTTTTTATTGAAGCAGTCATTTTATTTCATTCTTCGACCTTGTTACAGTCTGAGCACTTGATGACGTACCTAGCATGGAATTGGCTTATTCTTGTTGACCACCAATTATTTTTATACAGCGATTCATGTTTATGGCCCACACACCCAACAAATAATGTGCCGGTGCATAGTTTTACCCCACGCGTATGGAACGAAAAGTGGGGTTAAGCAATTGTTTCACTTCTGTCCATCCGTCTGTCCACAAACGTAAGTTTATGATCGAGTTCTACTTGATTTCAATTGAATGTTATATTTTGAACATGAACCGGAACATGAATCGGAAAACAAATCTGTGGTGTAGCAGTACTTTTTACTCTGAATTTGAGGGAAGCATGTATGTACAGAGGCGTGAGATAAATTTTTTTACTTCCTCTGCTTGTCTGGTAGTCAAACAAAATGAAATTCATTCCAAACAGGAAACTTACTCTTTTTAAGGATGTCATAAAGGACACAAAGAATAGGCATGAATAATTAATGTAACGTATTAAGTAAGGTGGTATAAAAGGTGTTGCATCAATGGCGGTAAACTTCCAAAATAATTTCTACAACCTTTGAAATCTTTATTTTATTTTAATTGAATTATATAGTTGAATACTGTTGAACACAAATCACCTTTTTGGTACTTTCAAAAAACTTTAGTTTATCAGTACTTGGACAAAATATTACAACATTTTACGTCATCTCGACCAATCAAATTTGCTGCTAATGTCCTTTTTTTTCTTCCTTTTTTTTTCTCTCAAGACTACGCTAGTTAAGGTGTTCTATGAACTCTCTAGTTCTTGTTTCAGTTATCAGGCATTATTCTCTTTTAAAGATGTCAGACCTGATTTTCTCTTTTCTGACATGTTCAATCCGACAGTCTTAATCGACATATCAAACTTTTTTCTCTCTTTTTCAGACACAAATAAATTATTGCTTTAGATTTCAGGGGGTTTTTTTCTGCTGCTGCTAATTTGTCTTCCAAAGTTCTTCCAGTACTGTTTGACCCCACTATTTGTGGACCCCGTGTATTCGCAGGTCATAAAGTGTGATCTGCTTTAACATTCGTGCTTCAATATTCGCATCAATTTTTTAAATTAATATCATTATTGTTTATTTTTATTTATTTATGTTTCACAGTTCAGCACTGGTCTACTATATCCACTTGGGAAATTGTAAATCAGCTAACATCACAGTATTGCACAAAAAAGGTACAAAAACGGATCCCCTCAACTGCAGCTAAATTAGTTTACTGTGAGCATGGTGTTGACTTCGTGGTTAGGGTGGCGGCTTGGGATCCTAGGGTTCCGAGTTCAATCCCCTTTGGCCGCTGAATTAAAATACACCAGGAGGTTGACTCAGCCTGTCATCCTTCCGAGGTCAGCAAAATGCGCATCAGTGTACTGGTAAGGGGGACACTGCATCAGCGGCATAGCCGCGTCCCAACCAATGATGCACGAACCTAGACTCTTCCACGAACTTAGACTATGTGAAAAAAAAAATAGAGATATATAGTTTTTTTAACAATGCCCCGACATTTGCGGCATTTTTTGGCACATATCCCCTGCGAATAGGGGGTCCGACATTGTACACCTCGATAAATGTTCGGTTCTGCTGTTCACAGAACAAGAAAATGTCGATATTCATTGAAGATCTATGTAAAAATGTTTTTAACAAAAACAGATTAAAAAAACCAATTTTTTATACCATTCTACGTCCTCCTCACCAATCAAATTTGCCACTCCCCAACCCTGTCCATGTCCCCTTTTTTCTCAAGACTGCATGGAGTAAGGTGTTCTATGAACTCCAGTTTTTTGTGAATGGCATGCACGCGCTATCCTGTAAAAAAAAAATGGATATCAACCATCAGAACCAGACTGTCAATCACAGGTTCTAGATATAGAGTACTCTGGGACTCCAACTCGGTCCAAAGCTAGTGAGCCGCACTGCACCAAGAGAACTCGGCCATTGTACGCGTGTGAAATGTTTATTATAAACGTATAAATAAGTTGGTTTTGTCCATAAGTCATTTCACAGCAGTTATATATTGTAAACATACCTTCGAAACGAAGTTTAATTTCACAAGCGGAATTCAGAAAGCTTACAAGATTCAGAAACATTAAATTATACAACTTTTGCTGGCAAGAAGATAAGCTTTATAAGATATGATTTTGAACCCGGGAAATTTTGTCACTTTTTAATATTTTTCCTGCCTTCGTATTTTGTTTGGTGGCAACTTTTCCAGGTTTACAGGCAAATCTCCCCAATCACCCCCATGCATTCTGGATGCTGCCACAACAGTATTTAATAGAAACATTCCCTCAAAGTATTGTTACGTTTGTGGGGTAGATGGAGGAATTTCAAAGGAAAGATAGGATCGTATAGAGTTGCTTGGCCCGTGGAAGTGTACGAGACATCTCGATGTAAACGAAGTAGGGAAACTGTGAGTTTAAGTGTTACTTGTCACCCACACAGGGAGTGGTGCGGTGTTAATTAGAGAGGGATTTAGGATAATTGCTCCCAGTATGTAATTCTCCTCCCCCCCCCCCATGACCTTTCCCTATGCTTTTGTATTACAACCAGCAATGAAAGAATTACGTTTTTATAACAACAACCATTACAACCGAGCTGCGCGACCAAGCAGACAAGAAGCCCCGCATCCAAGGGTGATGGTGGGCAAAAACCACACCCCCGGTGTGGATGATTGAGAGGGTGACATCGAAGGGAGATCACAAGTGAACGCACGAGTGGAGTTCGGTGTGAGGGACGTGATCAGATCAACCAGAGCACGTCTCGGCAACAGAACGGGGAGGCAGGTCGTTGCAGGAGGAGAGAGACATGGTCGTAGATGAAGGCTCGAAGCAGGACAGAAGCAAGAGAGACAGGATTGGTGGTCAAAAGAGCAGGGCATTACAGCTGGCTGCCCTTTGACGCACGAAGAAGACCGCACGATTCTTGTGTTCGTGCTCAGGCGAGTTTGCCCGTGTGTGGGACCAGCGCAAAAGCCTCATGTCGAGCCATCGGAGGAAAGTGACAGTGCCATTCTGCAAAGCATAATATCGACGAAGAGGCTGCGTGGCAGTTGAGAGCGGCTTGGCACCATTTTGTGGCGTACCCTCTCACGCAATGGTGAAGCAGTTTGGTGACCTTCAAGCTACTGAGATTATCTCATGGACCTGAAGCTAAGTGCCGAAGTAAAGGAGGGATTTTTCTTTGTTTTATTCTGTCTCCCTTGTTTGTATTTGAGTCGATGTGGAGGCACCTCAAAATTAGATTTCAATTTCGGTTACCTCATGTCTTGATTTGTTCCATTGTAACTATTGCTTTTCTGGTTATTCATCATTATTTATTTAAGTTGCTGGTGTCTGTGTATCTGTTGTGGGTTCGAGAGTAAAACCTCTGTGCTGTGCTACCGTCCTGGTGAAGCGTCTCGCTGTTTCTTTCCCATGCGTGCCATAATCTCCGAGCATCTCAGCTGTAAGCCTCCAAGGGAGAACTGTTTGGCCATCCGTCCAGGTAGGGGTAATTCTCTGGATACGACAGTGTTATGGAAAGTCAGATTTCCTCAATTTTCTGCTACTTTGCCTTTTATAAGCAAAACCCTGGTTCAAATATACACCACCTTCATATTTTCAATATTTCTTTTCTCGCACCGGTGGTTAAAAAATATGCAATTTTCATTGCTACCTGTTTGATGCAACATCTCTGCCATAACATAACTCTGTCCTGTTTTTTTCAGCTCCACAGCAGATGCAGGATGCCCAGGAGCTAAATAAATGTCCTTCAAACATCAATATTTACTCAAAATATTTATGGTGGATGTGTATGAAATACTCTGCAATGTGTCACAACATTTCTTTTAAAGATTTACAGATTTTTTGACATATATTTTCTGATCCACTCTTATGCACTCGACTTACTTATTTCCTCATACTTGCGATACGAGAAATTCCCACGCACTCAAATAATCTTTCAACAATGTGGATAATTCTACGTTCCTCAATCCTAGATGTTTTCAAATTAAAATGTTGCAGGTTTGTTCATCCTTGCATTAGACGGCGAGTCAACTGTGAGTTTGGCATGCCTGTGTGTACCAGTTTCTAATGCTTGCAGTTGTGCTGCTGATGCAGTGCCCCATGAAGGTTCGGGGCAGGAATTTGTAATTTATCCAGTGTATCAGCACTAACTTGTCTCTTATTTGTAAAAGACATCGTGGGATCTTTAACATCAAGAAACTAATGGTAGCAGACGGGACACCCAGCTTAACGCCCATCCAAGGGATGGCGAACTTTGTGACACAAAACCAATCCCATGGCGCACAAATCAGACAGTTATCATCAGCTCAGGCATCAAATATAGACTGCAAATGTCAAAGGTAAATATGCTACCTCTGTGCAGCATCTTGTTGGAGATATAAAAATAATAATTATATACAATAAAATAAATAGAATAATTAATGCTGTGAGTGTGTCTCTCATAATATGGTATATTATAATATGGTATATTACAGGAGGCAGGGTGATGCATCAATGTGTGTACAATCCATCGGATGAATAGTAAACTTGGTGCCCAATCTGCTGGTATTACTTGGTGGATATTAAAGATCCCACAATGTCCTTCAGGAAGACTAGGCCTCGGCAAGTTATTACAGGTTCCCCAAACAAATTAAAATTCCTGCCACATTCAATCGAACACCAGGTCTGACCAGTCGGTTGGTGAAAAACTTGGGGCAAAAATCTTCCCCAGCCGACCCCACAAGAAGGTAGCAATAATTGGGGGGGGTTGAAGAAGCAGCAGTAGTTTTAGTAATAGTAGTAGTTGTAGTAGTAGCAGTGGTAGAATGATGCTTTCTGATATAACAACACAGTAATTGCAGTGGCATTCCCATCTCGTTGAGGAAATATGATAACGTGTTAATTAATTAAAGTATCGGTGCACACACAAACAGAAAGAACTGGAGAGTTCATCGAGAACACCTTTCCCCCACACAATGTTCAAGTGTATGATTTAATTGAAATAAAATAATGATTTTACAGGTGGTATAAAAAGAAATTCCGGAAGTTTAGCACCATTCATGCAGTGTTTCTGTTCAAAGCTAGATGTTGTGGTATTTGTGAATAAGCACTAGTAAATGCCTATATCTGAACGAGTAAAACTGATGGTTACATGTGATAAGTTTGCCGTAGCACACATCGGTAAATTGCAATATAAACTGCTTGATGTAATGAGCTAATTTTGAGTGCAGAGGGCAGTATTGTACTGGAAACTGCCTGGTGAGATTCGTGAAGGTGCTGGAACGTTCTCAGACAAAACTTCCTGTTTGGATGAGAATCGCTTTTGCTGGAAGGCACGAGATTGTTCTGTGTCTTGGAATTACAGAAGAAGGAGGTGCAGAGAGATGGGTGATATTGTTATGAATCTGGCAGCCATTTGCACACAAATAGACAGCAGTCCCCACAGTTCAGTTATTTCGATAAGTATGTGTTTATAGTCAGGACCCCGTCCTTCTGTCTAATGGGTTAATTTCATGTGTGCGCTGCGGGTTTCTTTTATAGTCAGGTTTTTTTATATCTCCAATCAATCCTTCATTCTTCGCACCATCGCCCACGTACAACGTGTCACGTACAGAGGTGAGGTTCTCTCCTCCCACCGGACCTCCTCCAATCAGGAGGCTCATCGTCTCAGCTCCCACTCCACTCTTCGTCTAATCAGGAGGCTCATCGCCTCAGATGGGGACTCCACCCAGAAGGGTGGGAATTGCCCCGCCTACCGTGGGCCTGTCCAATGAGGGACGGCTGGCGAATCGCGTGACGCAACCATCCAATCAGGAGGCGAGTGACCAGGGGAAGAAATCCCTTGGACCGCGCGAAAGAGAAGAGTAGAGTGGTCGTCAAGAAGAGAGTAGAGCAGTCATCATGGCCATTGCTCTTGGAGTGCGTCGTTAGAGTCGTTATCGTCAGCGGTCGTGGTCTGCGGTCTTTTGCCGGGCTCCTCGTGGTGGTGGTGGTCGAGCAGCCAGGATCGTGGGCTCGGTGGATTCTGGGTCGTAGGTTCGAGTCCCACCGTGGTGGGTTGGAGTCCGGTGTGACCGCACAAAGCGGACAGGTACCCGGCCAGACCTTGACTTCCCAGCTGACCTATCCTCGGCTGGAGGGTCCAATAAAGACCCAACGGGGTCAATTTCTTTTGGGTGTGTGTGTGTGTGTCTGTGGGCCCCATCCTTTAGTAGAAATTGCTAAATGTTTGTCTGTATATAAATTGCATTTCTCATGTTCGATTTTAACTCTGCTCTTTGTGCTCCCCTGCCCCATTATAAATAAACCCAGATTGTTCAATGTACCAGCTCGTTGTTGTGCTTTCTATTATTGACCCAGCATGGTTCGTGCTTGAGAACCAGTAAGCCAATTGAGCTGTAAGTTGTCGTTTGGACTGACGGACTTTGGTAATTCCGCTCGGTTACACCGGACTGAAGTCGTTAGAGTGACCCGGTTTGACAGAGTCTGTTGAGGGTGTGATTTCCCCTGTAATTTGACGACGTGGGTACTTACGTATATTGAAATTTGGCTTTTCACCCTTCCCCACGCTGTCAGAGAATTGGCGATAACGGTCCTTAAGTGACCCGTGACCTTCGGAGTTGCCTGAAGGTTACGACCTGCAATTCCGGGTGTTCGGTGGGAGATGGCTCTACTGCTCCACCTGGCGGCCGTTCCTCGCCACCGACCCCCGGCCCACAACAACATGTGATGTGACGTGTTTTTCGATCACCACCTTATTTAATCTGTCCAAGTACTACTAAATTGGAGGTTTTTGGAAGCAATAAGAAGGCAATTTGTGTTCTTTATTCTTTGAGTATATAATTAAATTTAATTAAATAAAGCTTGTGAGGTCGTGTGAAAAATTAATTCCAGAAGTTTACTGCCGACGACGCAGTGTTGATTATACCACATTAACAAACATGTGCACTGGTTATTCGTGCTTCTTGTGTGTGTCCTTCATGACGTCCTTAAAAACAGCAAGTTTCTTGTTTGGAATGATTTTCAATTTTGTTTGACTGCGAGACAGGAAGAGTAAAAAAGATTATCTCACTCCTTGTGATGTAACCAAGTTTGAATGTAAAATTTACATTTATGTTCCACGCATGTCTTGCCGCATGGATATTCATTCTCCACCCATGTGTTGCGTCATCTCTGCTGTCAAGGGCGAGGGCGGCTCTGCCCGGTCTGGCAGAACGTGTGATTGTTTGTGGAAAAGGCATGGTTTTTACCGTTGCATTTGGAGTGTTTTAAAATTGAGAAAAAGTTATTTAAACCTCTGCAAGTGTTTGCTAATCTGCCTGGAGCATTCTTTATTCAAGAATGTGGAAAACATGGGCCATTCCAGGATGCTCCTCTCTGTGCATGTGTGATCGGGACCAATTCAGAGCTACAGTACTGCTAAACGGCAGGTTTGTTTTCCAGTTCATGTTCCGATTTGTGTTCAAAATCGAACATTCATTTGAAATTAAGTTGTTCCAAGACTATAAACTGATGTTTGTGGATGGAGATGGTTGGATGGACAGACAGAAGTGAACCAATTGCTTAACCCTGCTTTTCACTTTGCATGTGCAGGGTAACAAGATGGGCACTCGGTAGAGCGCATACCTCGACCAAGCTGAACATTTTACGTTTTTTTTATCACACTGTTAGGCCAGCTTATGCATACGTACCTTAACCCAATTCTAATCAGCTTGTTCTTGTCACTTACCCAACACATCCACCTAGTTTTGTGATAACCAATCCACAACTTTTTCAAATAACATACCATACAGTATATCGTTTTTGGCCCTATCTCAATGATGACGATTCACTTTAAAAATTAATAAAAACTCTCGTATCCAGATCTGGATCAGGATCTTACCCAAAATCAAATCAATTCGTCCTTTTCAGATACCCAAACTGTCGAACAAGTTTCGGCTGAATCACTCCATAACTTTTTTTGAGATTGAGACAAACAAACGGGGTGAAAGCATATCCTCCATCCATCTTCAATGGCAAAGGTAAATACAGAAAGTAGAAATGACGATAGAAATATTTATATCAAGGCAAGATTTATCTCTGATGAGATGGGAGCGATTGAAGGAAACATATGGGAGAACACATAGGGACTATCATACTTATACCATATTCAATTGCACAGCAGATCAGTTTGGAGGATGACCGGGTCTGCGTGTGCTGTGAAAATCCCAAGCTCAATGGATGCAGCAATATTGGAGACACGCTCAAGCTGAACCCTTTACAGCAGTGCAACACCGTGCGCGTCACACTCAAGGCAAGACTTGCACCAAAGTCATATGACTTGATTTTTTTTTTTTTTTTGCTGTGACGTGGCATCACTGGATGAGAAACAAAAATGCATGTTGTTAAAGAATGCGATTATGCCGATACATTCTCTTTTAGAAAAATCTTTGAATGCCTCAAGAGAACACAGTTAATATAGTTTCTGCTGGCACAAGCTGGTAAAACTTTGTTCTTTAACGTTCCCTGGAGGGGCACAGCACGATGCCACATTGAGCAGGGCGAGGCAGCAAAGGTTTCTCAACAAACTGCTGTGAAGCTCAGCGTGCAGTTCTGCTCCACTGTCAGGAACTTCGATCAAGCTCGACACCATTTGGAAAGGCG
>NC_140963.1:123525602-123550602 GCF_056783735.1 Eptatretus burgeri | reverse complement strand
GCCCTCATGAGATATATATGTGTTGGCCCTTTAATCTGCAAAATATGACGTCTTTCTAATGTAATAATGTGTCAGAGTAACCATAACATGAGTAATTCCAGATGTGGAGCTTCAGTTATTTATTTATGTTGAAGGCTCCAGTCGCAGACTAAATAGTCCTCATCGAGGCCAGGCCTTAAATAATGAGAAATGAAAGAGAGGATGTAAAGTGAGGAGTGAAATTGAGTGAGTAAGAAAAGTGTTTACAAGAAAGAGATATTAAAGCTAGTCCGGTAGTTAATGTTTGAGTGAGACAGAAAGTGAGACCAGCAATCCTTACATGGAGAGTGTAAGATGGTTCCGGGCACCACTTTAACGCTCCGAAGTCAGAGCGGTAGTACTACCCTGAGCGGTTGCTGTCGACAACCTACTACCCAAGAAGATTTAACCGTAGCCGACAAAGGTTAAGATTTAGCCGTATAACCTTGGCATATTGTATCATGCAATTGAATATTGCCGCACTTTCTTGGCTTCAACATGTCCTTTGTAAAGCCATTTTGTCAAACCACATAAAAATGTCTGAAGCAGCTCATTAATCAATTTCACACACGCCGTAAAATCCCCCACAGGCAATTTGTGGAGCTGCTCGTGGAAAGGGATGCTGCACCTTTGGCCCAATTGGATATGAATGAATCGGTCAATTAATTGATTCGGTCCAGGGCTCCAAGGGTGGACTCCAAAAAGGGTCGTTTTCGCTAAATGTTAAAAATCGGTTGAAGAAAGGATGTGATACGACATTTGGATGGGGAGGAATAATCAATAATACAAAAGATTGTCCTTATTACCTCCGCCACTAAAGGTGGATGGAGTTGTGTTCACCCCTGTCTGTGTGGCTGTCTGTCTGTCTGTTTGTCTGTCTGTGAGCAGGATAACTCAAAGTTATTGACGGTTTCGGATGAAACTTAGTGCACAGGTTGGGTCTGTAACAAGGAAACATCGATTTGATTTTGGTAATTATCCAGATCCGACCTATCGGTGGGATACAAAACATAAACTGTTCAGGAGGTATGTGCTCTTCCGAGTTCTGTTCTATTTATTTCATCTTTTTTTTTTATCCTCCATCAGCAATATTAACCCTTTGAACCCTCGCGGCTGTTTTACCAGCCACTATTCAAACCCCAATATACCTGACCGACCGGTTTACCAGCCGCTATTCAAACCCCAATATACCTGACCGACCGGTTTACCAGCCGCTATTCAAACCCCAATATACCTGACCGACCGGTTTACCAGCTGCTATTCAAAGTACACATGCCTGAGTGGCCAGATTTTTCTCCAGGGAGCCCAGGGTGGGGGAGCCAAAAGTCCAAGGAGCTCAGTGTTCAAAAGGTTAAGATCCATTTGCAACATGTGGGTGGTCTGATATGCAATTTCAATGTACACTCAAACAGTCGGTATCCACACTCAATCAATCATCAATCAAATCAATATATTTCTTATTTAACGTTTGCATTTAGAAGCTAAATTTATCTTGGGCTTTCAAGGTTTTCAGCAATATTTTAATATTTCCACATTCGTGGCCGACCCGGAGCCAGTGAAGTGTTTTTTGTTTGTTACCCTCGTCAAAGGAGAGGGTATTGCGTTTGGGTCCGTTTGTTTGTTTGTTTGTCTGCACAGAACTTCAGTGTTTTTCTCCGCAACCGCTTATCATAGGGGTTCTTAACCTGTGGTCCATGGACCCCTGTGGTCCTTGGACCCAGTTTTTTGTAAAATGTTTTATTTTTTGTCTCTGTACAGGATGTTATGTACTTATTCTTGCTTAATGAAGACGAGTATATCTGCAAGGTAGGTTGAAATGGGATGCTACTGAATGTACACAGTCAGGTAACATACAGTCGCCATCATCATCAGGTTATGACTTCTGGAATAGTTCCCATCGATAGAAATTGAAAAAAACGTACCCTGCCCCAGATTTTAGCGCTGGCCACTCAACCTCGTGTTTACAGTTTGGTATCATCGTCTGCATGACCGCCACCCAGTGCCACTCCATAATTAAGTGCTTATTTCTCACTTTCCACGGATTGTCACGACTCAGGAATCTTCTCATATACTGGTGAGGTTTAAAACTTTATAGTATGTTCAGATACATGTTTTTTTTTCCCACACAATTACACTGGATATTCAATTACCCATCAATATAATTTTTCCATTCACCTACATCACGCACTGGTCCGTCCTGCTTGCCATGTTTCTATCTTAATTTATTTTCGACATTACAATATGTTGTATATCTTTCTCCATAGTTTAATAGATAAATAATGCATGAAACTGAATATAAATATTGGGGTACCATGTTTTTCTCCATTTCCTTCTATTCGAAGATATTTTACATACCCCATACCCAGGTAATTATCATTAATTTGCAGTGGAATCATTGAGCTTGTCTCATATTTCAGGGGACTCGATGTTGACATATCATGTACCCAGGATTAGTGAACAATTCCTTTGAGCATGCCATTCTTGGTGCCTTTTGATCCAGTCACGAAAAATGTGTTTTTGTTTTGTTTTGTGTGTGACCAGCAGTTGATCCAGCAGATCCGAGATTTAATGAAAAGCATGCCTCAATTATGTTTCGTACACACAGCTGACCTAAACTTGTTAATTTAATTTTTGTTCACTGGTTACTGTTTTCCATATAAATTACATCACAGTGTTTTATTAATTTTATTATTATTATTATCATTATTATTATTTTTGCAGACCTAGCTTAAGTTGGAAATGTCGAAGAAAAGGAAGCAAGATGAAGCCTCTGTATCCTTTGGTTTTACTTACATCACTGAACGTGATGGGACACAAAAGCCACAGTGTTTCTTGTGTGGCAAGGTTCTTGCCAATAGGCCATCAGCCATGGCTCAGGAAGTGCCTGAAAATCAAGTTTCGTTCCACTCATCGGGGGGGGGGGGGGGAGGGTAGACAAAACCTTGATGATATGATAGTATATATCCAAATACATACGTATCCAAAAGTTCTCCACTCAAATAGCTGCAGTTATTGTGTATTTTCATCTTGAAAATCTATGCATTCGCCGCGCTCTCTCATTTCAATTTTCTCCACTCGGATCACGTGTGGGCCACGTGACGCCTCGACAGCCAATAGATCGGCTGACATCGTATGCAAATTACGTCAGACTGTCATGTGACCAGCTAAGTTGCCCAAGATGGCAGCTTCCTGCAGGGAGGAAATCACCGGCAGCTGATCGGCGATTTATCGGTAATTTTTGATGAATATGGCCAGTGAGGACACTCCCCTGTGTATTATTCACCAGGCCAATGTAGCGAACAAAGAAGTCAAACGTTTTACGCCTGTACGATGGGATAAATGGAGAGAAAGTGTCAACAAATGGCTCGTCTTAGACGGTCACGAACGACGTTTAGCCGAGAGTGCACGTGTGTATATTGAGTGTGAAGAAATCCCTAGTCACCTGGGCTATCATGACACTTGCTACCGTCGCTTTGTCGATGCAAAAAGAATACGTGTACACCCCGTGAGGTCTGCAACGTCCTCAACACTAAAACAGAACTACATGGGTGTAAAATATATAAATAAAATTGAATCAACTCTCCGCGACACACGATACCGCCTGGCGCCCCATTACATCGACTCAACCCTGCGGGGCTGGCCCAAAGCCACCCTGACGATGGTGAGGCGAGGCTTGATCTTCCCAGACGAAGACGCCACACGACTAGCAATGCGGCAAAATCAATCCTCACGCTGACTGGATGCGCCTCAAGTGTCTATCAGCGCCGGTTCGACTGCCCAGTTGTCTGCTCCGCCAGCCGTGGCTGACCGGCTATATATCAAGATGTCCGAGGCAGGGTCGATGGGTCGATGCACTGGCGTTGCACAATGGTTAGTCCTCCCGCGCCGGCACTCCGGGTACAATAGGCCCATGATCGAAGTTAGTCCTCCCGCGCCGGCACTCTTGGCTAAACGTCATTCATGACCATTTAAGACGAGCCATTTGTTGACACTTTCTCTCCATTTATCCCATCTTACAGACGTAAAACATTTGACTTCTTCGTTCGCTACATTGTCCTGGTGAATAATACACGGGGGAGCGTCCTCACTGGCCATATTCATCAAAAATCGCCGATAAATCGCCGATCAGCTGCCGGTGATTTCCCCCCTGCAGGAAGCTGCCATTTTAGACAACTTAGCTGGTCACATAGCAGTCTGACGTAATTTGCATACGATGTTAGCCGATCTATTGGCTGTTGAGGCATCACGTGGCCCACACGTGATCCGACTGGAGAAAATTCAAATGAGAGAGCGCAGGGAATGCATCGATTTTCAAGATGAAAATACACAATAACTGCAGCTATTTGAGTGGAGAACTTTTGGATACGTATGTATTTGGATATATACTATCATATCATCAAGGTTTTGTCTACCCCCCGATGACTGGAACGAAACTGCACGATACGGCTTACGGCTGATGGCCTACAATGGAAGCATGAAACCAACAAAGCTGAAGGAGCACCTCACGTCTGTCTATCCTGAAAATACATCAGACAGTGTGGATCTTTTCTGTGCAAAGAAGGCTCGATTTGAAAAGGTTGGAACTTTGCCAAAACTTGGAATTGCCCCAACACAAAAGCCTTGTCTTGAAGCATCCTACAAGGTTGTTTATCACATTGCCAAACAAAAGAAGCCACACACACAATTGGAGAGACTTTAGTAAAGCCATGTGCCCTGGACATGGTCGAGCTGGTTTGTGGATTGGAGTCGAGGAAGAAAATTGAAGCAGTGTCTTTATCAAATGATGTCATACATTCCAGAATAGTTGATATTTCTTGTAATATTTTGAAGCAGGTCATGGAGGAATTTGTAGTTACGCCATTTCCCTTCAGTATGCAACTGGATGAAAGTGCTGACATCTCTCAGTGTAGCCAGCTCCTTGTTTTCATCCATTATGTGCACGCTGATGCTATCAAAGAAGAATTCCTATTTTGTGAGCCCCTTTTGTAAACTACAAAGGCCATTGACATCTTAGAAATGTTGAAAATTTCTTTGCCAAGCAAAACTTTGACTGGAAGAAAAAATTGGGTACTCTGTGCACAGATGGAGCACCTGAGATGCTTCGAAACACATCTGGTTTTACTGCTCTGGTGAAGAAAGAAGCTCCTCACGTCATCGTGACTCACTGTATTCCACATCGGCATGCACTGGCATCAAAGACTCTGCCAACAATCCTGAAAGAAGTCTTGTCTACCGCCGTGAAAGTTGTCAACTTCATCAGAGCCAGGGCTCTGAATCATCGCACTTTCAAGAGGTTTTGTCACGAAATGGGAGCAGAATATGAAGTTCTTCTCTAGCACACAGAAGTTCGCTGGCTTTCCAGAGGACAAATCTTGAAGCACTTGATGGAACTTAGGGCAGAAGTTTCACCTTTTTTGAGAGAAAAGGAAAGTCCACTCTCGGAACAGTTTGACAGGGAGGAATTCATTCATGGCTGGCTTATTTGACAGATATTTTTGGCCACATGAATGTGGTAAGTCTTTCGATTCAAGGCCCTGCAGTCACCATTATGGATGCTGCTGAAAACCTACAAGACAAGCTCTTTTAGCCAAGCTGCCACTGTAGAAGAGGAGATTTGAGGCAGACAACTGTGCAAACTTTCCAATGCTGGAGGAAGTGCTTCTGCAGGATGGACTCAAGAGAGACAAATCCCTGTCAATTTCTCTGCAGGCAGAAATGTGCAGACACCTGGAAACACTGCAGAACTCTTTCGAAGGTTACTTCTGCTCAGATGACCTTAAAGTTCAAACGTGGATTCGTAATCCTTTCCTTGCTGATATAAACTGTATTACTGATGCAGACCTTTCTAAAGATGACCTCATTGGCCTGAGGACAAAGGAAATGATACGACATGAGTTCAACTCGATGAGTCTTGGAGAATTTTGGTGTTCCTTGACACAAGCCTACCCTCATCTGGCAAAGCGAGCTATGGAAGCTCTGATTCCATTTGCAACCACATATCTTTGCGAGTCAGGATTTTCAGCACTTGCTACCATCAAAACGAAAAGTCGAAATATATTGGATGTCAAACATGACGTGCGTGTTGCCTTGTCAAAGACCACTCCACAATTTCATGTTCTGATTGCAGCTAAACAACAACAGCCTTCTCACTGAAATGTACTTTTGAGCAGAATTGAAGTTTATTTTTATTTTTTTGCACAATTTGGATATATTTCAGTTTTATTCAAGAAATTGTCATTGATATTTGCATGAAAAAAGTGAGCTATATTCTTTGTAAAGATCGTTTTTTTTTATTCCGATTATGACGGTATGTGAAGGAAATAATTTTCCTACACAATAAATTTATTCATTGTATGCAAAATTTTGTGTTTATGTGCTTATGTGCAATTTTCTGGGGAGGGGTCCATAGCTTTCACCAGATTCTCAAAGGGGTCCATGACTCAAAATTGGTTAAGAACCACTGGCTGATCAGATCGAGATGAAAGTTTCACCATCGGAGCGATTACTCATGCAGAATGTTTTAATAATTATGACATCATAGTTCACGTAGTGTGACGGCCATGTTGGAAAAACTGAAAAACTTTGGACGTCGATCTCTGAAACCACACCAATGAAAAAAATTGAAACTTGGCATATGGCAAGTACTTGTCATGGGGAATAAATTAATTTTTTATGACGTCATAGGTGCCCCTTCTTCATGATGTCATAATTGCATATGTTGAACGCTACTTCCGATCAGTATGAAAATTTTAGAGGGTATCTCGGGATAAATTGATCCACAGAAAAAAAAATTGATGACATCATCGGTCATGCGATTCGGCAGCCATATTGTTTTTTTTTAATGAAAAAACAATCTGCAGGATTAACCCGTGAAGCTAGAATCATGAATTTTCTTGTGCTTAATCCTCAGGTCATTCCCCATCGAACGGGCCCATTGCATCAGGTTCTATTGGGTAGTCGACTACCCATGTCCGCATACCGGCTTGTCTGTCTGTCTGTCTCTCCCGAGCATAGCTCCGTGGGTTTTGATCGGATCCTGAAAAAATTTTGGTGGGAGGTTTATATCATGATCTAGTTGTGCTTTCCTGAGAATGGGCGTGGTGCGCCCATTATGGGCAGAGCCACACGCAAAAAACGTGTTTTTAGGGGGTAGCCGATTTCAATTTGCATCTTCTCCTAGGGGGTTTGTTGAATCTGACAGGGGTTTCGGTATTTGGTTAGCCCAATGGCACCTTCATAGCCCCACGTAGCTCGATTTTTCATTTTCGTCCCAAGGTCAAGGTCACAGGGTCACGAATTTAGAAAATTGCGAATTTTGACATAAAAATCATATGACTGCCCAAACTTTGAGAGCAAGGATGACAATATTTTTTATGCATAATCTTGAGGTCATTCCCTACCTAAAGTCTTGAAACCATTTTTCACTATCTCGAACACCTTGCCCATGGCGCCCCCTTCAAGTTTGTTTTCACGCTGATTTCATCAAAGTCTGGATAATCCGAGGAGTGCGAAATGCCAAATAGCATACATGACGTTATATGTTTCCTGGAGTGTTCCAGAGGAAGTTTTGCACCAAAAGTCATAATCCTTGACCTTTGACCTTTAAAGTTCACAAAGGTCAAATTTTCAAAGTTGTGGGAATCGAACCGGGTTTTCGACCTTCGATGAACTAACTAGAATTAGCTATAGCACATATCCTGTTTCCTTATTTTAATGTCCACAACATTGTTTTGTGACCTTTAAAGGTTATGCAAAGGTCAAATTTTGAATGTTGAACGAAACCGGGTTTTCGACATTTTGCAGCTAATAACCTGTCACTCGTACCACATCATATTGATAATTTTTATAACTTGATCAAACATTATCACATTGCCTCATCCTTGACTTCTGAAACTATCTACATCGTCAAATACCGCTCGTGAACCATCGTCGTCTTCAGACTTGTAATCCCATTCTGTATATATATATATATATATATATATATATATATATATATATATATATATATATATATATATATATATATATATATATATATATATATATATATATATATATATATATATATATATTTATACATATAGCCTGGTGTTGGCGCAGTGGTTAAGGCAGCGGCTTGGGATCCAAAAGGTCCTGAGTTCAAGCCCCGTTGGGCCACTGAATTAATACACCAGGAGGTTGACTCAGCCTGTCATCCTTCCGAGGTCGGCGAAATGAGTACCAGTATACTGGGCCGGTGTATACCCCGGTTAAAATAGGTGTACCATATCCCTGTGTCGTAAGAGGCGACCAGGGTTGCGTCAGGAAGGGCATCCGGCGTAAAACATGTGCCAAATCACTATGCGGATCATATGGATGATCCGCTGTGGCGACCCCGAACGGGAGCAGCCGAAAGAAGAAGAAGAAGAAGAAGATATATATTTATACATATATATATATATATATATATATATATATATTTATACATATATATATATATATATATATATTTATACATATGTATAAATATATATGCTATTGGGCACATTCCTTGACAGGTCGCCACTCTGACACAGGATACCAGCAAGCTGGCACTCATTTTAACGACCTCGTAAGGTTGACAGACAGAGTGAACCCCACCTGGTATTAATTCAACCGCCGAGGGGGATTTGGACATGGATCCTACGATCCCAAGCCCACCACCCTAACCATTAAGCCAATACCAGGCGTATTTCTGGTGTTTGTTCCCCCTCCATCCCCTCCCTTACCTCAAATGGCCACACGCTGATACCGCACATGAAAAGGCCGAATGCCTCAACTCCATGTTTGCATCGTAATCTTATGTCCGAAACACATCGCTTTCTGTAACCACCTTACCCAGTCGCCCTCAGCTGTCCCTGGACTCTGTGTCCTTTACTTCTGACAAAGTGGAGAGCTTGCTGCCAAACCTCGACTCAGATTCTGCAACCGTTCCAGACGGCATCAGCCCACGTGTCCTAAAAACCTGCTCCTCTGCTCTTGCTCACCGCTCTCTGTTCTATTCACCCTCTCATTTGCTCAAGGTCATCTGCCATCTGCTTGTAAATCAGCAAACATTACCACTCTGCATAAAAGGGGCAAAAACAGATCCCTGCAACTACAGACCAATCAGCCTTCTCCCAATCATCAGCAAGGATATGGAATCCATCATCGCTTCAGACATTAAATCGTTCCTCTTCTCTAATGGCTTGATTTCCGATCATCAATTTGGATTCAGACCAGGTGACTCTACCCTGGATATGTTGCTTCTGATCTCCCAACAATGGATGGAGGTACTCAATGTCAGACATTAAATCAGAGCCATACTTGTATGCTTGGAGCAAGATCACCCATAACCCGGGTTTCAATAATTTATATAATGAATCCGATTTCTGGGGATCAATGTATTTGTTCAATGATAAAGTTATATTTTAAATATAATTTCATCAACAATTGCCTGTAGTTGCCTTTGGGGTATTGATACTGTGTGGCCTCAGGTCATGGTACTGTTGTGGTATAACAATGGTTTGTGGGTTAAAATCCATCTCAAGGAGGCAGCAGCAAGGATTGGGATTTGCTTCTGGAACCTCAGCTGATTTAAAAGAGAATTTCTATGTTGCTTTGTTGATGTCACTCCATATTTCATGAGTGGTACTTGTCAAAAATACTTCATTTGAATAACCCAGCAGAGCAACAGTGATGATATCACACTGGATTGACCAATTGATGAAAGGTCCTGAATGAGTTGCCTTGCATGCAGTCAGGGCCCATCAGTTTTCAAGAAAATGTAATTTGTAGTTTGGAGCATGACTGGGTTCCAAAGCTTGTCCCTCAGGAGACTAGCTTTGGAGGTCAGTCATGCTTATCCCAAGACAGACAGCCCAAGTCGTTTTATAAACTGAAATAAAGCTACAGAAACTTTCATTCAATATGGCAGGCAATTCCTTCTAAGAGACTTAACTCAATTCAATGTCACGTTATTGGTCAAATTTAAATATTTTCATTCAAGGCATGGAGTGAGAATTTAATTCTTATAATTGGAGCATCCCGCAGATGTGAGGTTATTAAGATGCACCAAGGATTTATAAGAGAATATAAGGGGAATTGTCATGGCAAACTCACAGGATTTGAGCCGAAGATGCTTGCATGACCAGCACCAGCTACTAACAGAGATTACAAGGCGCATCCTGCATGCATTTTAACAATAGTCAAAACGTATAAACATGGTTTAATGACATAAAATGCATATTAATGTGATGTGTTTCATTATCAGGATTTTATTATCAAAATAAAATCAATTATAAAATTTCATGTCATCCAGAAATGGGTGTTTCATTATCAGGATTCGATACTCGTTGATGGGTGATTGTATGGTCATATATGTTCCAAGAAGGCGATGAAGGAACCTTTTGTGTTGTCTCGATAAGATGTAAGCCTGGTGTTGGCTTAGTGGTTAGGGTGGCGGCTTAGGATCCAAGGGTCCTGAGCTCAAGCCTCGTTGCCCGCTGAATTACTTCACCAAGGGGTTGACTCAGCCTGCCATCCTTCCGAGGTCGGCAAAATGAGTACCAGCTTGCTGGGATGACCGAGTCATTCGAGGATCCTGCGTCGGAGTGGCGACCCATCCAGGATTGTGCCCAATAGCCAAGGAAACTGCTTCGGCAGCACCGACGCTCTGTGCAGAGTATGGTCCCAATGGATGGATGGATAAGATGTATCTTCTATAACAGTGGACTGCACATGTGATTGTACAATGACTGGCTCTATGTGAGATTGAGCAGTGTATAACTTGATTTTGACGTTTGTGGGTTTTTTAAAAAACTTGAACAGTAGGTCCACCATGCTACTGCTCTACACCTTTGTGGCTGATCCAGTATTTTAGAAGAGCGGGGAGCTGAGAGAGGGATGGCAAACCACCCAGCATGATACCTGGACAAAAACTGCTTCAGCAGAACCAAAGCTCTGTAACACAATCTGGTACATCATATCGGATTGATATAGAACAGAGTGTCCGTAAAGTCCTTGTTCAACTTTTAACTTTTATAGCATTTGATTTACACATGATAGAAACAAACTGTAAATAGCATATGAAAGCACAATTCATAAAAGTTTTGTTGATGTTAATGTTGTTATTACCTCCACCACCGAAGGTGGATGGAGGTTACGTTTTCAACCCTGTTTGTTTGTCTGTCTGTCTTGTCTGTGAGCAGGATATCTCACGAGGTTATGGACGGATTCAGACAAAAATTGGTGGACAGGTTGGGAGTATGATAAGAAGTAATTGATTAGATTTTGGTGAAAATCTGGATCCATATACAATAATTTTTTCATTTTTTTTTTTTATCTGAAAACGTTATGGATGGATTCAGATAAAACTTGGTGGATGAGATGGGTAGGTGACAAGAACGAGCTGAATAGATTTGGGTTAAGGGATCTATTCAGATCCAGCCGATCAGTGGGATACAAAACATAAAATGTATGGCCTGGAGGAGGTATGCGCTCCATCGAGTGCTGTTCTACTTCATCTTGTTGTTGGTAAATCCATAATGTCCCTTGGTTTATTGATGACAACATTTTCTGATGAGGAAACTTCTACATCAATGGTAAAGTCGACCACTACAATTACCACATTTGGTTCCGAAACTATGATGTTTAAATCTCTCAATAACCTTGTACCAGCAAGACGAGGCTCCCTCATTCTATGCTTTGAATGCGCAACGGTTCTTGAATGATGTCTTCCCAGACAAGTGGATTGGTAGATGTGGACCAATTGCTTGGTCACCTCGTTTGCCTGACCTGTCCCCATTGGACTACATTTTATGGGACTGTGTAAAGCTATTATTTACTCATCAAAACCACGGAATTCATGAAATTACTCGACTAAAATTAGAGAATGTTTTCAACAAGTTGGAAGTTCCGATTGAACGATGTATTTCGAAAGATGGCGGTTATGTTGTTGCCGAAACATTTGAACTGTATCGAGTACAAACTTTATGAATTATGCTCTCATGAACCATTTATAGTTTGTTTCTATCATGTGTACATCAAAAGTTATAAAAGTTCAAATTTGCACAAAGACTTTATATACAGCACAGTGCTTGAAAAAGGGAGGAAAATCCAACCAACTTTTTACCTTTCCAATTCTCCACCAAACAGGTGAGAAGAGACAGTTTCCGGTGACATTTCATCTGCTACCACACCGACTTCTTCAGGCCTAAAGTATTTTTTCACACCAGCTGTTGTTCTTCTTCTTTCGGCTGCTCCCGTTAGGGGTCGTCACAGCGGATCATTCGTTATGATCCGCATACTGATTTGGCACAGGTTTTACGCCGGATGCCCTTCCTGACGCAACCCTGGTCGCCTCTTATGATACAGGGATAAGGATTGGGTTTCGCCTTGATTCCGGGCTGCCCTACACCCTCTCATAGCGCGGCCCAGCACAGAGTGCCCGTCCTCAAGCGATCCTCCAACCCGAGCCTCCGAGTAGCCGGATTACAGGCGCACGCCACTACGCCCGGTATCTCATCAGCTGTTGTTGATGTAGTATTTAATTGTTAATTTGATTTTTAGGTATTCTCGCTTTTCATCTGCAATACCCAAGAAGGTGGATAAAGTTATTTTCAGTCTCAACCCTTTATATTATCGATGGCGAATCCAGATGGCATCATTACCCCTGTTCTCAGACCCTGTTCGGCTTCTTTAGCTTTTACTCTGTCTGCTCTCGTCTTCTTTTTTAGCCACTCCAATCAGCCCCGAAGTCGGCTAACATGAATAAAGATAAAATATTGTTGTGGTTTATTCAGAAACCATTGCCGTACAACATGAAAAGTATAGCTAACGAGATGTCTGCAAATCGGCGATATAAACATTCCTTCATGAGAGCCACTTTATCAGCTATTGTCCAGCAGTGAATTACATTTCAAGCGGCACAGCGATCACAAATCATTTCACATGTCATTTCGCATCACAGCAATTGGGTTATAATCGCATCACAGTTATAATAGATTTTAATGTCACAGCACTAGCTTCCGCTTTTGCACACAATAAACAGGTTCATTGGTCATAATATTCGATGCTGAAGGCCATCCACCGAGAGTTGGCATGGCTTACTCCCCGACACTCGCCACACCCAGATGTGCAATCCAGGCCATGCTTTCTGCATCTGCATCTTTATGAAACACAGTCGGTTTTACAGTTGAGGCAAAAACTCAGATATATGCTGCTGGTGGGACGTCTTGACTGGATAGGGACTTGATGACCTTTGTTTTGCTCCCATCCCCAGTCTTGTGAAATCATGTCACCTGGTAGCTCACCTTTCCATTCCTGGACTTGATAATACACATGCATAGAGTGGTACTTTATAGCTGCAATTGAAAGAGGTAGAATCTGAGGCTGAACAATTGTTGTGCTTCCCCTTACCTTTTCACAAAAGCATCTGAATTCATACCAGGCCTGTCCTCAACACAACCACCAATGCCTTTTCTTGAGAAAAGGATAAGGTAATTTGAGAAAAGGCTCAAATGACATAATCTGTGGTTGATCTCTCATGGAAGATTGATGCTAGTGAAGCTTTTTCACGACAACACCTTTTCCAACTCCAAATAACCGTGGAGTTTGATCATATCCAAGGAGTGCATGTGTAAACAAAAGGTTGCAATAGATGTCTGGGCCAAGTTGCCTCTTCACTTCCCTGATGTTCCATATCTTTCTGTTTTTTTTTGAAGATGCCTTTTGTTTGGGCATGAATATGTTGTCATGTGATTTGAGGTCTCCATGAAAACACAAAAGAATGAATAATCAGTCGCCTCTCCAGCAGAACTGTTTTATGTTCTTTGGCCATTTCAACTGCAGCTTGAACAATGTTTGATCAGCGTCTCCACAGGCATGTTGGATGATACATCCATAGTTATATAGAGTATGTCACTGACAAGGAAGATGAACCATTGCTTGTTTGATGGGTTGGCCAGAAAGTTCTCTTCATTGGAGCAAATTATCATATCTACAAGGAAGTTTACTTTCTTTCCTTGTGAGCTGTTCCTTCTGCTATGAGCCACGTCCTTGGTATAATGTTCATTTCCATATTTTTTCAAACATTATGGAGGGTTTTCTATACCTCTGAGATGCATAGTCGGCATGGATCTGTATAATAGCACTATAGGTGGGACCACAAGGCCATGTCACACACTGAAGGAGAGTTCCTCCATCACTAACAAAATAAAATGAACATCAGCATGTTTCAGAATGGCTCCAGTTTGGGCTGTCTTCATAAATATGAAGAATCAAACAGTGATGATGGAACACTACAGAGTTCACACTGAAGGACAAATGCCAGGTTGTCTGAAGTGCACTCAACCATTTCCGAGTGAGACCACCAGATGTGTACACACTCCTCATCAACACTTGTTCAATGATGAAAATCAGTCGAGGACTCGTCCAAAGATCGCTCACTGTGGCACACAATATGAAATCTCTTTTGAAAACTTGTGAAGATGGACTGTGTCTTTTCCAGTTCCATTGTATTCTGCAGGTATAGTTGAACTGACTTGATGAATCGGCAAAATAGGGAAGCATTTGTGACAGTCATAAAAGAAGCACTTGTCAGTCACCTGTTCTCTCAAATTTGATGAATCTTCTAAGAATATCAAACGTGTGCATATAGATGTACGAAGTAAACAAGTTTTCTGACTTTTGACGAAAGTTTTTTACTCTGTCATTTGTAATTTATGTCTGCTGTTGGCTTAATGGTTAGGGTGGTGGGCTTGGGATCCTTGGGTCCATAGTTCAAATCCTGCTTGGCTGTTGAATTAATACCAGGTGGGGTTGACTCAGCCTGTCATCCATCCGAGGTCAGCAAAATGAGTACCAGCTTGCTGGAATAATTGAACCATTCGAGTATCCTGTGTCGGAGTGGCGACCCATCCAGCATTGTGCCCAATAGCCCAGGAGACTGCTTCGGCAACACCAATGTTCTGCAAAGAGTATGGTCCCAATGGATGGATGGATTTGTAATTTAACATGAGTAAACACTTCATTCCTGTTCTCTCTCTCTATCTCTATCTCTATCTCTATCTCTATCTCTATCTCTATCTCTATCTCTATCTCTATCTCCTCTCTCTCTCTCTCTCTCTCTCTCTCTCTCTCTCTCTCTCTCTCTCTCTCTCTCTCTCTCTCTCTCTCTCTCTCTCTCTCTCTCTCTCTCTCTCTCTCTCTCTCTCTCTCTCTCTCTCTCTCTCTCTCTCTCTCTCTCTCTCTCTCTCTCTCTCTCTCTCTCTCTATCTCTATCTCTATCTCTATCTCTATCTCTATCTCTATCTCTATCTCTATCTCCTCTCTCTCTCCCCTGGTTGCATCATTGGTTGGGACGTGGCTATGCAGCTGATGCAGTGTCCCCCTTACCAGGACACTGGTACTCATTTTGCCGACCTCGGAAGGATGAAAGGCTGAGTTAACCTAACCTCCTGTTGTATTTTTTATTTCAGCGGCCAACGGGGCTTGAACTCAGGACCCTAGGATCCCAAGCCACCACCCTCATCACTAAGCCAACACCAGGCTTGCTTCCTCTACTAACTTTGCTTCTTTCACAAAAATTTCAAAGACCTCTGAACTTTCTTTCAGATCTGGATTGTTGATTGCCTCGTCAAGTCACCATTTCAGAACAATGACAGATTCAGCTTCAGTCTGGTCAAAATTCTTCTTTGCAGTCTATTTGCCGACAGAATACCAGGAATCCTGGAATCCTTGCTCAAGCAGAAGAGCATTTACGGCGGTGTTAACAAGGAAATGACCTTGGAGTGCTCTGTCAGCTGCCTTTCCTGACATCATATGGCGCACATCATTTGGTGAATGTACAGTCTCCAATACGTCAGCAAGTCCAGACCCTGCATTTGTCTAATGCATTCAAGAAAATATCTTTGTGAAATGCCCATAATCACAGAACAGTTGATCGCAGGTCACTTTCTGTTGGCTCACTTGGAATAATAGTTTGAGCTTTCCACCAGAGTGATTGTTCAAAAGTCAGGAGAGGAGTTACATCGTATTTTCGAGCTTGGTTACTGAGAAACCTCAAAGTTGAAAAGATGCAGGACAAGTCACTTGAACTCATGTCGATCATTGGCAAGAAAAGTACAGATGATTTTTCTGGATGACTTCCTTGATGTGACAGCTGCGTAAAACCGAGCCAAGATTGGCGTGAAGATTTCAGTGGCCAGGATATCTGCCATAGTAGATTCATCTGGAATTTTGAGTCCTCTTCAGATTTCACATGGAGATCATGGTACTTGAGAGATGAGTAACCATTCCATTCTGACTTGTAGAAATGGATTCCAATTCACCCAACAGCAACGTCTTTCAATGTTGCACTTGCCTTTGGCACAGGTTTGGGTGTTCCAGTTTCTGGAGGCACAGTTGTTATCATCTCAATGCTACAAAATGTGTCATGACCTTCATGTGTTCTGATAAATTGTGGTGTACATTGTCTGCTACGTACTGAGCGCAGTGTCCATGAATGAAGCCTGGCATGTCTGTTCCTTTCGAGACTGCTGCAATCATTTCAAAATTCTTCATTTTCGGGCCAGTTGAGTAATACCCAGAGCCATTGAATGAGTATCAAAACCTTTGAAGCAAAATGTTGGGTCAAGTTGATCACATCAATAACTGTCAAATAAATATATATATATATATATATATATATATATATATATATGTATATATATATATATATATATATATATATATATATATATATATATATATATATATATATATATATATATATATATATATATATATATATATATATATATATATATATATATATATATATATATATATACACACGAGGTGTGTTCAAAAAGTATCCAACCTTAATTTTTCGTGCGTAAACAAATGAAGGTAGGGAGGCGTGGTTTGGTGCATGTATGTAGGCGATCCTAATTCATATCCGTGAATATTTTCCCGCCTGCAGAAGCTGTCAGTCGCCGACAGACCGCTGACGAGTGAGGAAGTGTAAGTGAGCAACGTCGGATTTTCGTTTTTGACCAAATGGCAGAAAAACTTGAACAACGCTACTGCATCAAATTTTGTGTAAAGCTTGGCGATTCCCAAGTGGAAATGATCCGCAAGATTCAACAGGCCTTCGGGAACGAAGCAATGGGCACCACACAGATAAAAGAGTGGTACAACCACTTCAAAGATGGTCGCACATCAGTGGAAAGTGAAGAACGTTCTGGAAGGTCCTCAACATCCCGAAATGAGATAATCATTGACCAAGTGAGGACCCTGCTAATGCAGGATCGTCGAATCACGATCAGAGACCTTGCAGACGAGTCGGGCGTCAGCATTGGATCCGTTCATTCCATTGTGACTGAGGATTTGGGCTTAAGGAGAATCTCAGCAAAGTTTGTGCCAAAGCTGCTAACGATCGGGCAGAAGCAACTCCGTTTGGAGATCGCACAGGATATGCTGGAGACTGTGAACAGCGATCCCAACTTCTTCAACACAGTGATCACTGGCGATGAGACCTGGGTTTATGGGTTTATGGTTTATGAGGCCAAAAAAAGCAAGGAAGATCCGCAGCAATGTCAAAGTCATGCTGACCGTCTTCTTTGACTCCATGGCGTGGTTCATCACGAGTACGCACCACACGGCACAACCATCACCAAAGATTACTACCAAGAGGTACTGCGTCGCCTTCATGACGCTGTGTGACGCAAACGGCCGGACCTGTGGGCAGCAGTTAATTGGCAGCCCCATCACGATAACGCACCCGCCCATTCTTCACATTTGATACAGAGTTTCCTGGCCAAACACAACACACCTGTGCTGCGTCAGGCTCCCTACTCTCCCAACCTGGCTCCGTGTGACTTCTTGCTTTTCCCCAAGCTGAAAATGCCCCTGAAAGGGACCAGATTTCAGTCCAGAGAAGACATCATGCGGAATGTGATGGACCAGCTGTGCGCCATCCCAAAAGAGGCGTTCCAGCACTGCTTCCGACAGTGGCAGAACCGTTGGGAGAAGTGTGTGGCAGCCCAAGGGAACTACTTTGAAGGAGATTAGTGTAAGTTTGTTGTTTCTGGATACGAGTATTTTTTATGAACAAAGGTCGGATACTTTTTGAACACACCTCGTATGTTACCTTTTTAATCCTTACCTATAGATTTACACCCCTGCTCTCCATTATTCTCTTGTTACATTCCCTGCCACCCCACTGTCCCACTGTCAATACATCACCTTTTCCCCCCTGTGTCCTTGCTCTTCTATGATCCAAGGATACATATCCAAAAAAAGCCATGCAAAAACTGTGTGGGACTCCATGAAGAGCGAGTGATCTTCCAACGGAGCATTGAATTGGATAAAATAGTTTCCTTGGATAAATGGACAAAAACATGAGGCTCCTTTGAGAATTGTTTAACGGAGATCAAATTGTTTTATGGAGAAAAGTTTGTAGCTCTGCTACATTGTAAAGATAACTAAAGGAATTTTATTTTTTGGAAACAAAGTCCAGGCTCTTTGAAGAGCTAGAACACAGAAGAGAACAGAACAGCAATATTATACAGTGAAAAGCAGGGAAACGCACCAGCGGCAGGATAAGTCGGACGCACAGTGGGACACTTGGAAGAATGGGTGAAGGGAAGAATTATTGATACTAGCTCAACCCCTAAGTAATGAACTGAAAGAACAGGAAGGGAAAACGGATGAAACAACAATGGAACAAAAAATGGAAAGATGGGTGGAGAGAAAGGGGAGAACACAAATAACCTATAAAATAATATGCCATGGGCTAGATATGGCCACAGTGCACCCCCCCCCCCACCTCCGAGCAAACCTATGTTTTGTTTTTTCTGAATCCCCTGGATATACTGAACATGAATATGAATGTTAACATTGAAAATGTTGGGATGCACTACCTGTTTTGACCTTTTGAATAGGGGTATCCTAAAAATATACTTTTATCGATTTGCGTCAAATTCGATTTACGGATGGAATCAAAATGGCATGCAGAAGGCCCAAATACAATATACATGTATGATGGAGCAAAATGAAGATAATTGCATTCTGATCATCTGTATATGTCTAACAGTGTTGTACATTAAATCTAAATGAAATTATATACATTTGAATATATATTCCCTATCTTTTGAATAAACACAAAATCAACACTCAGTATTCCTCAATGAATATATTTGACATTATATGAATTTTATTGCAGATACAGACTATTCAATGACAGTGAGAAACAGTGTTAATTACCTTTTATTTTTCGAAAATATCAAGCAACTATTATGAAAATATACAACGTTATCACACAATAAGCATCAAACGGGTATTCAGACAAATAATGTTTTCAATCAACCACATTTTGACGAAATACACATTTGTGGTCACTTTTATGGAATATTACTTGACAAACTATTACCATGATTACAGAGAATTAGTTATAATACCACACAAAATATTATTTAAATAGTATAGTTTGAAAGCAACCAAAAAATCCAAGATGGCCACCATCAGCATCACCAAACTACACGATATTTTGATTGCACATAAACATTTCCAGTCTATATCTCCATAATCCAGATCACGTCAGTTACCTATAATACAAGAATATTTTACGTGCAGTATTTCATTTCCCTTCATATTTCTTCCCATATTCATCCATCATATTTCCAAACATACATCTACAACTTACAGTGCCAATGCAGGCTGCAGAAAGCATACGTTTCAGAGTGAATAAAAGTGTTTATATTTGCATTATATCCGCATCATATTGAATACAATATTCATGGAACTAAATAACATAACCAAATCTCAAACATGGAAAGTATTTAAATACAACATATATTCTAAACAATTCAAAACAGAAGTATACTCCAATATAAATGAATGTTCCTGTCGTTAACGTGAATTGCAACTAATCCTCCTCATTGTCAGACTCTGAGCTGTCTCCATTAAGATAGTCCGATTCATCTGGAATGTCTGATTCCGAGTCCAAGTCATTGATGTTCGCTGAATCTTCAGCGATATCTGCCAACTGCTGTGGCAGGACCCCTCCCTCGTTCCAAGGAGGCTCCAGCTTCCCCTCAATTAAAATCCACCCATGTCCATCACTTGGCTCAGGGATCTCAAGATTTCCAACATGGGCTCTTTTTCAAATGCCAATTTGGAAGTTGACTCTCCAGATGTGTTGCTCCAGGCTCTTCTTGCATGGAGCGAGAGTGCCTGGAGGGAAACATTCAACATGAATGTTTTGGAAATAAATCTTAAATAATATGTAAACAAATATCGACTGTGACGACTCGCTTTCCGTTCAGGATACGGCCCATTCCAACACCGACACCATTCCTGTATGTCTCATATTTCAAGAAATATAAGGTAATTAAAACCGTTTCTCAATATCATTAAATAGTCTGTATCTGCAATAACATTCATATAATGTCAAATATATTCATTGAGGAATACGGAGTGTTGATTTTGTGTTTATTCGAAAGATAGGGAATATCTACTCAAATGTATATAATTTCATTTAGATTTAATGTACAACACTGTTAGACATATACAGATGATCAGAATGCAATTATCTTCAATTTGATGCATCGTACATGTATATTGGATATGATTTGGGCCTTCTGCATGCCATTTTGATTCCATCCATAAATTGAATTTGACGCAAATCAATAAAAGTATAATTTTACGGTACTCCTATTCAAAAGGTCAAAACAGGTAGTGCATCCCAAAATTTTCAATGTTAACATTCATATTCATGTTCAGTATATCCAGGGGATTCAGAAAAAAAACATAGGTTTGCTGGGAGGTGGTGGGGGGGCATGCACGGTGGCCATATCTGGCATGGCCTAGAAGGGGATAGGCTTGGGGAGGGTTAATGAGGATAAATTATGTTGAGTCTAAGGATGGGGGATTACCTGAGAAAAAGATGAACTTGAAGTCCTATTGCACAATCTGTATGTGCATAATTACGTGTTATGAATGTTTATTACGACATGAGTCATAATACACAATACATCTTGGTTAATTGTGAATGTGTCATTTGTTCCTTTACAGAAATTAAATCAAATTTAAGTGCATGGCTCACAAAGTGGGTACACATACTGTTACACAAAGAGCAAAAAAAAAGTTTTGGCAAACATGAAATGCAACCCATTATGTTAATCTGCATGTATTCAAATAGCTAAATCTAAATTTTTAAACCTGCAGCATGTCCGGTTTTAAAGTTACCACTGAATATATACAACACTAAATACACGTTTGAATTTCGAGCTTGGCGTCAGCGTTATGTACGGAATCAGATGAAAAAAACAACGTTAATATTATATTTTGGGATAAGAAACAGAAAATTTTTACTCTGCCTTTTTTAAAAAGCTCAATATGTGACAGGAAAAAGAAAAAAAAACAACACATTTTGAGAGAGTCCGATGTTATAAATTACGAAGAAAACACAGACGAGTTCAGTAGCAAAGAAAGCCACACTTGAAAGCGAAAAATAACGTTAAAATCGAAACTATTTCTTTCGAACTTTTGAAAATAATCACTTTAAACATGAAAAGTAAAACATAATTCTTACCTCTCGGATCCTCACAAAGTACCAAAAAATTATAGCGTTGGTTAAAATGAAGAATTATCAGACAACTGCGAGTCACCTCGTTTGGCTCGGCGTCCTCCCGCTGGATTCGTACGTTACGGCTCTCGCAAAGACACGGACACCTAGACAAACGCTGTGCTCGACGGCGAATGGAAATGTGCTGACATGCTTGCAAGTGCGTATTATATCCAATAATCGGGGAAGTTTGCAAGACAGCAAGATTTTCTCATGTTAGCGTTATTTGCGTCCGACCAGAGATGATGATTCGTACATAACGGGACTGACATGAAAATCAAGACGGGATTACTTGCAGTCCAAATTTTATTTTTCTGATCACAATTTTGATCTATATTTTTCTGCCATTAGACTCTGTCATATGTCCAAGAAATTAAGGGAGATTTGGAATAAAAATCATAAGAAACATCAACACTGGACTCCTTATTTTGCTTGATGCAGTGGACACGAAGCGTTATGTACGAATCCATTATTTCATCAGATAGGGTAGATGCCAGATAACCCGAATATGGAGACAGAACATCATCAAAACATAAAAGAGACACCAAAGTTCACATTCTGAGTCACCACACTCAAAATAACTGTCACAGAAGAAACGTATGGTAAAATAAAAATATTACCAATCAAACTGTAACATTTCTAAGGTTACAATACCCATATTCTGTTGCTTTAATTCATCTTTAATAAAACAGGGAAATGGAGAGTATGATATTGCCGGTTTCTACAGGTTCCTCAAGATGTCCACTTTCATTTCTGACCATTGATCATTTGTCTAAGTACCTCATAATAGTTTTATGTGGAATTTCCCACAAACATACCACAGCATACCCACTTTGTGAGCCATGCACTTAAACAAACTTGACTTTTTGGCAAATTTCCATTCTTCATATATTTTCACATATTTCATCCAGTTCTGTTTAGTCATTGTTGTTAATAGCGTTTTATTGATTTTGCAGTTTTTCCCCATTCGCGTGGCGGAAGGGGGATATTGTTGTTTTTTTTCCAATGGTGATATCAGGTTTATAAACAGTGATGAATGCAGTACTTTGTGCATGTAATGCACATAATACAAGGCAATTAGCTGACAACGTTGTATTTTTACATGAATTATAAGGGCATCCATAGACGATGCACAATGCATGAGATTTGAAGCTGGGATCCCATCATCATGAATAACGTGCTCAGATGGGAATGTCAAAGAAGCCTTTTTAATGTTTTTTTTTTTTAAATAGTAATGTACATTGGACAAACTAGCATCATAATTGCACTCATTTTTACATAAACCGAAATGTTATAGATATTTTTGTTGATGTTTATTTTGCACACATAAGTCGGTAAGACCATATTGTGTGAAAAATTCCCTTGGTAAACTTCTAAAGAAACTGCTATAATCACCTATGTGCCTGGTGTTGGCTTAATGGTTAGGGTAGTGGGCTTGGGATCCTAGGGTCCTGAGTTCAAATCCCGCTCAGCTGTTGAATTAACACCAGGTGAGGTTGACTCTGCCTGTCATCCTTCCGAGGTCGGCAAAATGAGTGCCAGCATGCTGGTATACTGTGTCGGAGTGGCGACCCGTCCAGGATTGTTCCCAATAGCCAAGGAGACTGCTTCGGCGGCACCAACGCTCTGCACAGAGTATGGTCCTAATGGATGGATAATCACCTGAAACATTTCCTCCTGAGCAAAACATGACCCATAAGGTCTTAACATTTTATTTTAAAAGGAAAATTTAGTGTCTTTCTCCTGGATTGTCAGTGGGTCTCCCTTATCAATACCACATCAGTATTTTAGTATCACATGGCATTGATTTACTGAGTATGTCACAAAATGTATCAACCAAGTGGGCTCTTGGCTCGAAGAAGTTTCAAGATGGAAAAGGGGGTGGTGGGATTAAAATTGGTCATATCTCAGTGATGTTATAAAATGTTTACAACTTAACATGTCAGTCAATGACAACGGGTGAGAATGGATTTTCCTCTTAAAATGACATACGAGTATGCTGCCTTCCCAGGGCACTCAGAATATTGGCAGTTAAGTTTTGAGCTGCTTCACCATATCAGCTTCATCTACACTATCTTTTTGTTGCACAAATACTTAGTGTGTAAAATTTATGCAGGCAAGTCTGAAAAACAACTGTATGAAAACTTATTACCCCGCACATGTGAAGCAAAAAATGGGGTTAAGCAATTGGTTCACTTTGTCTCTGTCTGTCTGTCTGTCTACAAACATCAGTTTATGATCAAGGAATAACTTCAATTGAATGTTATATATTTGAACATGAATCAGAACATGAATTAGAAAACGAACCTGTAGTTTATTAGTACTTTGGCTCTGCAATTGTCCCGATCGTGCATGTGCACAAAGGAGTGAAATAATATTTTTACTGTCTGTCTGGCTGGCAGTCAAATAAATTGAAAATCATTCCAAACAGGAAACGTATTGTTTTTATGGGTGTTATAAAGGACACAAATAACAGGCACGAAGATCTAATGTGACATGTTAAATATGGTGGTGTAAAAGATGGTGCATCAATGGCGGTGAACTTCCGAACAAACGGTTTGTTTTGTTTTTTTCAAACAGTCTTTAGAACTTTTTTAAAATTTCAATTGAATCCTACATTTGAACATTATGCCTGGTGTTGGCTTCATGGTGAGAGTGGTGGGCTTTGGATCCTCGGGTCCTGAGTTCAAATCCTGCTCAGCTGTTGAATTAATACCAGATGGGGTTAACTCGACCTGTCATCCTTCCGAGGTCGGCAAAATTAGTGCCAGCATGCTGGGATACTGTGTCGGAGTGGCGACCTGTCCAGGATTGTGTCCAATAGCCAAGGAGACTGCTTATGCAGCACCAACGCTCCGCGCAGAGTATGGTCGCAATCTTCTCTCTCCTCCTTTGAACATTGTTGAACACAAATCGCCTTGTTTGCCCTTTTAAAACCATTCAGTTTCATCGTAATTGGGTAAAATTTTACACCGTCGACCAATCATATTTGCCACACACTCTCAGGGCAGATGAACAGCGAGATTCAGACAAAATGGCGGTGATAGCGATGCAACGACAAAGCTAAGTTCGTCTAAATAATCTGCTTGTTTTTAGTACATCTTTATCTCAAAGGTCGTTCCAAAATAGTTTGTTTTTTCCAAGAAGTCTTTTCAGAAGGTTCGGCTCTGGACTGTTCTGGTTGACCCATCGGCTTCATGTGGTTACCCTCATGCCTGTTGTTCAAAGTTCACGAACAAAGCTAATACAGCTTGTGCTCGGAAATGTAAAGCAAGAGTTGAAAAGACCCTTCCCATGTCCTTTTTCACTTGACTGTGTGGAGCACAGTGTTCTATGAACTCTCTCATTGTGGTTGATTTTCTCAAGATTCTTAAT
>NC_140963.1:123513102-123520602 GCF_056783735.1 Eptatretus burgeri | reverse complement strand
CATTAACGTACATGTAGGAGTTCCTTGAATGAGTTATTTCATTAATTTATGTGGTAGGTAGATCTTTGCCCTTTGTCTAAAGGCCCAGTCACACCTTGACGTTTTATCCAGCTTATGCCGATTTTTGAAAAATTTGTCTAAAATGCCGGCACACGTCGAATACGTTATGGGTAAGTTTTGGAAACGTTGAGAGCGCACTGAAAAACACTGCCATATGTCGTAGTACGCTGCCTTTCATCGTTGTACTTTGCGGTTGTCCTCAAATTTTCCATGCTTGAAATTTTACAACTTATGCCAGCGTATGACTCACAAGTTCCGCTACGCTGGCCATAAGTTGAAGGCACGTTATGCGATCGTTGACACACGTCGACACACGTTACTTGTAAATTACTCATAAGTCGAAACACGCCGAGGTAATGTTTAGCGTACCCGAAACTTATTTCCAACCTATGAGTAACGTGTTGTAGGCACGTTACGCGATCGTTAACACACGTCGACACACACTACTTGTAAGTTACTCATAAGTCGAAACACGTCAATGTAATGGTTTGCGTCAGTGTTCCAGACTCCGTGATTTTTTTTTTTTTTTTTTTTTTTGTAATTTCTTCGGTATGACGGTGATGTTGACACTTCAATTTCTAGTGCGGTTATGATTTAAATCGTTGAGCGGAAGCCTATTAATTATATTATATTATAACCGCACTAGAAATCGAAGTGTCAACATCACCGTCATAGCGAAGAAAAAAAACAAAAAACAGGGAGTCTGGAACACTGACACTAACCATTACCTCGACGTGTTTCGACTTATGAGTAACTTACAAGTAACGTGTGTCAACAATCGCGTAACGTGCCTACAACACGTTACTCATAGGTTAGAAATAAGTTTCGGGTACGCTAAACATTACCTCGACGTGTTTCGAGTTATGAGTAACATACAAGTAACTTTTGTCGACGTGTGCCAACGATCGCATAACGTGCGTAAAACTTATTCCCATCGCATGCGGAACGTGTGAGGCATACGGCAAGTACGTCGTAAAATGTTTAACCAAAGTACAAGACGTACTCCATTTACCACAACATATGATAGCGTACTTTAGCGTTCTACTCACGCATACCAAACTTACCCATTCCGTATTCGACATGCGCCAGCATTTTCGACGCATTTTTCAGAGGTCAGCATACGCTGACAAGATCGCCAAGGTGTGACTGCGATGTTGACACTTCCCTTTCTCCGCCGGTTATGATTTGAATCATTGTGCGGCAGCCTTTTAATAGGCTACGCCACGTGATCGTCAGTGATACGTGCCGCGCTATGCAGAACTGAGACTATCATTGGGCATAGATTGTGAATGCCGACAACAGGCTACGCATTCTTTGGTATAAGTTATCTGTAAGACAACGAAACGTTCTCTGTCCGTTAGTAATATGTTATGCATACGACCAACTCGTTATGAATACTTCCGAATCTTTAAAAAAAACATCAAAAGTTCAGCGTAAGCCAGCGTTTTACATACATTTTGATACGTTGCCATTGCTGGCTAAAACATCAAGGTGTGACTGGCCTTAAGGGTTTGGCAAGGTACCTGCATTGAGGTTAGTTTGTGTATCCCCAGTGTGATGTCTTGCACCCCCCACACCCCCCACTACTTTCAATCTTTCTACTCAATCCACCATTTGTCTGTTCCAACAATCCCCCTTCTGCCTTTTGACTCAATCCACCATCGGTCTGTTCCAACAATCCCCCTTCTGCCTTTTGACTCAATCCACCATCGGTCTGTTCCAACAATCCCCTCTCTGCCTTTCGACTCAATCCACCATCGGTCTGTTCTAGCATTACCCTCTCTGCCTTTCGACTCAATCCACCATCAGTCTGTTCCAACAATCCCCCTTCTGCCTTTTGACTCAATCCACCATCAGTCTGTTCCAACAATCCCCCTTCTGCCTTTTGACTCAATCCACCATCGGTCTGTTCCAACAATCCCCTCTCTGCCTTTCGACTCAATCCACCATCGGTCTGTTCCAACAATCCCCTCTCTGCCTTTCGACTCAATCCACCATCGGTCTGTTCCAACAATCCCCCTTCTGCCTTTTGACTCAATCCACCATCGGTCTTTTCTAGCAATCCCCTCTCTGCCTTCCAATTCAATCCACCATCGGTCTGTTCTAACAATCCCCCCTCTGCCTTTCGACTCAATCTACCATCGGTCTGTTCTAACAATCCCCTCTCTGCCTTCCGACTCAATCCACCATCGGTCTGTTCTAACAATCCCCCCTCTGCCTTTCGACTCAATCTGCCATCGGTCTGTTCTAACAATCCCCTCTCTGCCTTCCGACTCAATAAACCATCGGTCTGTTCTAACAATCCCCCCTCTGCCTTCCGACTCAATAAACCATCGGTCTGTTCTAACAATCCCCCCTCTGCCTTTCGACTCAATCTGCCATCGGTCCGTTCTAACAATCCCCCCTCTGCCTTTCGACTCAATCCACCATCGGTCTGTTCCAACAATCCCCCCTCTGCCTTTCCACTCAATCCACCATCGGTCTGTTCTAACAATCCCCCCTCTGCCTTCCGACTCAATCCACCATCGGTCTGTTCCAATAATCCCCCCTTTTGCCTTTCTCAATCCACAAATAATCCCCTTCACCAAATGTCAATTCAATAATCCCTCTTTCATCCCATCAGTCTTTCTTTCAACCCCACAGGTTTGTTCTTGTCCTCTGGTGCGTCTATCTTCCTCACCACTCAAATCCACTCATTTTATAATTTACCACCAACCACCCATTGCTCACTGTAAACAATTAATCCTTCGGACCGGCACCGAATTACCTTCCCACATTCTTCCTTCCCTGAACTTTCACATTTGTCATGCAGGACGATGCTTCTCAGGTACGAAATAAAGTATGCTTTTCCCATATGCAGGAAAGTACAACGCACCTGGCATGTACAACACAGTGCACACTGTCGAGTGGAATGTTTGTGCGCACAGGGAGGGGATAGGGGTGCTCTCCGCATCTTTTGCCTGTGAGGGTTGGGGGTGATAGTTGCGTAACAGGCTCCCTCAGGGACAGTGGGATTTTCCACCAGCTGCATCGTGGACCCACCCCATCATATGCGCACCAATGGGAGAGAGGCTCGCATGGGACTGGATTTCGCAAAAAAGTCATGTCCTGTGTGTCCGGAGTGCAGATAGGACTGTAGTCACCTCAAAACTTGTCCGGTGAGGAGTATAAAAAGGCCAGAATGTGGCTTGGTTCATGGTTGAAGTATGATGCGGAGCTTAAGCAGTTTGAGCAGATGGAACGCACCAGAGAGGGTCATCATGGTGTTGCTCCTTGTCCCATGTTCGCAGCGGCAGCGGTCTTTCCTCTGAACTTCGCTCTGGAGGAAATGGAGCTGCTTGCAGCTGGTGTTGTACCGGGGATGCCTCAGAGAGGAATTAACCTATTTGTTTGAGCTGCTGTCGTGAGAGCACGGAACAGAAAGGTGTTTGTGTGTGAGCTGCTTGCCGTTGGCATACACGGGATGCCTGAGAGGATTTGCCTACTTGTTTTGGACAACTCAGAAAAATAGCTGCAAGTTCCATCGCACTGCATCGCCACTCCACCACCAATCTTTCCCATCCTTTCTCCCCCTCCCCTTGTATATTTGGACCGGCACAGCCCCATTGGGTTGTGTAAGGGGTACATATATATATATATATATATATATATATATATATATATATATATATATATATATATATATATATATATATATATATATACACATGTACATACATACATACATACATATATACATACATGTGCTCGAACTGCATCGTCGCCGCATGGGTAACCGCGCCCCAAGAATGGCGCCGAGCAATTTGTGATACAATATTTGACATCAAGGCTCCCGAACCGTGGTGTAGCTTCTTCGTTGACCACGCTTGCCGATTCCACCAGCAGAATGGCGCCACTCCCTTCGGTGATATACATGAGGCTTTGAGGTCCATCTCTCATGACCGACCAAGAGTCAATGCCCAGCGTCTTGTTCCACCACCTGAGCCAATTTTTCTCAGCACGAACACGAGAATTGCGGCATCTTCTTCATGCATCAAATGAAAGCCAGACGTAATACCCAACTCTTTTGACCGCCGATCCTGCCTCTCCATTCTGTTGCTGAAACGTGCTCTGATTTTTCGCTGATCGCCTCCTTCACACCAAACTTCACTCGTGCGTTCGCTTCCCGCTATGAGCTGCTTCCTCGTCCTCTCTGATTGCCTGCCTCCTTCACGCTCTTCTTTTTCATACTCACTTCACGCCCATCAATCATCCCTCAGGGGCATAACTTCGCCCGCCATCACCCTTGGAGGTGGGGCTTCTTCCTACTTGTCTTGCAGCTCGGATATAATGGTTGTTGTGGTTGTAAAAATGTAATTCTATCATTGCTGGTTTGTAATATAAAAACAAAGTGAAAAGTCACAGTGAGACATTTGCATACTGGGGGTAATTATCCTAAATCCCTCTCTAATTAACACCACACCACCCCCTGTGTGGTGACAAGTAACACAAGCTCACAGTTTCCCTACTTAGGTTACATTGAGATGTCTCTGACACGTCCAGAGTCCAAGCAACTCTATACGATCCTATCTTTCCTATAAAATTCTTCCATCTACCCCACAAACATAACAGCTCCCTCCCCGGAACTGTAGCTGCTGAAAGGTTCAATGCAGGCACTACCATTCCAGCCTTACCACTTTCCGACTCACACCTAATTACCCTTTAAAATAAATTAGAAGGGGCTGTGGGAAGCGAACCATAGCTAACTTACCTATTCTCGTTAACGTTCTACCCCCTTAAAAACAACAATTCAATCTTTGCAAAACTCTTGGTTCTTCACTCCTAACTCCTGGTATATGTAGAAAATGTCAGAAAACACACAAAAATCTACTGTAACAGACAAAACCTTCACCAAAAAATAACTTTTTAACATTTATATAATGCCCTTATAAAGACTGCGTTCCCTGGTGGATGCCACAACATCCCAATGTTACTTGCAGAGCCATCCCAATTTGCCGATTTCAAATTTCTGCGAGCCCTGTCTTTCTGGTACAGTGTTGTGACATGGATGAAGTGAACCTTTTCTCACACACTCGTACATAAATCCAATATCAGTCATTCATTCCAACTCTGCAAGACTATGGATTAAATGTTATTACACGTGTGTGATCCTCAACTCGGCAGCAGGGAGGTACTGAACAACAAAAATGGTGGGGGCGCTTCTGGTTGTGGTGCCCACAGTCCAAAAAAACAAGCCGCCAAACTTAAGAATTCTTTGCCCCCACCCACCCCCCTCAACTATTTGTCCCTGACAGCCAAACAGCTCTTTTGCTGTCCACCTCGCCGGGGAGGGTCTCCACACATCTCGGCTCTCACAGCCTCATACGGGTCGCCAGAGGTCTCTTTTCTGCTGGTTGCCCAACCAGACCTCCACATCCGACGGGTCCCCATTTCCAGACACTCCCAGCTGCCAGGGGCAAATGACCTCAGTAGGAGCCACAGTCGCTGCTCCTCCAGAGCTTTATCCATTCCTGCGGACCGACATATCTTCCCCACCCACACAATCCAACATATCATTTCCTCCCCTGTTGCCATTCAATTCTCAAACATTGCAATGCAAAAAATGGTGATCCTGTTCCTCCACTGCCATGGCCTGCGTGGATGTTATAATCCGCATTCATTCTCCAAACGCAATTCAAGTCTTGAAACGTAACAGACAACACCACAAGAAAATGTTGGTTTCCAAACCGATCCCTTTACCAACCAATGAGTCACTCTCACCCGCTCTCATCCTAATTACCCATGACCCAATTTTTAGCAAAATTGAACCCTTGGGATAGTAAGCACCAAGAACAGTAAGCAACCTTACCCTAAGTGCAAGTCGTCGCAGGTTGGTCGGGTCTAAGAGTGTCATCCACCCCTTCTAATTTTCCTTCGCATCCTTCCGATCCGCCCCTGTGGATTCATTTCTTTCAATCTCCCTGGGTTCCATACTTTTTTTTTCTTCTAAATTTGGCTATTATTCCAAAATTTTGTTAATCACCTTCGCTAGTGATTGGGTGCAATCGTAGACTTCAAGCACACCCCCGACGAGATGTCAGAGAATCAGATCAGTCACAAGAACTGTGTCTACAAATATTCTTGGAAGAGGCAGCCGGATCTCTGCCGGCACCTCTCTCCAGGGTCTGGTAGACCCAAATTTCTCTCATCCACTCCCAGAAACCTGCATCCCTCTCTGGGGTCTGGCAGACCCGTTGCTCTCTCATCTACTCCTGATCTCTGCCTGTATCCTCCTCTGGGATCTGGTAAACTTGGAGTTCTCACATCCTGTCCCGATCAATGGTCTTATCCCCCTCCAGGAACAACTGTGGCCACAGCCATAATCCAGGCAGACATTGCCGCAGCCTCGCAGATCCAGGCAAAAGTGCATTTCCTGGGCGCACCAAGCTGAAGGCGGAACAAGGCCATGACTGGCTGACCCACAACCAGCGTGAGGATAACTCCCAGGCACACATGGATGCCAGCAACCACACTCCTCCATCCATGATGGACAAAAGCCAGACAAATAGCCACTATGATTAATGCAAATGCCATCACCTGACCCTGGGCTGTTACGCTCGGCTGCATGTGATGAGAGTTGGAGTAAGTTGAGATGTGTTTTGGCCTCGTGCAGCTCCTGCTCCAACTTCTCTGCTAAAATTCTGTTCCTTTTCTTTCTATTTGCATTTTGTCATCACTTTCTGGACTTCGCTCTTGGAGGACTGCAGTTCAGTATGCAATGCCCTATTCTCCATACGCAAACTCTCTATCAGCAGGTCTTTTTTATCAGGTACCTTTGCAATGCTGGGTTCCGGAATCAGCAAAGGCTGTTGTTCTGTTTCCGGTTCAAGTTCTGGCTATTCATCACCTGAAATCACCACTACTGGACTGACATGCCCAGCCAGCACAGATGCCCTTGTGTCTGGTCCCTGCTCCCAATTACACCACAGTTGCTCCTCTGTGGAACGGGAGACTCAGAGACTCGGATCTGGTATGACCTGAGTGAGAGGTGCCAGATGACACTGTCCAGGTTGTCATGGAGATAATATGTGGGAGATCCAAAGATGCAGAACCTGCTTCAAAAGGGCTCAGCTGACTGCTCATGAAGGCAAACAGCTCCTGCCATCTGAAAAACATGCCAATGCCACTCTCTTCCGTGGCGCCCAGCTCCCCATCCATCACTGCCAAGCCAGATGGAAAAACCAACCACCCAATGTGGAAGTCAACTTTCCTTGTGTTCAACGTAATGTAGATGGCCACAAACCAACCACAACGGTCATGACGGTGGGCTTCACACGCGACCAAGCTCCCCCGGCCGAGCAACTTGAAGTGAGGAATTCTGTGGAACATTGCGGTGTGTACGGTGCAGAAGCTTGTGGAGCAAATTGCAGAACTTTCAGCTGAGAACAGAGTTGCTGGAAA
>NC_140963.1:123500602-123503102 GCF_056783735.1 Eptatretus burgeri | reverse complement strand
TACCATATTAGAGTACCCACCATATGGGTTATCTTGTTCCAAGCGTGCAAGATTTTCTTCTGACGCATCCCTTTTTGCGGGCAGATAGGCAACAGACTGCTGCTTCGATTTTTCCCAAAAGTAAAATTAACCTGGGTTACATGTATGAAGTGAAAACATGCATTGTGCTTTAATGCATACGTAATACACTGTGGTTATATATCTCGGATAATTACAAATTGCACCCCACCTCCCCCCAAAGGGAGAGAATGCCAAGATGGGCATGCATGCACCTGATCCATTATGTATAAGATAACACTGGCAAATATTGAGCTATCTATCAAGAACACTTAGATTAATCGATTACTATCATCATGTTACAATATTTCACTTTGCTTCACAAGACAATTGTATCACATCAGTAAGAAAGGGGCAGCAGAAGAACAAAAATAACTAAATAAAAGCACCACCATTGTATTTGAACTCGATGTCACAAGGGCCCAACATACACACTGATTGCGCCATGGGACATGTGGGCCATGGGTTTGGAACCCCTGGATTGGACAGATGCAACCATTCTGTGTTGTGTTTGACACACACCTGTTTTGTTTTCTATCACGTCTGTTTCAAGATATACTTGCCTTCCCTCATTTAATTACACTGTTTGTAATCATGCTGCTGAACCAGCTCTTCAAGTTCATATAACATGATCATGTCAATTTCCATACTTCAGCGCAATGCCAGATTTACCCACACTGAAGGTCCTTATATATTTAAAGGACAGCATGATATAATAGAAGTAACCATCAAACTCAACCTGCATTATTGCTACAATTCTACACATACCAATTGGCTTGTATGGAATATTGCAGTACAAATGCAATCCTGTGGTACAGCAGCTCCTGTGTTGTGGAAATGCCTGGGCTGCATGGTCGTTATCAAAGTTTTTGTTAAAATGGATGATTGCAAAACATTTATTCTTGCATTTCTTTTGTGTGAATTGATAGACTGTATTTTCTGAAAGATTTATCAGGCTGGTATGTTCATGATTAATTGGTGGAATAATGCTAGTCCTTAAATAAGTATTGCTTATTAAACAGTGTGAACAATTTACAATCGTGATGATAGGAAAGCTATTGTCATGATGGTTACACTGGCTCTCGTGAGAAATATATCGAGAGAAAATACATGTGTGATGGCAGGATGGCTCATAGTTGACATACTCACTGTTGAGCTATCTAGTTCGAGTTAGATTCCTGACCCGACGATACTTTCATCCTGGTGTTAGCAGGAAAGGTGTAAAGTAATATATACACGAATTACTAGTATACTAATGCCATAATGAATGTTCTAATATGAATTCATGTATGCGTGCCTATCAGCCTTGATAATCAATAATATTGGCCATGGCATGGCATACATGGCTGTTCCGACATTTCAAATTAAAATTTCCATAGTTCAAATTGTTATTTTTGTTATTGTTATTTAATTGTTATTTTCTGACATCAACGAGGGTGAGAATATTCAAAATTCTTCTTCAGATTTGCAAGAACTACTTCTTAACGCGAGAGCATGACCTCGCAGATGTGTCTGTGACAGATATACTGCATTTTAGAGCATAAAAACGAATTCAGCACACCCAAAAACCTATAACTAGGCATATTAGAACCCACATCGGAGGGAACAACTTTCCAGTGGCCAAAAATCGGTCATCTTGGATGCCATTTTGGATTTTTCCACCATATTGGATGCCTATTGTCTCGTTCCCGACTGCGAGCAGACATAGCAATCATAATAATCTACAAACATACACATATCAAGTAACATTCATGTATTTTAGTAGGTGTCGGAGTCGATTTCTGTCAAAACTCGAAAAAATGCCGCCATTTTGGAAAAATGGCCGGGGGCAGCCATTTTTGGGAGCAAAATTCTAAAAATCAGCGAGTGGGATTTTTATCCATATTGGAAAGCTACGACGGGTAGCCAACATGACTAGCGCAAAAAAGTTGCAATATGAAACACCCTAAGCAACAGCCTGGCCAACCGTTCCTTGTCAACCATTTAATTGGAGTGCTTGCATGAGTACTTAAGCCACTTGCCGAACTCCTTGCAGTCGATAGCGGAATCGCGCTAGTCCCTTCTGAGCGAATCGTTCACTCACTGTGGATGCTTTTGTCCGCCACGTCACCCTGAGCAAGTGGTTCAGGCTCCGTCGCCCTGAGCAAGTGGTTCATGCTCCATCACCCTGAGGAAGTGGTTCGTGCTTCCGCACCCTGAGTGAGTGGTTCCTGCTCCATCACCCTGAGTGAGTGGTTCCTGCTCTGTTGCCCTGAGAGAGTGGTTCGTGCTCCATCACCCTGAGCGAGTGGTTCATGCTCCATCACCCTGAGCGAATGGTCCATGCTCTGTCACCCTGAGCGAATGGTTCATGCTCCATCACCCTGAGCGAATGGTCCATGTTCAGTCACCCTGAGCGAGTGGTTCAGGCTCCGTCACCCTGAGCGAATGGTCCATGGTCAGT
>NC_140963.1:123488102-123495602 GCF_056783735.1 Eptatretus burgeri | reverse complement strand
GCGGCGGCGAATGCGGACGAGGGGGTGCTCGCGTCGGTGCCGGTAGCTGCAGAGGGAGAGGCCAGCAACGCGACCGAGGTCGAGGAGGAGACGCTCGCCGCGGGGCCCGAGACAGGGTGATATCCTCCTTCCCCCAAGCATCAGCAACCCCCTCCTGTTTCCCCCCCACGCTGAGATAGTGCGACAAAGGGGGCCCCTTTCCCACCCCTTTCCGGACACTGTCCGCGAGGCCCGCGGAGTTGAGGCACCACCGCCACTTCGCGTCTCATCATCAGACGGGTAGGCCCGACCCGGTCTCGGCCCCAGTCCCGCCTCATCCTTGAGGGTGGTTCTTTTTCTTTTGTTTTGGGTACATGTGTTGTCGGCGCCGTCTGTGAAGTAAATTTGTATAAGTGTTGCCGTGTGCTCGGTAGTGGGATAGATCTGCATTGTTGCATTTGCTTTTTGTGTAATATTGCATTGTCTTCTTCTTTTACATGTGCATTTGGTGGAATTGTATATGTGTGCTTTCCGTTCATCGCGAAATAAATGTGCTTCATGTTGAACTGTTTTCCCGCTTCGCTTCGTCTTTTCTTTCATTGAATCTCCATCTTGCTTCACGTAAAGGGTTGGTAGTGGGCTAAAACGCCCGATAATTAATCGAACCGTCGAGGCCGACGAATAACACCGCTCGGTTATCCCGATAGTACGGAACGGGTCGCTTAAAGTGGCCCGTGTCCGAAGTCGACCTGCGGCGAGGTGCGATCGCCCGGTCTACCCTGCGTGTGGGTACTTAGGTAGGTCGAATTTGGCGAGCAACCCTATCCCACGCGGGGGCCGATTGGCACGATCGTGGTGAGACCGAAAGGTCCACCCGTGACTGGTTCCCGGCGTTAGTCCGGGAGGGTCACGACTGGATTGTCCGTCCGGTGGGCGACGTGCCGCGATTCGAGTTACGTGGCCGTTCGCACGCCGGCGGGCGCGAATCCGCAACACTGGTGTCAGGTCGTGCGATATAAACCCATCGCCCTCCTCGTGGCACTGGTATTGGAGAACGGGAAAACGGGCTCTCCTATCTCCGGCTAAATTCACGGGAATCGGTCCAGGGGTGAGAGGAGCGACCCCCGATTCCCTCCAAATTATGAGCGAGCTAAATTAACCCTTTAAGAGAAGCAAGATGGCGTCTCAAGGCGAGCGGGAGCCGGGGGTATTAGGAATGGATGTAGAATGTGTAGAATCCATGGCTCAGGATGAAATCCCCGGGCAGGAAATGTTGGTTGTACAGGAAAACGACCTCGCCCAACTGAACCCAGAGCCCGAAATGGGTGCGGCAGCGGCCGCAGTGTATGACACCTCCCCTCCCCCTCTCCACCAAAACCCCCCGACCCTTGCCGAAACGGCTCACCCAAGCGCACCCGACATGGCCCAGCTATGCGCCATGCTGGCGGCAATGACAAACGAAGTGAAAAACGAAATAAAAGGGATGAACGAAAAGATGGATGCGAATACACAACAAATAAACGAAAGAATGGATACAAACGCAAATGAATTTATAAACGAAATGAAAGGCATGAACAAGCAAATGAAGGAAGAAACGAAAAAGCTCCGGGGTGAGACGCAGAACATGGGCCGATGCCTGCAGGTGGGCATGAAGGCCGTTAGCAGGGAGCTTAAAATGGCGACTCCACGTGTAGGAATGAACGAGCTGGGTGGGGGTGCAACGGCTGACAGGTCCGCGGTGGAGGCGGGTGAAAAAATAATTCGGGGGGCGTGTTGGGCGAGGGTCGTGACGAGGACCGAAAGGGAAAAATTAAATGGGGAGACCAAAACGTGCGAGACGAGACACGAGGTGACAACAAAGGAAATAAAAATAGTTGAGACAAGGGAGGTAAAGGGTGGAGAGGTGACTGAGTTGGCAGAGACACGGGAGATGGGAACGTTAGAGGGAAGACTGCACGATGAAGACGGGGTAAGTGACGCACACACACAGAGGTCGTGGAGGACAATGGGGGTGAGCTCGCGGACTGGGTGGAGTCCCGGTGCGAGCAGCGGGATAGCCTCCTTCAGGAACGAGGGGAGGGAGTATGCCCCCTTGAGGCGACTCACGACCAGGTGAGTTCGGTCGTGCTTTGCGAGGTTGAGGGGACGGGTGCTGTGGACAGGTGCACGGAGAGCTTGGGGGGTATAGAGGCCCCGGAGACTCTTGTGGGGACACGAATCCCCAGTGTGGTTGTCCCGGTGTGTGTGGTGCAAGGTGTGAGTGCGTCCCCGTGTGTGGAAGCGACCCCGTGTGTGAGTGGTGTGGTGGCGATGGTGCCGGAGTGCGTGCTTCCCAGCACGCCGTGTGTGGATGAGGCACCGCGGGTGAGTGCCCCCGCGTGTGTGAGTGAGGCACGGTGTGTGGATGAAACACCGCGGGTGAGTTCCCCCGCGTGTGTGAGTGAGGCACGGTGTGTGGATGAGGCACCACGAGTGAGTGAAAGGCCGCGAGTGAATGGAGCACCACGTGTGAGTGGTATGGTTTATGCAAGGGAGACCGTGTGTGTGAGAGAGCGGTATGTGAGGGAGATGTCGGTTGACATGCGGGAGCACGCAGCCGCGTCTCCCGGTGTGAATGTAATGGAATGGAGTGTGAGCGTCGTAACACGCCGGAGTGCGTGTGTCGAATGGCGATGACGGCGACATGTGAGGAAAGAAAGCCGAGTAGCGGCTGTAGTTGTTTCGGGGACCGTGCCGGGTTCACCCAGCAGTGAGCACGAGGTCCATGCTGTGCAACGCACGAGGCCCCCACATGCTCGCTTGCGAGAGTGAAGTCCCGGTCCGGAAACGCACGCGGTGGATTTGCCGATCCCGCGGACGGACAAAGTTTCGGCAGGATTCGGATTTGGACCGGACGGGTTCTCCACGCGATCGTGTGTGTTAAGCTCCAATGGGCAAAGCGCATGTGTTCGCGTGGGGAACCCCTCGAGACGTGGGGCTTGTGTTTTTTTTTATGCGCACGGTGACGTCATGGCTGCACGTGGGGTTGGAATCCGGCAGGAGGGGTATCCCTGCCGGATGGTACCGTCCAAGGAGGGACGAGGCCATGACACGGCAGCTGCATGACGTCACGGGCAGGTGCAAAGTGCGCGAGCTGTGAGTTGCCGCGCTGGTGATGCGCATGTTAAAAAAGAAAAGCAAGCCTCACTTTCGGGTGCACAGCAGGATGCCTGGGCAAGGGGTGGAAGACCCCCTTCCTAGGGCACAGGATGGAAACTAGTTAGGGGGAAGGGTTAGCTTAGTTAGACCGACTTCATGGGGCAGGGGTAAGTCCTCATGGAGTCCGTGGAATGGATTAGTTAGAGGGATTGTAGCGAGATTTAGGTTGGGAAAGTTATTTTTTTGATTTTGAGGACATGGACAGACTAGTGAATGTGTAGTGGGGACGTAGTTTAGCTACGTAGTGTTAAAAGGAACGTGCTACTAGTGGTAAGGGACGACGTGGGAGCACGCAGTGCTAGTTAGGGGAGATAGTTAGAAGGATGGCAGAGTTCAGCGGTGAGTGTGTTGAAGAGTTGTTGGTGAGTGAAGTGGAAGCATGTGCTTGTTGAGTGAGTGAGGCCAGCGGGTCTGTCTGAGTGGAGCGAATGGGGAATGCATGGTGCGATGAGTGATTGGGGGGAGGAGTGACTCCCGCCCAAGGGACCCCGGGGCCAGTATAAAGTGAGTTAGCTGGGTTAGTCAAATTGAAAAATGGAGGTTGTTTTGTTGTTGGTGGGTGTGTAGGCTCGAAACCCGTTTGGAGGGGTGCAGGAGCCCTGTTGACGGGCTGGGAGCGTGGCTGCGAAAGGTGAGTATCGCTGAGTGGGTACCCCGGGCACCAGGCTAGTCGGCCGTGGTAGGCCAAGGGCCCATGGGGGGCCGGGATAGCGTAGTGGGCACGGGTGTGCCTGCTTGGTGTGGGGGCCCGGGGCGCCATTAGCCGCGTGGGCAGTGTTGTGGGCACGGGTGACTCTCGGAAAGGGGCCTGGGAAGCCAGCCTGCCACGTGTGCGTTTCAGGGGAGGTGCCATGGGGGGCACTCCCCGGTGTTTAGGGAGCTGGTAGGCTCGGAGGCAGTGTAGTGCCCGGGGGTGCCATAGCGGGAGATTCGGCAGAGGGTCGTGCCTGCCAAAGGGAGCCACGTGTCCCAGCCATGAGAGCGTGTGAGGGCACGGAGAGAAAATTGGGGGGGCGAGGCCCGAAATTGTGAGGACACTAACACAGGCGACGGGAATCTGGGTTGTTAGAACCAATAGTTTAAGCGAGAGGCGCTTGTTGAAAGCCCCGGGGTAGTTTAGCAGTTAAATGGATAGGGTAGATTAGGAAGTGTACCCCTCCGCACCATCCATCCCCTCGCTCTCGTTGTGGGCCGCTGGACCCACTTTGGTTATAGATCGCTGAACTCTGGGGAGGCCATCCTGAGGCTTCCTTGGGCCTCGACACAGGACGCAAGCTCTCCCTTGTTCCCCTCCGGGAAGGGAACGTAGGGGTTGGGAGTAGGCGAGGTGACAGGATAGGTTAGCCGAACAAAGACAGTAAAGGGGGTTAGGGGACGATTTATAGTGGGGAAGTAAACATAAAAACAACAAAAAAAATAAGTTGGGGCTATATTGGGGTTTGACAAATTAAGGGAGTGGGTATAGACAGTGACAGGCAAAGGCGATAGATTGGGAGGGAGACTGAAGGGTAGGTCCGAGCCCGCCTTCCGAGTGGCCAGCACCACCGCACTCCCTCCACCAACCTCCACTGAACGGCAAAGGCTGGCCAGCTTCATCTGCTGGCTGCGTTGCTGCAAGGCAGAGGCCGGCCAACTTCATCGGCAGCTGTTGTTGTGCTGCAAGGCCTGTGCCGGCTGGATCCTCTGCAGCTGCTGTGCTGCAAGGCCTGTGCCGGCTGGATGGTCTGCAGCTGTTTTCTGCAAGGCCTGTGCCGGCCAGTTCGTCTGCCGGCTGTGTTTGCCTGCAGCGGCCTTCTTCTGCGGGCTGTGTTTGCCTGCTGCCTTTGCCATGCCCACTGCCCACGTTCACCAGCCCCGTTCAATTTTGCTTTGCCCCCCCCCCCCCTGTTCATTTCCATGCACGCCGGGATCATCGTAAAAGCAACAGTTTGCAAGCTGCAAGAACTGCCCTGTTGGCAGCTACAACATGGGCCTGCAGTGGCGGCCCGTGCACCGTGTTTGCGTCCATCCATCCATTCGTTGTGTTCATTGCGTGTGCCACTTGAGCTGGCACGGAGACTACGTTTGTGCAGCCCATGCACCGTTGTGGTTCACTGCGTTCAGTTCAAAAGGGAAGGCCTTGGACTGCGTGTGAGCAGCCGGCCACGTTCCCTGTCACCTGCATTGTTAGAGCCAGAGACTGCATGTGAGCAGCCTGGCTCCCTGCTAACTGCTTTCTTTTTGCAGAGTTCATTGATCCTGGGCCATGGTTTAGTGTAAAATTTGTAAGTTAAGGTTAAGATGTACTGTAAATATGAGTGCGCCCCCGGCATGTATGTCTTAGCGCCGGCAATTTTATTTAAGTCGTCCGTGTGAGTGAGTTTGTTTAGGTAGTTACTCAGCCCTCAGGTTATTTATTTTGGGGACACGAATACCATGAATGTCACACTCAGGGATCCGTAGGTAAAATGTACTCGGGGAAAACTACACATGATGGCACACGAAAATTTGACGACTCGGGACGAGTCTGTAAAAAGGGGAGGGGGTAGTGTTGTGGTTGACGAAATTCACAAACCACCATTCAGGTCCCTTAGGTGAGATATCTCTGTAAGTATATGTGTAGTTAGGCCCAAACCCGTTGTCTAGAGGGAATAAATGTCATTCAGTCGGGCTGCGACTCTTCAGGATGGCCGTTTTTCTTTTACTATCTTTATTTTGGACCAGCCGCCATTACTACCACCACCAACCACGTCTCAACAGCCATCACAACAACAACCACCAACCACAACGCTGCTTCACAACAACAACCACCAACCGCAACGCCGCTTCACAACAACCACCAACCACAACGCCGCTTCACAACAACAACCACCAACCACAACGCCGCTTCACAACAACAACCACCAACCACAACGCCTCCTCACAACAACAACCACCAACCACAACGCCGCTTCACAACAACAGCCACGACCTTTACCATCACAACTCGCCACCATCGCATCCACACCATCTCGCGCCACTCGTGGGCACCGATACTGGACTCGTGCAGGGCGCGCACCGAGCAGCGTATTCAGAGACATCACAGACTTTCCGAAGAAAAACGGATCAAAAACGACTCACGCCCACTTTTGTTCCGTCCAATCGGTGAGCGAGGGGCGATTTGGCCCCGCCTCCAGGGCGTTGGAGGGCGGTCGCTATATGCAAATACATGGATCAAAAAGCATTCACGCCCACTTTTCCTCGGGCCAATGGGGAGCCAGTTAGAGAGGTGAAGGGTCGGAGGCAGAGGGTCAAGGGTGAAAGAGCGAAGCCACGGGGCTTATATAAACGGCTGCGTTCGTCAGTAAGTGGAGTTGTGCGGAGTTCAAGAGAGTCGTCGGTGGAGCTGGAAAGAAGTGGGAGAAGTCAAGAGTGAAGAGTTGGGACGAGCCAAGAGAGGAGATGGAGAGGGCGAGCAGACGGAGCTGTGGAGAGGTGGCGGCGGTGAAGGCGGACGAGGGGGTGCTCGCGTCGGTGCCGGGAGCTGCAGAGGGAGAGGCCAGCAACGCGACCGAGGTCGAGGAGGAGACGCTCGCCGCGGGGCCCGAGACAGGGTGATATCCTCCTTCCCCCGAGCATCAGCAACCCCCTCCTGTTTCCCCCCCGCGCTGAGATAGTGCGACAAAGGGGGCCCCTTTCCCACCCCCTACCGGACACTGTCCGCGAGGCCCGCGGAGTTGAGTCACCACCGCCACTTCGCGTCTCATCATCAGACGGGTAGGCCCGACCCGGTCTCAGCCCCAGGCCCGCCTCATCCTTGAGGGTGGTTCTTTTTCTTTTGTTTTGGGTACATGTGTTGTCGGCGCCGTCTGTGAAGTAAAATTTTATAAGTGTTGCCGTGTGCTCGGTAGTCGGATAGATCTGCATTGTTGCATTTGCTTTTTGTGTAATATTGCATTGTCTTCTTCTTTTACATGTGCTTTTGGTGGAATTGTATATGTGTGCTTTCCGTTCATCGCGAAATAAATGTGCTTCATGTTGAACTGTTTTCCCGCTTCGCTTCGTCTTTTCTTTCATTGAATCTCCATCTTGCTTCACGTAAAGGGTTGGTAGTGGGCTAAAACGCCCGATAATTAATCGAACCGTCGAGGCCGACGAATAACACCGCTCGGTTATCCCGATAGTACGGAACGGGTCGCTTAAAGTGGCCCGTGTCCGAAGTCGACCTGCGGCGAGGTGCGATCGCCCGGTCTACCCTCCGTGTGGGTACTTAGGTAGGTCGAATTTGGCGAGCAACCCTATCCCACGCGGGGGCCGATTGGCACGATCGTGGTGAGACCGAAAGGTCCACCCGTGACTGGTTCC
>NC_140963.1:123443102-123483102 GCF_056783735.1 Eptatretus burgeri | reverse complement strand
AGGAGCAAAACGTGGGCAGTGGAGCTCATAATGGTGGCGCCACGTGCTGGAGCAAACGAGCTGAGGGGGTGTGTGGACTGTGTCGGCCCCGCGGTGGAGGATAAAGTAACACGGGGGACGTGTAAGACGAGACTCGTGCAGGTGACAGAGAAAGTGACGGTGACACAGAGGGAAAAATTAAATGGGGTGACGGGGACATGTACGGCAAGACACGTCGAGACGAGAGAAATAATAAAAGGAATAACAGAGACACGGGAGGTAGAAACGGTCGAGGAGCGACTGCACAATAAACACGACACAAAGGACGAACACACACGCATGGAGGTAGTGAGGGACAATGGGGTTGAGCTTGAGGAATGTGTTGCGACCCGATTCAAGCAGTAGGATAGCCTCCTTCACGAACGAAGGGAGGAAATGTGCCCACTTGAGGCGGATCTCAACCAGGTGGGTCCGGTCGTGCCGAATGAGGTAGAGGGGGCAAGTGCTGTTGACAGGTGCACATGAAGCTTGGGGGGTATGAAGGCCCTGGGAACCCTTGTGGTGAGACAAATCCCCAGCATGGTCGTCCCGGTGTGTGTGGTTACGAGTGTGGCGAAATGCGTGCTGGAAAGCAGGCATTGTGTGAGTAGTGTGGTGTGTGTGAGAGAGACAGCGTGTGTGAGGTCGCTGTACGTGAGGGAGATGACAGTCGGTATTCGGGAGAATGCAACCGCATCCCCGTGTCCGAGTGCCATGGTGGAGTGTGTGAGCGTCGTGGCACGCAGGAGTGTGTGCATTAAAGGTGCCGACGACGGGACCAGATGAAGGACAAGGGCCGAGTAGCGGCCGTAGCTGTTTTGAGAACCGTGCCGTGTTTGCACAGCAGCGAGCGCGGGGTCCGTGCTGTGCTACGCACAAGGCCGCCACGTGCGCGGCTGCGCAGGTGAAACCCGGTCCGGAAACGCCAGCGGTGGATGTTAGCCGATCCCGCGGACGGACAGAAGCTCGGCTAGATTCGGAATTTGGACCGGACGGGTTCTCCACGCGAGCGTGTTTGTAAATCTCCGACGAGCAGAGCACATGTGTTCACGGGGGGAACCCCTCGAAACGCAGGGCTTGCTTTGAGATGCGCAGAGTGACGTCATGGTTGCACGTGTGTTTGGAATCCGGCAGAAGGGAATTCCTGCCGAACTGTACCGTCCAAGAGGGACTAGGTGCGCGGGGCGCAAGCAGCTGCCATAACGTCACGGAAAAAGAGCGCAGCTGTGAACTGCCGCGCTGGTGGTGCGCATTATTGAAAAAAAAAAGTTGAGAAAAGCAAGCCTCACTTTGGGTGAACAGGATTCCCAGGCAAGGGGTGGAAGACCCCCTTGTTGGGGGCACAGGAAGTACTAACTAGGAGGATGGGTTAGAGTTCGTGAGATCGGCTTCATGGGGACATGGGTTGTTCCTCATGGAGCCCGTGCAATGGATGAGTTAGAGGGATTTTAGTTTAGATTTAGGAAATGGAATTTTTGGATTTTTGGAGACACGGACAGACTGGAAATGTGTGGTGGAGACGTAGCTTAGCTACGAAGAGTACATGGAACGTGCATGAGTTTTAAGGAATGACGAGGGAGCACGAGTTAGTCAGGGGATTTACTTAGAAGGATGGCAGTGTGGAGTGTTGGTGTGAGTTGCGAAATGGAAAGTGTGTGAGGAATGAGTGTAGGACAGTGGGCCCAAGTGTGCGAGTGGAGCTAATGTGGTATGCATGGTGCGAATGACTGGTTGGGGGGAGGAGTGATTCCCACCCAAGTGACCCTGGGGTCAGTTTAATGTTAGCTCGTGGGTTATTCAAATTTACCAACAGGAAGTCGTTTTGTTGTTGGTGTCGAGAGAAGGCACAAAACCCATTTGGAGGGGTGCAAGAGTTCATGGACCGGCTGGGAGCGTGGCTGTGGAAAGTTGAGTATTTGCTTAGTGGGCACCCCAGGCACCGGACTCGTTGGCCAGTATAGGCTAAGGGCCCAAGAGGGGCCGGGATAGAGTAGTGGGCACGGGCGACCCGTCGGAAATGGGACCCCTAGCACCAGAAAGCCATGGGGGCAGTGTAGTGGGCATGGGCGACCCTCGGAAAGGGACCCGGGACATCAACATGCCACGTGGGCATCGGATGGGTGCAATGCCAGAGAGGGCAACCCCCCACATTTATAGGGAGCAGCTAGGCTCGGAGGCAGCCTGCGGGCCTGGGGGTGCCATGATTAGAGTTCGGCAGAGGGGGAGTTCCTGCCAGTTGAGCCATGCTGCCCAGCCAGGAAATTGTGCGAGGGCACGTATAAAAATTTGAGGGCAAGGCCCAAATTTATAATGGACACCAACACAGGCGACAGGAATCATGGTTTTTAGAACTGATAGTTTTAAAGTGTGAGGCGTTTTTGGAATGCACCGGTGTAGTTTCAGGTTAATGAATGTTAGGGTAGGTAGGAGATGTACCCCTTCGCACCATCCATCCCTTCGCTCATTGTAGGCCGCTGGACTCACCTTGGTAGATCGCTGAACTCTGAGGAGGCCATTCTGAGGCTTCGTTGGGCCTCGAGACAGGACGCTAGTCTCTCGCTATTCACCTCCAGAGAGGGAACGTAGGGGTTGGGAGTAGGCTAGGTGGACATGATAGGCTTGCCGGACAAAGACAATAAAGACAAAGACAATAAAGACAAAGACAATAAAGACAATAAATAAATAAAGGGGGAGACAATTATAAAAGGGAAATAAAAATAAAGAGGGGCTAAAAAATTTTTGTTTTTATGGCAAATTAAGGGAGCGGGTATGGACAGAGACAGGCAAAGGCGATTGAGTTGGGGGGGGGGAGACAGTAGGCTAGGTCTGAGCCCACCTTCAAAGCAGCCGCCACCACCGCACTCCCTCCAAACCTGATGGAACCACACTAGAGGCCAGCCAGCTTCACCTGTCGGCCTGTTGTGCTGCAGCCGCCTGTTCTGCAACGACGTGCCTTGCCATGCCTCGTTTGCCTGCCTCTGCCATGATCCCATGCCTGCTAGCCCTTGTTTACGTTTGCCCCTGTGTAGGTCCATCACCATGTGTGCCAGGAACATCCAGTTTTGCAAGGACTGCCCTGCAGGCAGCCCATGCATCCATCATGTCCATTTGTTTTGCGACCATCTCCATCCATTCCCCTGCACCAAAGACTTTGCAACGACTTTTGCCTTTCCCCTTTCCCCTTTCACAGATTACAAGTCCCGGGCCATGGTTTAGTGTAAATTTATAAGTTGAGTGAAAATTGTAAATACGTGAACCCCCGCCTGCATGTTTGTTTTAGCGCCGGCAATTTTAGTTAAGTTGTCCGAATGAGTCTGAGAGTTTGTTTGTTAGTTCCGCAGTGCATTAGGTTATTTATTTTTGGGACACGTTTAAAGAAATGTCGCACTCAGGAATCCGAAGGTAGAACGTACTGGGGGAAAACTTACACATGCTGGTCACACGAAAATTTGACGACTCGGGACGAGTTTGTAAAAATGGGTGGGGGTAGTGTTACGAATTTGGAATTCAATTGCACACAACATACAGGTTCCCTTAGTCAGCTATGTCGATAAGTGCATGTTCCCTAGATAGCTCACCTTCATTTGTTTAAATGTTCAGAAATCGATTCGATGCGCTGCGGATCGATTTAATAGTTCGGGAGCGAACAATGGAGACGTCCCTCCCCCTATTCTGCGAAGAGGAAGAAGAACCCTGCTGTGATGTCAACAACTCCCTCCCACCCGTGGTTGAGCGGGGGGTGGATCACGAGGGCATGAGTCACACCAGGTGCTGGGGAGGGGGTGCAAAGGATAAAGAGGACATCTTTTCTTTGTTCGTGTGGGAATCCCGTGGTAGGGCTGAGTTTGAGGGAGTCCCGTGGTAGGGCTGAGTTCGTGGGCTGAGCTCGTGGGAGTACCGTGGTGGGGCTGAATTCGTGGGAGTCCCGTGGCAGAGTTCGTGAAGAAGTCCCGTATTGAGTCCCGTGTGCAGAGTTCGTGTGCTGAGTAGTCCCGTGGGAGGAGTAAGCTTTTTGCTTCGGAAAGAGCAGTCGTTCAGCAGGCCATCGGGTCCTGCTTGGCTTGCTTGGTTTGAGGCCTTCGGAAGCTTTTTGCTTTGGCTGGCTCGGTTAGCTTCGGCTGCTGCTTTGTTTTGGAAGGAACTTTAGCCGGTTGTTCGGCTCGAGCTGTGAGTGGAGGCTTCTTCCTCTTCTTCCTCTTCTTCCTCTTCTCTCTCTTCTTCCTCTTCTTCCTCTTCTTCCTCTTCTCTCTCTTCTTCCTCTTCTTCTTGGTTCATGCAGCTTTTCGTTCTCCATTTTGTTTCCGGCTTGGTGCGACGCATCGGCCTCTTCTTGGAGTTGGATCCTCGGGGAAGCGACAATCGACAGGAAGGATCGGCGCCTCGTCTCACCGGCACGTGTTGAGAAGCGCGGGAGGATTCGCGGGAGCTCGGGAAGGATCGTGGCGATTGGATCCAGCTCGCTCTCGCTGGAGCCTGGGTCCGGACAAGTTGAAGACCACACGAGGTGGAAAGGTTCGAGTCAAGCTCTGAGTTTCAGCTCACCTGTCCTCCGAGCTGGAGCTCGTTAGTAAAGGCCTCTGCCACCATTTCTTGGGTGTGTGTGCGTACGTGTGTCCGTGGGCCCTTCTAATAAGTAGGAACTGCTGTTAAGTGTAAATGACTGTACATAATAAGTAGACGGTTGTAGTTCTTTTGTCGTGCTTTTGTTGCTCGTACCATTGCATACGTGTTTTGCCTTATTTAATTGCATACGTGTTTCATTATAATAAATGTCCTTGTGTGAATGTAAACCTGCTCGTTGCGTCCATTCCCTCATTGACTGAACATTTTGTGTGTTGGGAGTTAGAAAGCCATTGGTTTGCCGTAATAGGGGGACATTTGGACCAACGGTTCTCGGTGATTACGCCGCTCGGAATCGCGCATGGGCAAGCTCGCCTCGGCGGTTTGTTCCCTCGAGGGTGGAATACCCCGGTCGTTAGATCACGTGGGTATTTAGGTAAATTGAAGAATGGCAATCGCCCCTACCCCACGTGATCTTCCGATTGGCGAATTTCGGTTCTTGTACAAGAACCCGTCGCTCGGAGTTATCCGGGCGGCGATCTATATTGCGGGTGATCGGTCGGGCCGACTCGACTTGCGGCTCCGTTCAGAGCAGTCGGTTGGCGGCTGACCTCTGGCCAGTAACAATATATATGCCAAGTTTCAGGAAGTTTCAATGAAAACTGTAGGCTGTGAAACAAAAAAGTCCACAAGAAGAAGATGAAGAACTACAAAGTGAATAAGACTTAGAGATCCTCCACGAGGATCTAAATATTGACATACACGAAGCCACTGCGGAGTCATTTTTGGTGAATTGGTAATATCAGGTAACTTTTGATATGTTGCACTGAACAAAATATATGTTAAAAAGGCATTGAATCATAACTTATGTGCACACTACTTGTCTGTTTAGGCACACACAACTCGTTGACTTTTCAGGTGCACACAACTAATTGGCTGTTTAGGTGCACGCAACTAATTGGCTGTTTAGGTGCACACAACTAATTGGCTCTTTCGATGCACGCAACTAATCGGTTGTTTCGGTGCACACAACTAATCGGCTGTTTATGTGCACGCAACTAATCGGCTGTTTATGTGCGCACAACGTGTTTTGGTGCACACAACTAATTGGTAGTTTTGGTGCGCACAACTAATCGGCTGTTTAGGTGCGCCCAACTAACCGGCTCTTTTAGTGTTTAGGTGCACACAACTAATCGGCTGTTTTGGTTCATGCAACGAATCGGCTGTTTCGGTGCATGCAACTAATCAGCTGTTTTGGTGCACACAACTAATCAGCTGTTTAGGTGTGCATAACTAATCAGATGCTTAACTCCCTTAGTAAATTGCTATTTCGAGGGGTGATTATTTATGCAAATTCGCCTGCAAAGTTTTTCTCATCCATGCATCCATATTGTCTCATAGCGGTAAGGTTGTCTGGTCCAACAATGAAATTCATTGTGAAATATGCCCAATTACAAAGACTGGGCCGCAACACCACTTGTCTCCAGGATGCGGGCAGCAATTTGAATTTCTTTTTTTCAGGGTGCCGATGATAACCTGCCTCCTCTTTGTGAAAGACATCATGATATCTTGATCTCCATTAACAACCGGTGGTGGCAGATGGATCATCCAGTTTAACATTATTCTAAAGGACTGAACATTCCATTGATGGATCGCCTTGCATTCAAAACACCAGGGTGACAGTTTATAGTGAGGTGGAAATTCAAACCCAGGCTCGACAGCACAAAGTCGAGTGTGCTTTCCTCATAGCTCATAGCTATCCTGCCAGCCTCACATAAAGTGTAATATTATTTTGTGATTAAATGGAGCAATCAACATATTAAATTTCAGTTTGCTTTCCTTTTCTACACAACCTAGTTTATCAAGAAAATGAATACAGGTCCTTGAGAGACTGCATTTACTGAAACATTTGTATGTGCCTTCCAATCTGTTTTCTCCTTCTTGAACCAACTTAAGATTTTTCTTTTTTTTCCTGCTATCATTAGTAGGGTTGGCCACCTCACGCTGTCAAGGTTCCCTTTTTATGGGACACGACTCAGCAGTCCCGATTCTTGCTGCCCATCAGACCTGCCACCACCATACGAGGACATTGCAGGGCAGGGAACTCTGGGTCAGGTTAGTTCAGTAATGAGTCCTGCACGATTCTTATTAAATGTTAATTATACGTGAAATGTATATATATGGAATATTGGTACTTAAATTATGCGTGGCCTAGATTCTGAGGTCATTTTGTCCTTTCATTGTCTGTTACTTCTTTTTCCTTTTTCACATAATTTCCCAGTGGTTATCAAGCCAACATTCAAACATTTGAGAGATTAATTTCGAAAAGTTCTTCTTTTCTTGATGAATTACATCTTGGTGCTAAATTTCCTCATTATTGTTAATCCCAAACGGCGAGCCCATTATTCAACCCAGATGTGGGTGAGGAATATATTTTTCACTGTGATCAACATTTCTATTAAGGTCTAAATGTTAATTGATGCTCGTTCTATTGCCTTCTCATCCTTATTCTAATTTATTTCAGAATATGCCTGCCAGGTTGATAAGCGAATACATTTCGTCGAACTCGAACTTTTTGTGTCCCTTGTGATATTCCGTATTCTTTATGCTTTTGTGTTACTGTTTGCCATTATTACCCTCGCCACAGGAGAGGGTATTGCAGGTGGGTACGTTTGTTTGTTACCTTGCAAAATGGAAGATTTTTCAAGTATATTGGTTCGTCGATTTTGTTATTCTGTCTGTTTGTTTGTTTGTCTGTCTATCGCCTACAGGTCATAATTCTGCACACAATTCTGAAACTTTACCAAGTTGGGGAGGTGGTCTCAAGTGAGATGTCTATCGATTTTGAGGTCAAATGTCTTCTTGAGGTCGAATTTCTAAAATCGTCATTTTTCATCCGATTGGCTTGAAATTTGAACAAGATTTGCATATTGCATCACTGGATAGGGAAAGCAACTATTTTTGAGGTCAAAAGGTCAAAGGTCAACTCAAGGTCAGACGTCTAAAATAATCAATTTTCATCTGATTGACCTGAGCTTTGGTTGAGATTGTCAATTTTAATCTTGATTAAATGGACAATTTGATGTATCCACGGCAACCTTTTGAGAGGGGGGGTGGTAGATTTTGCAACTATCATGCTCTGCACAATGTCTTTTTCTTTCTTGTTTGTTTGTTTGATTGTTTGTCTGTCCACACAAAATGTGCTAACGTCGGCCACGAACACCACCAAGTGGTAACCAGTAGTACACATTCTCTGTTTTTTCAACCGATAACCTCGATAAAGTATGTACAATTAGAATGTGAGTACGTCTATAAAGTATGCACAATTAGAATGTGAGTACGTCGAAAAGTATGTACAATTAGAATGTGAGTACGTCTATAAATTGTGTACAATTAGAATGTGAGTACGTCTATAAATTATGCACAATTAGAATGTGAGTACGTCTATAAAGTATGTACAATTAGAATGTGAGTACTTCTATAAAGTATGCACAATTAGAATATGAGTACGTCTATAAAGTATATACAATTAGAATGTGAGTACGTCTATAAATTATGCACAATTAGAATGTGAGTACATCTATAAATTATGCACAATTAGAATGTGAGTACGTCTATAAAGTATGTACAATTAGAATGTGAGTACGTCTATAAAGTATGCACAAGTAGAATGTGAGTACGTCTATAAAGTATGTACAATTAGAATGTGAGTACGTCAATAAATTATGCACAATTAGAATGTGAGTACATCTATAAAGTATGGACAATTAGAATGTGAGTATGTCTATAAAGTATGTACAATTAGAATGTGAGTACCTCTATAAAGTATGCAGAATTAGAATGTGAGTACGTCTATAAAGTATGGACAAATAGAATGTGAGTACATCTATAAAGTATGTACAATTAGAATGTGAGTATATCTATAAAGTATCCACAATTAGAATGTGAGTACGTCTATAAAGTATGTACAATTAGAACGTGAGTACGTCTATAAAGTATGTACAATTAGTATGTGAGTGCATCTGTAAAGTATGTACAATTCGAATGTGAGTACATCTATAAAGTATGTACAATTAGAACGTGAGTACGTCTATAAAGTATGTACAATTAGTATGTGAGTGCACCTATAAAGTATTTACAATTAGTATATGAGTACGTCTATAAAGTATGCACAATTAGTATGTGAGTGCATCTGTAAAGTATGTACAATTCGAATGTGAGTACATCTATAAAGTATGTACAATTAGAACGTGAGTATGTCTATAAAGTATGTCCAATTAAAATGTGGGTACATCTTTGAAATACATCTGAAAAACCACACAAAACAAGTCTGGGCGAGAGTATGCAATCTTTGATTGCTCGTTGTAGTTTACTCACTTAATTTATTTTGTTTTATCTACAAGAATGAGTGTCTTGGAAGAGTCGGGTGATGATGGGGTAAAAAGGCAAGGAACTGACGGCAGTGTCAGAGTTGGATACAACAAGCAGAGCAATGAATACGAGAGAAAGAGACAGAGACAGATACAGAGACAGAGATAGAATAGATGGGAGGAAATGCAGTAACCTGCAAGTAACAGTGTTGGGTAATTGCGGTAGAAAATATCTTGGGTAGAGAATAGGGATTCACATGAGAATGGAAGGATTGTTCTTCAAAGGAAGAGTCGGATTGAATAGCCTCAGGAAGGTGTGAAAAAACAGAACCACCCACTACCAAATGCAATGTTAGTTGCTAAACTGATAACCACAGCATCAGTCAGTCTTGATGACTTTAGAAACCTTTTCATGAGCTTGAAAAGCCGTGAGAAACACATTGCTTGTAAATTAATGAAGGCTGACTGATGCTACAGTTAGCAGTGTAGCAGTTGACACTATATTAGGTAGTGGGTGGTTCTGTATTTTGTAGAAACTGGAACTGAGCCAGTTTTCTTCTTTAATGTTGATCTTTATGCTGCTGGTTACAACGTAAAGTTCTTATTAATAAGTAATGAATACCCGTTATTATTAACCCACACACACAGAGTGAAGAGCGGGGTTAAGCAATTGGTTCATGTTTGTCCGTCTGTCCGTCTTATAAGTTTATGATGGAAGAATGGCTTATTAAAATGTCATGTTGTATTGTGAACGTGAATCAGATCATTAATATGAAGACAAGTCTTTCGTTTTACCGTACCTTGGCTCTGAATTTGTCCCGAGCACACGTGCGTCGAGAGGAGTGAGATAATATTCGTACTATACTCTGTCTGCCTGCCTGGCAGTGAAACAAAATTGAAAATCATTGCCAGCAGGAAACTTACTCTTTATAAAGACCATCTTAAAGGATATTGACAACAGGCATGTACAATTATTATAACGTGTTTGATAGGGTAATTTAATAGAAACCCTTAACTTTTTTTTTAACACTCGGGGGAAATGGTGGTAAAACCCGCAATTTTATTATTTTGATGCCTTTATACCTCTTTGACCCTTTATTTTAATTTAATTATACACTTTTTGTATGTACTGTTGAGGCTTATATGAGAGCTAACACACAGAACGTACAACAAGGGGAGCAGGAGACAAGAGGGGTGGGAGAGGGAAGGAAAAAAACAGTGGGGAACAGAGACTTGAGGAGAGCTGTGGAAGGGAGAGGGATGGGGTGGGGTACACATGGAAAACAAAATGGACACCACAGGGACTTTCAGGTCCCAACACAACAGGGACTTTCAAGAAGGAAAGCAAGAATTTGAAGGAGGTGGGTTTTGGGTGGATTCGTGGGGGGGGGGAGGGGTAGAAAAGATCGAGGTTTTGGATGGGGGAAGATAAGAAATGGTGGTGAACAGCTGTTTTGAAGACCTGGAGGGAAGAGTGGGATTGAAGAGAAGTGTGGGAGTTTGTTCCAAAGGTGGAGAAAAAAGAGAAATTAAAAAATGAAGGTGAGTAGTGTTTCTTGATTTTGGTAGTTTCACCAGAAGGGGGTTGCTGGCAGACCTTGAGCGCCCTGCGGAAATATTGGGGGGAGGCATATCTCAAACAGAGCAAGGGGGCGGGGGGGGTGAGGCCAGAGAGGAGACGGGAGAAGACAGAAAGACCATAGATCTGCCTGTGGTGAAAGAGTGAGAGACACAAAGACTCAGCCTCATCCCAGGAGATACCAATGATCCTCAATGCCTTGATTTCCACAGGGTGAAGCCGAGAAAGGTGAGAGGCGGGAACACCAGCCCAGAGGGGAGAGCAGTACTCCATCAGCCTGCAGACAAAAGCTTTGTATATGGTCAGGAGCTCAGGTGTGCCAAGGAAGGACTTTGCATGACGGGGGATGCACAGTTGGCGACTGGCTTTGGAGGCCAGTTTGGAAATGTGGCTTTCCCAGTTAGGATCATGGCAGATTGTGAGACCCAGAAGCTTGAGTGAAAGGACTTCTCCAAGGGGATTGTTGAGAAAGTAGATGGAGGGGGGTTCCAGACAGTCTTTTCAGAGAGACACAACAAGAGTGTAAGATACTGTATGTCAGGATTGAAAGACATGTTCCACGTGCTGGACCAGCTTGTGATTTTATCCAAGATATGCAGATAGTGAAGAGGCTGCTGCTTGCTGATCTGATGGATCATTGATTGGAGCGAGAAATCACGGAGCTTTACCATCGTTGATTAAAAAAAAAAAGATGGTACAGCAGAGGGTGGAGTCATGAGCAAAGAGATAAAGATGGTGGAGTCATCAGCAAAGTGATACTTTGAGGCTGTAGAAAACAAATTGCCTTCAAAATACTTCGAAGAACCATGCAATATCTCTATTATAATACCAAGCTTGCACACTAAAAACTCGGCTCGCCATCACACGATCCCTATGAAATTGCTGTGGCACTTAGCGGATATGCCGACAATGTTTGGGAAGTCTTGGCGTTCCATAGTACCACTTGCATTTTGCATAATGCGTATTTTTGTCATTCCCCGTGTACGGTCTGTCATCTGCTACCAGCTATGCTGTACTGCTATTCCGTGCATGTGCACGGGTATCGTGAGTTTCTATGTATTTCATTAGAGGGTGTGGCGTGTGTTTTGGGGTCATGAAGAGACCGCCATAATGGCTATCTATGATGCTGATTGACGCTGTGTTCGATGGTGATCAATAATACAGCCTCCTCCTCCGAAATTGCAACTCAACGTCATCTTATTACAGTGTATAAGGGTGGTTGGTGGAAATTAAGATTGCTTCAGGAGTGCTAAACTTCTGGATTGATTAAATGATCTTTAAAATCATTGCAGTATTTCATTAAAATTGAAGTACAGTAAGTAGATACGTGATGATCAACATAAATTACGCCTACTCACTTCGGCCCTTTTCAATGACCTGGTTTCGGAGGCATATATAGCTACAGCTCTGGAAAAAAAAATAAGAGACCACTCCAAAAAAAAATTAAATCAGCATCTCTACATGTATGGCAGCCATTCCATTCCAGTGTCTGTTGAATTCCAACACAGGCACACCACATTCTACTTAGTGAGGTACTGATTAGGTGATCACCTGAACCGAATCTTATTTAACAAGGAAAAGTATAAAAACCACTGCTGTGGTCATCACTATCCTTTTGCAATAGGACCAGCTGGATGGCAAAAACAGTGCTAGTAGTACCTCAAAAGTAATTAGAATCAAAAAATAACTATTGACCATGACAAAAGAGTTGAAAAGAAAAGTTTTGAGTGAGGAAGAGATGGGTTCAATTCTGGCTCTACTGGCAGAGGGATACAGTGAGCGTCACGTTGCTTCCATCCTTAAAATTTCAAAGACGGCGGTTCATAAGAACAAGGTCAAGCAGCAGACATTGGGGACAACAAAGCTACAGACTGGCAGAGGGCGAAAACGATTTTCCATTGACCAGGATGACCGCCAACTCATTCGAATGTCACTCAACAACCGTAGGATGACATCATGTGACCAACAAAAAGAATGGCAAACGGCAGCTGGGGTGAAGTGCACGGCGAGGACGGTTCAAAACAGGCTCATTGGGGCAGGGCTGAAGTCGTGCAAAGCGAGAAAAAAGCCCTTCATCAAAGAGAAGCAAAGAAGAGCCAGGCTGAGGTTTGCAAAAGACGATAAGGATTGGACCGTAGAGGACTGGAGTAAGGTCATCTCTGATGAGTCCAATTTTCAACTTTGCCCAACACCTTCAAGACCACCCTCCTTGATGTTGCTGGTGGATGTCTTGGAAGTCAGCGCAGGGCAAAGAAGAATTTTGTCTCTCAAGGGACACTGGATACCATTGACCAGAGTCGCAGGGCCAGGCTGAATGGCAGAGCTGAGCTGTTCAGGCAGCTGAGGCGTAAAATTGTACGTGCACTGAGGGTGGACAAGGAGGCCTATGTGCGAGGAATCTGTGAGGGGGTAGAGCATCACCTGTGGTCAGGTGATTCTCGTCCCACTTACAGGGGAATTCGCGCATTGCGTTCATCCAAGCCCATCCCTCAGAGCACTGCAGTTAGAGCAGAGAGTGGAAGGCTCTTGACAGAGGAGTCTGAAGTGAAGGCCCGCTGGGCCTGTTAGTTTGAGTAGTTGTACCAGGCTGATCCACCAGCTGTCTAGTTGGATGTCAATTGTGTTACAATCCCTGTTGCTGACCCTCCAATCAACTGTGGTCCACCTTCGCTTGTGGAAACACGAGCTGCGGTGAACCGGTTGAAACAGGGTAAAGCTCCAGGGATCTGTGGCATCCATGCTGAACTTCTCAAGGCTGGTGGAAATGCTGCACTCGTGTCCTTGCATGCATTTTGTGCTCTGCTGGAACACAGGCATCATCCCAACTGATTGGAAGAGGGGCCTTGTTGTCCCTCTCTGGAAAGGGAAGGGGGATCGCCAAGACTGCAACAACTCCCGAGGGGTGAGGCTGCTCTGAGTGCCGGGCAAGGTCTTTGCTCGGATAATTATTGATAGGGTTCGCCACCATCTGTTTGAGCACCAGCCTCTAGAGCAGTCAGGCTTCACACCAAAGACGTCAATGACTCACCGTATCCTTGCTCTTCGGGTCCTCACCGAACGCAGATGAGCGTTTCGGCAGGGGCTGCTTGCAGCCTATGTTGATCTGTGTAAAGCGTTCGATTCAGTGAATCTGGATGCCCTCTGGAGGATTATTGGTCTTTGTGGGGTGCCACCAAAACTGATCGATCTGATGTCTGAACGCTACTCTGGTACTGAGAGTGCTGTGAAATGTGGTGGTACCGTCTCTGACTTATTTCCAGTTGTTACTGGAGTTCGTCAGGTGTGTGTAATGGCCCCCACACTTTCAACACTTGTATGGACTGGATTCTGGGGCGGATGTCGGAGAGATCAAGCTTCGGTGCATCGTTTGGGAATGTCAAGATCTCGGACCTTGATTTCGCAGATGATGCAGTCATCTTTGCGAAGACTTTAGATATCCTTTTGGGGGCCCTTGAGGTGCTGAATGAGGAGTGGGAGCCACTGGGATTACCGGTTTCTTGGGTCAAAACTAAGATCCAGGCTTTCAATGACATCTTGGATGCTGCTGTCCTGACTGTGTCTGTGGTGAGGATGTTGAGGTCATGGAGAGATTCACTTACCTTGGCAGTGATATTCATCTCTGCTGGCTGTGAGTCAGAGTTCAATAGACATCTGGGTCGGGCCTGGGGAGTCGTCGATTCACTGGATCATGGGGTGTGGCACTGCCGGTACCTGTGCGGGAGGACGAAAGTCTGAGTCTTCAGGGCCTTGGTGCTTCCAGTCTTGCTCTATGGATGCGAGACTTGGACTTTGACCAAGTATCTGAGACGGAGACTAAATTCCTTTGGTACCAGGTCTCTTCGGAGAATCGTTGGCTATCGCTGGTCGGATTTTGTGTCCAGCGAGCGGTTGCTGAGAGAGACTCGGATGAGATTTGTTACCTGCATAGTCCGCGAGTGTCAGCTGCGGCTATATGGACATGTGGCTCATTTTCCTGACGCTGATCCTGCTGACCAGATTCTTTCAGCGAAGGAGTCTCGTGAGTGGAGGAGTCCAATGGGCCGACCACATGCCTCATGGTTGCAGCAGATTGACCGGCATCTCAAGGAGATGGGGATGGACCTGGGATCTGCCTGGGGTATCGCCAGACGGAGGCCCCTGGAGTACCTGTGGAAAGTGGACGCAGCGACGCGCTGTTCTGTCACATGCTCCCATACCTGACCTGACCAACACCTGGTTGTGTAATGGTTAGACGAAGACCTGGAGAGGCCTACAAGCCACAGTGTCTCGCACCCACTGTGAAATTTGGTGGAGGATCGGTGATGATCTGAGGGTGCTTCAGCAAGGCTAGAATCTGGCAGATTTGTCTTTGTGAAGGACTCATGAATCAAGCCACATACAAGGTTGTCCTGGAAGAACACTTGCTTCCTTCTGCTCTGACAATGTTCCCCAACTCTGAGGATTGGTTTTTCCAGCAGGACAATGCTCCATGCCACACAGCCAGGTCAATCAAGGTGTGGATGGAGGACCATCAGATCAAGACCCTGTCATGGCCAGCCCAATCTCAAGACCTGAACACCATTGAAAACCTCTGGAATGTGATCAAGAGGAAGATGGATGGTCACAAGCTGTCAAACAAAGCTGAGCTGCTTGAATTTTTGCGCCAGGAGTGGCATAGAGTCACCCAACAGCAATGTGAAAGACTGGTGGAGAGCATGCCAAGATGCATGAAAGCTGTTATTAAAAAATCAGGGTTATTCCACAAAATATTGATTTCTGAACTCTTCCTAAGTTAAAACATTAGTTTTGTGTTGTTTAAAAATGAATTTGAACTTGTTTTGTTTGTATTATTTGAGGTCTGAAAACACTGAATCTTTGTTGTTATTTTGACCAGTTGTCATTTTCTGCAAATAAATGCTCCAAATTACAATATTTTTATTCGGAATTTGGGAGAAATGTTGTCAGTAGTTTATCGAATTAAACAAAAATGTTCATTTTACTCAAACACATACCTATAAATCGTAAAACCAGAAAAACTGATAATTTTGTATTGGTCTCTTAATTTTTTCCAGTGCTGTGTTTATATATATATATATATATATATATATATATATATATATATATATATATATATATATATATATATATATATATATATATATATATATATATATATATATATATATATATATATATATATATAGTTACGGTTCGAGGAACCACATGTCTCCAAGGCAATGGCATTCAACATATCGTGGTCCCAAGACAGTTATTCCATTAATATACGTTGAGATAGCCCCTTCCCTTTTGTCGAGTGGGTCAAATGGGACATGCGTTGCTGGAATCTCATAGCAAGGTTTGCTTACACCACGAAATTTCATTTCTACTCTTCTTTTCTGCTTGTCACTGAGGTCAATCCGAATTTGCGTCCTCGCAGAAGCCAACACGTGTAGCATGTACCATGGCCGGGGGAGGGGAATAGAAAGCAGCAACGACACCACAAGCATCGGCAGCGCAGCGATGAGGAAACAGAGATATCCTCGAACGAACCTCTCCCGCAAGCTTGAGATGATCGTCTAACGTTTCCAACGATCTGGGATGAGATTGCCGGTTGCATTGAAAAGGCATACGAACGAATAACTCTTCAAGAGGCTCCACGGATGTGGTTTTGCTTAACACAGAAGCAAATGACCCAATATCGGCAAGAGCGTGGCTCGTAGCTTGGTGCCAATAGCTACATCATCAGAGGCTGAAAATCGTAAAACGACAACCGTGCCACTTTGTGCACGATACGGGTGGTGCGCACTTTTCAACACATTTCTGGACTAATTATATTGGCATTTTCTTTTCCCTCCATTTCTCCATCTGACACATATCTATATTCTTTTTCATTCCAAACTCCTGCTAATTATTATATCCGATCATTCCCCTCAAATCCTGACACAGATCGGTGTTGGCCCCACGCACACGATAACAGCATCGGGCGAACGCGAGCGCTGGCCATGTGCTTTATGGCGGATCCGCGCACACTGTATCGAACACAAGTGTACAAGACACTGGCGGCTCGTTCTTTTCAACTCATTTCTGGATTTCATTATATCGGGCTAACATGAGCGCTGGCCACGTGCTTAATAGCAAATCCACGCGTACTGCGTGAAACATGCATGGCTTTATCCTAACACTTTACCGTCGGTCCTCGCTGGCGGCTGCGCGTGTTCCCCACAGACGGCGGATGTTTCCTCGCCTCTTTGGCCAGCGAAGTCGCGATCAGGCAGAGGCATGCTGCGCAGTCCGGATCGCTCGGGCCGCATAACGCATCATGGAGCAGGCATTGATCAGCGCTAATCGGAGGTGCCCGGGCAGGCATGCGGAACCGACGTCACCCTCGGTCATCAAGGCATGGCCCGGGGGTTCTTGCAAGGCAATTCATGACGCGGAGTTCGGTGTGGGCGATTCATATCATGTCGTGAGGTCGGAGCGAGAGATTTTCATGGCTTGGGGCCATCTTGACGGAAGTGGAATGTTGCCGCTTCCGGCCATCGCGGCCGTGCCGTGCGGGGGGCCGGGGCCAATCAGAGCGCCCGATTTGAGTGACGATGCATTGCTTCGGGGTGGCCCCCCGCCCCGCACCGCGGGGTTTATATAAGGCGGATGGCGAAGCCGTTCTCTCTCTCTCTATCTCTATCTCTATCTCTATCTCTATCATCTCTATCTCTATCTCTATCTCTATCTCTATCTCTATCTCTATCTCTATCTCTATCTCTATCTCTATCTCTATCTCTATCTCTATCTCTATCTCTATCTCTATCTCTATCTCTATCTCTATCTCTATCTCTATCTCTATCTCTATCTCTATCTCTATCTCTATCTCTATCTCTCTGTCTCTCTCTCTCTTTGTCTCTCTCTGTCTCTCTCTCTCTCTCTCTCTCTCTCTCTCTCTCTCTGTTCCCGCACGCGCTGGGTCTGGTCATCACCTTCGACTCGGCCTCCTGTTGTCATCGCCACGACTCCGCCTCCACTTCTTCGCCCACACGTCACTGACTCCACCCACCTACTTGGTCACGCCTACTACTCCGTCCACTCGCCCTCGACTCCACTTTCTCCACCCAAGTCCCTCCTTTCACGCCCGATGGTCGCATCGCATTCTCTGGATGACGCTCGCTGCATGAATTTCCACGAAGTAAGAAACGGCGCGCCAGCTGTCGGGGAGGCATTGCCCAGTGGAGCATCCCCCCAAAAACGTATTGGTGGTGTGATCGGACAATCGTGCAAGGTATTCAGAGACCGTTAGCCTCATCTCCTCTTCTCCTTTCTCGCTTCAATAACTCCTCTTCATCGGGTTTTGTGTGTGTGTGTGTGTGTGTGTGTGTGTGTGCGTGAGTGAGCGCGCGCATGTTGTCCTGGCGCCTTTCCACATAGGTTAAGATTGTAGAAGATTATTATCCCCCCCCCCCCCCCGGAGGGAGGGAGCGGTATATTGTAATCGTCCGGTTTGTTTGTCTGTTTGTTTGTTTGTCTGTCAACTTTGCGGCATAACAGCTTTAGCAAACACTATCAAATTTAATCCACAGGTGGGCAATGAACCTTGGACGACCCCATTAACTTTTGGGTCCAATTGGAACAAAGGTCAAGGTCATGAAAAGATCAAAATCATTTTTCGCTCATAACTTCCTCAAAAATGATCTGATTTACTTCAAACTAAGCTTATAGTGAACCTTATTCCATTTGTCACTTATAATCCTTCCATTCCTACACTGAAAAATGCATATTTGTGAAGATCGGTAGGGTCCGAAGTTTTGGGGGTCATGGTCATTGGTCAAAATTAAAAATTTTAAATTATAAATCAAAAACGGTTAGGAATATGTGTGTTTACTCTGGAAGACATATATCAAGTCATTTATTGGCTTTCATTTGTCACCATGACCTTTGACCATACGTGGCCTTGACCATACGTCAAAATCATTTTACGGTCATAACTTCATCAAAAATGGTTTCATTGACTTCAAACTAAGACTAAAATATTCCTTATTCTATTCCTTATAATCAACATTCAGGTTAAGGATGTATCAACTTTAAATTTGATCCCCAAAATAAGTTTATGCCTCAAATGGGTGGGATTTGTTGTGCCTGGCACCACTTGTTATTATTATTTTGGGTTCAGTCTGCTCTGTGTCTGCTTTTGTAAATTGCTTGTACATTGTCGCACCTCACGCTTCTTTCTATCCCTGCATGACGCACCCTAATAAAACCATTCGGACAAGGCGTACTGAGGGCGTGTTCCCCGGTAATTAAATCACGTGATAAATTAGGTAACCTGATTAACCCATAGATGGGAGGACCCTAGGTCACGCGGTTGCGTTATTGGCATCCACGGTTGGTTAAGCGACCCGCCGCGTCATGGAATTATCCATGTGCAACGGCCTACGATTCTGGGGAGTCTGGTGGGAGCCGGAATAGCTTCCCCCACCCCCACAGCTTCCCCCACCTAGTGGTCTTCTCACCCGACCCCTGGCTCGCAACAATATATATATATATATATATATATATATATATATATATATATATATATATATATATATATATATATATATATATATATATATACATACATATATCAAGCAGGCTTGGCGAAACAACTCATGGTCAGAAATTGCATGTGCGCACTTGGGTCTCCAGGTCTGTGAAGGGCTCAACGAGACTTTTCCTGACTGGTGGATATGACATGGTTCGCCCAATGTGCCCTGGCCCTCTTATTCGCCAGACCTCACCCCGTGCAATTTCTTCTTGTGGGGCTTTCTTTCGAGTAAGATTTACGCAACTCAACCTGTGAGCATTCAAAACCTGAAAGAGCATTTTGAGCAGCTTTTGGAGAAATTATTGTCAGACTGACAGAAAGTGGTCTTGGAGTATCACAAAAGGATGCTTACACTGCTTGAAAATTATGGAAATCACGTCAAAATTCATAACTAATTTTGTGCACTTCTGAATTCAACAAAAAAATTTCGTACAAAAACTTGAAATATGTTCCCATATCCTGGAAATATTTTATTCAGTTTCGTTTCTTTGCAAAATAATTGCAGGGTTTCAAAACCGGGAATAGATACATGGTCCGCCCTGGACATACTTTCCACCTTCAAAAATGTCTTGACCTCCCCTCAATATTGATGAAGCTAACAGTTATCCAGCAAGATCCTTTCAAGTGTTATGCATTTGTATATTTATATATGTCTTTCATTATCACAGCTTCTGGCAATTGCAATATTATTATTGTTATTATTACTATCATTATAGTCATGATTATTCCTTTTGTTTTGAGATTTTGTCATGTTATTTCACTCTTTGCATTGGTTTCTGTTGCCTGCTCATTATGTCAATCAACAAATCTAAGTTTGGAGTAATGGTGTGAAAAATTGATATTCTCACAAGCTCATTTCTCCATCAAAAAGCCAAGCTGCAAGCAAAAAGAAAAAGAGGAAACGACCATCGACTTTAGGAAGCAATTCTTTGTTAGCCCTTGTTGGACTTGATCAGAAATGGAGTTTCTTATGGATTGGGTCTCGTTGTTTTTTTTTTTATAACTTATTCTTTTTAGTCAATATTTGGAGTAAAAATTCTTGATTTGAAATTGCAAATGGAAAGTTATTTTAATGAAAGTTGTATTCTCGTCATATTGCCGAGCATGAAATAGATTGGTAAATTCAGGAACTTCCACCCTTGGCTCACATCAGAGTCTCCTTTATTTGATTTTCATACGATACGTGCCTTGAATTTCATGCAGTCCCAACTAAACAGTCACTTCACTATTGTTCCGTTTGCACAGGATTCAAGCTTTGAAGAGCGTATTTCAGATTTGTCTGCATACAGTCCAAGCAATTACAACAGCACATCAAGAACAAATGGAGGTAACAAATGCTGCTTGGATTATCTCGGTGAAGCTGACCCGTTGAGCTGCTCCTTTTGAGCATACTTCTTGTGCTGATGGCTGCTGAATGAGCTCTGTGTCAAAGCGCCTGACTGCTCTGGCATCGCTGTGAATTATGAAGCTATTAAGTTCTCTGTTGGACAATAATTGATGTTTTTTCTGCTTTTATACCAAGGGATTTACAGAGCATGGCTTGTAGCGTGCACACAATCTCTTTGTTGCAAGTTTGAGACAGTAATGTGGAAATTTTCTGATGAAATGCTTTGCATGAGATGATAATACACTATTCTTATAGACAGTGGTGATTGTGCAGTCCTGTAATCTTGATTATATAGCATGACAGAGCATGGTCTGGTCATGAGAGCTTCTAAGATGAGAATTAACCTGAGACTGGTCACCATTCTGCCACGTGGTGTAGCAATTTTCCACTGAGCAGCCTTTGGAATATAACCCACCACAGTGAGTTCAATATAACAAGGTTTTAACACCCCATCGCTAAGCCACTTCCTAAATAAGTTATTCATCGTATTTATGAAGTATTTATCTGTTTATAGCATAACTCATTTCTCTCCATTTCTGTCAATACTGTGAGGGCAAAGGAAGGTTGATTGAGACATCCTGGTGTTGGGCAGGAAAATGGAGTTCTTCCAAGAGCCCCCACCCTTGCCCCCTATCAGTAAAAATATAATAAAATGACCGTTTTTACAGCCATTTTTCCCTGCTGTGCAGGGGTTTCGCTTTTTGTGAGGCAATGTTTTATGGCCGGATGCCCTTCCTGACGCCAACCCTGGTCGCCTCTTACGACACACAGGGATATGGTACACCTATTCTAACCGGGGCATACACCAGTACCAGTACACTGGCACTCATTTCGCCGACCTCGGAAGGATGACAGGCTGAGTCAACCCCCTGGTGTATTAATTCAACAGCCAACGGGGCTTGAACTCAGGACACTGGGATCCCAAGCCGCCACCCTAACCACTAAGCCAACACCTTGCCCCCTATCAGTGTTGAGCACAAAAGCGATAATCCGATAACAGATAATTATCGAAGTTAACTCTTTTTTTATCAGACTATTATCGGAAGTTAACTTCCATTTATCGTTATCGGATCAGTTAACTTCTGATAACTCGATTTTTTTTTAGTCCGATCATTTTTTTAGCACAGGTTCGACAGAAACCTAACTGTCTCTGTCAAGGCCGCCATGAAGGACGAGGTCGAGAGAGCATTGAGGGTCGTGAGGGACCGGAACGGCGACAACACCACCAGCTCCGACTACAGCAGCATGCATGACGACCTCTTCGCTGGGTGGACGGCCGCTGGCTCACGTACCAGTGTCAAGCAGAAGGCCAAGAAACTTGTCAACACCTGGCTGGACATTGATGGGAAGGAGGGCATGGTCAACTCTGACTTCATGGGGGAGGAGATCCTCACCAACCTCTTCCTGAAGTACAACACCCCAATTCCGTCCTCTGCCGCAGTGGAATGGCTATTCTCTCTCAGCAAGGACATCCTGAGGCCCAAGAGGTCAAGACTGTCAGCTGGGCCAAACTTTGAGAAGTTGGTCTTCCTCAAGGGCAACCAGCACATAGTGTCATAGACTCTAAAAAGATGCATAATGCTTATTTTATTCTTGGGTTTAGCATAAATAAGCCTTTTCTATGGTTTTTGAAGCTTTTTCCTTGCTTTTTTGAATTTTTGTTAAAAAGTAGTTATCGGATTATCGTGAACTTCCGATAACTTTGTATTATAATTATCGTTATCGGACTTAAAAATTGGGGTTATCGGATTATCGTTATCGAAGTTAACTTTTTGGTTATCGGTGCCCAACACTGCCCCCTATGCATGCACATGCACACACACACACACACACACACACACACACACACACACACACACACACACACACACACACACACACACACACACACACACACACACACACACACACACACACTACCACCACAAATGTTTCGCTTCTGGTAGCATCTATGCAAACCCCATCAGAGGGAGAAAAGAAGAAAGGAAGATGTTTGGCATTAAGGACGTTTTGCTTCATCCTGGCCATTCCTTGTCCACACAATGGACAACTTGGCCTCCTTGGCTTAGAAACCATCGATTACATGTACTGCACTGCACTGAGTCACATTTTGTTTGTCCACCGGACACGATCTCTGTTATGCATTTTGCCAGGTTTTTTTTTTTTAAGCTGCTCTTTTAAATCATTGTTTGCACTCCTGGCATTGTAGTTGTCTGGTCAGCTGAAGAGGAGACTGCTGGCTTGTGGTTCTGGCCCTGCTCCTGTTCCAAGTTCTGGTGGCTTGTTGACTACTATTTCTGGTAGTGAGACTGCCAATGGGTCTAGAGCTAAGGTTGATTCTTAAGTTGTGGACGAAGACCCACTATTGTTGGTGGTTCTGGAAGTCGACCTCCTATGGGCTTCACTGGAAGGGTTCTGGTTAGGAGTTATTTGCGGTCACATTTGTACGTTTCAAGCCCTCCCGGCTACAGTTAGAACAATTCACTGCACCACATTGTTCTGATACAGGCCTCTGCCGCTCAGCAGTGCACTTGTGCCTTGCCAGGTAAACCTCTGCAGAAACACCTTCTACACTCCAAGAATGGCACCTAATCTTGTGTCTGGGCAAGCCTTGGCTGTTGGCTAAGCTGGTGTTCCAGACCTGAGGTGTAGGTGTTACGCCAACACGCCCTGTGGTAAGCTGCCTCATACCACTCCTCTTCTGGAACTCCACTGCCTTTAGGTCCAGGTGGATCAGATCTCTCCACCTCCTTTGAGGCCCTCCTGTTGTGTGAGTCTGAGGTAGCCAACCAAACAGTCATCTTGGGTACATGATCATGGTTCGGCATTCAAGCCAAACGGCAAAGCCACACAAGCTGATGCCTTGTTCCCTTGGTGGTTACAGTCTCCAAACCTCCCCATTGCTTTCTCAAAGCCTCTTGAGGTGTCTCCGTAGGGAAACTTCACTCTCTGAAAATTAATACCAGCACTGAAAGTACACTGGCTTGGTACACCCATCATTTAGTGGTAATGATCAGGCTCTTGTCCTTATAGACAGCCTGGTGGAGGGTACCAAAGCTCCTGGTGGAATTTGCAATTCATTTGTCAACATCCATCCTTCCATTTGAGGTAATTATGGAGCCAAGGCAAGATAACTCACCCACCTACTCAATTGCACTTTCACCCAAGACAATGGGAGCTTTGACATCATCCAGCAATTGCATGTCCCATCATCATAAACTTGGTCTTGTAGAGGCTCACCTTTAGGTCAAAGGCTTTCTCCACTTTGGTGTATACCAACACGCTTCCTCTACTCCTGAGTGTGTAATCACTGACAGTGCTGCATCATTCAGACACCTGTCTATCTTGTGCATTTCCAGTCAACATTCTGAAAAACTTCTGGACAAACTGTTACCGTAGAAAGGTCCTGGTTCTGTCTTTATCAGCTACTTTTGACACACACACACACACACACACACACACACACACACACACACACACACACACACACACACACACACACACACACACACATTCACACACACGCCAAAAAAACCCACCAATCAGGTCAGGTCAGGTATGGGAGCATGTGCCAGAACAGCGCGTCGCTGCGTCCACTTTCCGCCGGTACTCCAGGGGCCTCCGTCTGGCCATCCCCCAGGCAGATGCCAGGCCCATCCCCATCTCCTTGAGATGATGGTCAACCTGCTGCAACCACGAGGCGAGTGGTCGGCCCACTGGCCTCCTCCACTCACGAGACTCCCTCGCTGAGAGAATCTGGTGAGCAGGATCAGCATCAGGAAAACGAGCCACATGTCCATACAGCCGCAACTGACGCTCACGGACTATGCAGGTAACAAATCTCATCCGAGTCTCTCTCAGTAACCGCTCGTTGGACACAAAATCCGACCAGTGATAGCCAAGGATTCTCCGAAGAGACCTGGTACCAAAGGAATTAAGTCTCCATCTCAGATCCTTGGTCAGAGTCCAAGTCTCGCATCCATAGAGCAAGACTGGAAGTACCAAGGACCTGAAGACTCGGACTTTCATCCTCCCGCACAGGTACCGGCAGCGCCACACCCCATGATCCAGTGAATCCATGAATCCCCAGGCCCGACCCAGACGTCTATTGACCTCTGACTCACAGCCAGCAGAGACATGAATATCACTGCCAAGGTAAGTGAATCTCTCCACGACCTCAACATCCTCACCACAAACAGACACAGACAGGACAGCAGCATCCAAGATGTCACCAAAAGCCTGGATCTTAGTTTTGACCCAAGAAACCCATAATCCCAGCGGCTCCGACTCCTCATTCAGCACCTCGAGGGCCCCCAAAAGGATATCTAAAGTCTCCGCGAAGATGACTGCATCATCTGCAAAATCAAGGTCCGAGATCTTGACATTTCCAAACGATGCACCGCAGCTTGATCTTTCCGACATCCTCCCTAGAATCCAGTCCATACAAGTGCTGAAATGTGTGGGGGCCAGTACACACCCCTGACGAACTCCAGTAACAACTGGAAATAAGTCAGAGATGGTACCACCACACTTCACAGCACTCTCAGTACCAGAGTAGAGTTCAGACATCAGATCGATCAGTTTTGGTGGCACCCCACGAAGACCAAGAATCCTCCAGAGGACATCCCGATTCATTGAATCACGCTTTACAGAGATCAACATAGGCTGCAAGCAGACCCTGCCGAAGTTCTCGTCTGCGTTCGGTGAGGACACGGAGAGCAAGGATACGGTCAATCGTTGACCTCTTTGGTGTAAAGCCTGACTGCTCTGGACGCTGGTGCTCAAGCAGATAGTGGCGAACCCTATCAAGAATTATCCGAGCAAAGACCTTGCCCGGCACTGAGAGCAGCGTCACCCCTCGGTAGTTGTTGCAGTCTTGGCGATCACCCTTCCCTTTCCAGAGAGGGACAACAAGGCCCCTTTTCCAGTCAGTTGGGATGATGCCTGTGTTCCAGGCAGAGCACAAAACTGCATGCAACGACACGAGTGCAGCATTTCCACCAGCCTTGAGAAGTTCACCATGTATGCCACAGATCCCTGGAGCTTTGCCCCATTTCAACTGGTTCACCGCAGCCCGTGTTTCCACAAGCAAAGGTGGACCACAGTTGATTCGAGGGTCAGCAACAGGGATTGTAACACCCTTGACGTCCAACTCGACAGCTGGGGGATCAGCATGGTACAACCGCTCAAAGTAACTGGCCCAGCGGGCCTTCACTTCAGACTCCTCTGTCAAGAGCCCACCACTCTCTGCTCTAACTGCAGTGCTCCGAGGGATGGGCTTGGATGAACGCAATGCGCGAATTCCCCTGTAAGCGGGAAGAGAATCACCTGTCCACAGGTGATGCTCTACCCCCTCACAGATTCCTCGCATATAGGCCTCCTTGTCCACCCTCAGTGCACGTCCAGTTTTACGCCTCAGCTCCCTGAACGGCTCAGCTCTGCCATTCAGCCTGGCCCTGCGACTCTGGTCAATGGTATCCAGTGTCCCTTGAGAGACAAAATTCTTCTTTGCCCTGCAGTGAGTTCCAAGACATCCACCAGCAACATCAAGGACGGTGATCTTGAAGGCACTCCACAACTCTTCAGGACCCCTCAAAGCACCCAGACCCCCCAAGTGTCCACTCAGCCTGTTCGCAAACTCCTCAGCTACTCTCTCATCCCTGAGCTTGCCAATATCCAGCCTAGGCTGGGATGGTACCATTCTCCAGGATTTAAGGTGCAGCTTTAGAGTTGCTACAACAAGCCTGTAGTCAGTATTGAGGAACTGAGTACTCCGGTAGACCCTGCAGTTCTGGATCATCCTCGAATGACCATCAATGAGGACATGGTCAATCTCCTTTGCCACACCACCAGCGTTGGAACACCAAGTCCAGCGATGAGCTTGTGGGTGCTGAAACCATGAACCAGCCACCCTAAGTCCATGACTTCTTGCAAAGTCAAGGAACTTAGTGCTATTCTGGTTCATAGTTCCTGACCCATGGGGACCAACACACACGTCATAACCATCCCTATCAGTTCCAGTCGATGCTTTGAAATCCCCCAAGACTAGAAGTGTATCTCGTCTGGGGCACTGATCAACCACAGACTCGAGCGTGGCGTAGAATGTGTCCTTCACGGTGAGATCACTCGCCTCAGTCGGAGCATAAACAGAGACCAGGGAAATGACACCTAAGGAGTGACGAATTCTTAATCTCATAATACGCTCGTTGACCGGTGTTCCCTAAATTATCATTCTTCTTCTTCTTCTTCTTCTTCTTCTTCTTCTTCTTCTTCTTCTTCTTCTTCTTCTTCTTCTTCTTCTTCTTCTTCTTCTTCTTCTTCTTCTTCTTCTTCTTCTTCTTCTTCTTCTTCTTCTTCTTCTTCTTCTTCTTCTTCTTCTTCTTCTTCTTCTTCTTCTTCTTCTTCTTCTTCTTCTTCTTCTTCTTCTTCTTCTTCTTCTTCTTCTTCTTCTTCTTCTTCTTCTTCTTCTTCTTCTTCTTCTTCTTCTTCTTCTTCTTCTTCTTCTTCTTCTTCTTCTTCTTCTTCTTCTTCTTCTTCTTCTTCTTCTTCTTCTTCTTCTTCTTCTTCTTCTTCTTCTTCTTCTTCTTCTTCTTCTTCTTCTTCTTCTTCTTCTTCTTCTTCTTCTTCTTCTTCTTCTTCTTCTTCTTCTTCTTCTTCTTCTTCTTCTTCTTCTTCTTCTTCTTCTTCTTCTTCTTCTTCTTCTTCTTCTTCTTCTTCTTCTTCTTCTTCTTCTTCTTCTTCTTCTTCTTCTTCTTCTTCTTCTTCTTCTTCTTCTTCTTCTTCTTCTTCTTCTTCTTCTTCTTCTTCTTCTTCTTCTTCTTCTTCTTCTTCTTCTTCTTCTTCTTCTTCTTCTTCTTCTTCTTCTTCTTCTTCTTCTTCTTCTTCTTCTTCTTCTTCTTCTTCTTCTTCTTCTTCTTCTTCTTCTTCTTCTTCTTCTTCTTCTTCTTCTTCTTCTTCTTCTTCTTCTTCTTCTTCTTCTTCTTCTTCTTCTTCTTCTTCTTCTTCTTCTTCTTCTTCTTCTTCTTCTTCTTCTTCTTCTTCTTCTTCTTCTTCTTCTTCTTCTTCTTCTTCTTCTTCTTCTTCTTCTTCTTCTTCTTCTTCTTCTTCTTCTTCTTCTTCTTCTTCTTCTTCTTCTTCTTCTTCTTCTTCTTCTTCTTCTTCTTCTTCTTCTTCTTCTTCTTCTTCTTCTTCTTCTTCTTCTTCTTCTTCTTCTTCTTCTTCTTCTTCTTCTTCTTCTTCTTCTTCTTCTTCTTCTTCTTCTTCTTCTTCTTCTTCTTCTTCTTCTTCTTCTTCTTCTTCTTCTTCTTCTTCTTCTTCCGACTGCTCCCGTTAGGGGTCGCCACAGCGGATCATCCGTATGATCCGCATAGTGATTTGGCATAGGTTTTACGCCGGATGCCCTTCCTGATGCAACCCTGGTCGCCTCTTACAACACAGGGATATGGTACACCTATTTTAACCGGGGTATACACCGGCCCAGTACACTGGTACTCATTTTGCCGACTTTGGAAGGATGACAGGCTGAGTCAACCCCCTGGTGTATTAATTCAGTGGCCCATTAGGGCTTGAACTCAGGAACTTTTGGATCCCAAGTCGCTGACCTAACCACTGCGCCAACACCAGGATATGTTACCTCAATTATCATTGGGGTCATCTTATTGGACACAGCTACAGCAACTCCTTGGGTATGGTAACCATCAGAGCTATCAGACCAATAGTAGGTGTAACCACCCACCATTATCTTGCCGCAATCCGGTCTCCGAACCTCAGACAGAGCTGCAATCGCGATGTCCAAACGCTTGAGCTCAGATGATAACAGAGACAGGTGATCATCCTCTTTTAGGGATAGGACATTCCAGGCACCCACCCGAAGGGACCGCCTCAGGTTAACCCAAGGAGACTGCCGTCTGGTGGCCGACACCTCAGCACCACTCCGACGCACTCTCCCGCAATCTGACCCAGGGATGTTACCCCGTGGTTTCCCTCCTATCATCAAAGATTGGGGGTCCCGAAGGCTTTGCCCCAATCCCGTCATCCGGTGAGCTGCCCTGTGAAGGGAAGCTGCACAGGAGGTACTCCCACGGAGTGGGTTTTCAGATTGTTTTGCGTTTTTGTGTTTTGCGGAATGAAGGGTTTTACGGTGGCCGGAGTGCAAATCCTGCCACCAACCTCCTAATATGAAGTAACCCAACTGCAGGAGGATGTCCGCAGACACAGTTGGGCACTAGATATAGATGGCCGTTGGCTCACAAGGAGCTCCTCCACCCTTTGACAGGTTTTGTTTTTAATCCTGCTGGGTGTCCAGATTCAAACACCCTCCTCACCAGAAAACCTGGTGGGGGAGACGGTTTAGTCGCCGACAACCCGACCATGGAACAGGTTAGTACAGGTTTACATGGTACCTGTAGCAGGTCACAGATATAACCTGACCTGACATCAATATAACCTGACCTGACATCAATATATCCTGACCTGACATCAATGACAGCATGCTAAAACAAAATATCTGCGATCACCAAAGCGTAAGCCTAAGTAAGTCAGCCTCCTATCGCGTCCGCAATTCAATGATTGCCTTTTTTTTTTGGACTGTCATCTGACCTTAACTTTTAATTTTTTTTTTTTTTTAATTTTTTTTTGTATACCTTGGTCGAGGCTCGTATGAGAGCTAACACACAACTCACAGCAAGGAGGCATGAGACAAGAGGGGCGGGAGTGGAAGGGACAAAACATTGGGGAACAGACACATTAGGTGAACTGTGGAAGGGAGAGGGATGGGGATGGGACGGGGAACATGGCGAAGAGAAGATGGACATTACAGGGACTTTCAGGAAGGAAAGCAGGAGAATTGAAGGAAGTGGGCTTGGGTGGATTATCGGGGGTAGAAAAGATCGAGGATTTGGATGGGGGAAGATAAGAGGTGGTGGTGAACAGCTGTTTTGAAAGCCTGGAGGGAAGAATGGGAAAGAATAGAGTGAGGAAGTTTATTCCAAAGGCGGGAAAAAAGAGGAATGAAAGAGTGAAGATGAGCAGTGATTCGTGATTTTGGTAGTTTTACCAGAAGGGGGTTGTTGGCGGACCTTGAGCGCCCTGTGGAAATGTGGTTGGGACAAATCGCAGAGAGAGCAGGGGGGCAAGGCTGGAGAGGAGTCGGTAGAAGACAGAAAGACCACCGACCAACCTGCGGTGATTGAGTGAGAGGCCCAAAGACTCAGCTTCATTGCGGGAGATGCCAATGATCTTAAATGCCCTGGTTTCGACAGCGTGAAGTCGAGAAAGGTGGGAGGCAGGAGCACCAGCCCAGAGGGGAGAGCAGTACTCCATCAGGCTACGGACAAAAGCTTTGTAAGTAGTCAGGAGCTCAAGAGGGCCGAGGAAGGACTTTGCACGACGGAGGATTCCCAGTCGGCGACTGGCTTTTGAGGCAAGGTTGGAAATGTGACTTTCCCAGGAAAGGTCATGGCAGATAGTGAGACCCAGAAGCTTGAAAGAAAAGACTTCTTCCAGAGGATTGTTGAGAAAGTGGATAGGGGGTTTTGTAAACGGTCCTTTCGAAGAGACATAGTGAGAGTGTGAGATTTGTCTGGATTGAAAGACATGTTCCATGTGTTGGACCAGTTTGTGATTTTATCCAGATCTGCAGTGAGCGAAGAAGCTGCTGCTTGCCGGTCTGAGGGATGACAGATGGTACGGCAGAGGGTGGAGTCGTCGGCAAAGAGAAATAGAGGATTTTCCAGAGAGTCCGAGAGATCATTGATGAAAACCAGAAAAAGAACAGGGCCCAGAACGCTACCTTGAGGAACTCCAGCCTGCACAGGAAGAGGGGATGAAAGAACTCCATTTAGGGCCACACGTTGACTGCGACAGGAGAGGAAGTCTGCGAGCCATGAGTGGAGATGGCCTTGAATACCATGGGAAGAGAGTTTGGTGAGTAGGGCAGGGTGCCAGACTGTGTCAAAAGCACGTGATATGTCCAGGGATACGGCTCGGATTTCCTGTCTGGCATTGAGGACCTCCATCCATTGATGGGAGAGCAGTAGCAGCATATCCAGGGTAGAGTGACCTGGTCTGAAACCAAATTGATGATTGGAAATCAAGCCATTGGAGAAGAGGAAGGATTTCATGTCTGAAGCGATGATGGATTCCATAACCTTGCTGATGATTGGGAGAAGGCTGATTGGTCTGTAGTTACAGGGATCTGTTTTTGCACCTTTTTATGCAGGGCAGTGATGTTAGCAGATTTCCAAGCAGATGGCAGATGACCTTGGGCAAATGAGAGGGTGAATAGAACAGAGAGAGGGTGAGCAAGAGCAGAAGAGCAGGCTTTGAGGACACGTGGGCTGATGCCGTCTGGACCGGTTGCAGAATCTGACTCGAGGTTTGAAAGCAAGCTCTCCACCTTGTCAGGAGAAAAGGATACAGAGTCCAGGGACAGTTGGGTGCGACTGGGTAAGGTGGGTAGAGATAGTGATGGGTTTGGGACACAAGATTTAGCTGCAAACACCGAGTTTAGACATTCAGCTTTTCCACGTGTGGAATCAGCAGTGCGGCCATTTGAGGTAAGGGAGGGGATGGAGGGGGAACATACACCAGAAACAGATTTGATTAAACGCCACCAGGATTTTGAAGAGGGAGAGAGGTTTGAGAGTTCAGACTTGAGATGAGAAAGATGTTGTTTTCTGGCTCTCCTGAGGGTAGATACACACTTGTTCCGAGCTTTGTGGAAAGAACTGAGATTGCCCTCAGTTGGGTTGCAACTTTTAATTCAAAAGGCTATGATTTAAATTAAAGCGTAAATGCGCCTTACACTCGGCTATCTAGAGAGGGCAATTTTGTTACGATTGGACAAAATTAGTCGAGTTATGGTAATAAATGCAAACATTTAAAGAATTAAGTCATGACCTTAAAAATTAGGTCATATTTAAAAATGTTGAACCCCCCCCCCCTCCAATATTTTGTATTACCATTATTGATGCAATATTTAATTCCAAAAGTCCCAACTTGCTCCAAGAGGCAGCTCAGCCTTAGCAGAAAACAAAGGAAGAAAAAAAAAAACCCAAAATGGTGGTTAATTATTCCTCCTTGGGAGTCTAAGAAACTCTGAGGTACCATTCAAATTGGGGACAGTAATTGTTGAAACATACCCTACAACAGGGAGAAGCCTCACCGATCCAATGGGGAGAGGGGGGGAGCAGGAGGGTGGATTCATCAACTATAGGATGAAGAGAATGTAGAAACATTGTTGATGAGTGAGTTCTAAACATTCTTTCGCTATACAAAGAGAACACAAGGTGCAGGACAACCTTGAGAAAACTATAATGGATGGAAACGTGTTCAGCTCGAGGCAGAGGTGTGAAAAAATTTGTGGTAGACCAATCAAGTAAAAACACTCATTTGGAAAGCCCTGTGAGCATTTGTTAAAAACGGAAGAAAATGGCGGAACATTAGCAAGACCATAAGTACTCAGTCATTGGGACAGCAACTAAATATATTGTAGCACACCCGGGGCCGTGGGGGTACGAGGGTGGGGGTATCCCGTGTTCTTCTTGAACTCACAAGGAATCGAGGTCGGTGCACACGAATAAGTCCACGTCGCAGTGGGTCGGTTATCGACCGCGAATGCCAACAAATTAACCACGTGACCCAGTGTCCTCCGTCTGACTACCATTTAAGTCGAGAACACGCAGTCTCCTTATCGGGGAATCTCGCCCTCAGCAGTTGTGCTACTTTTACCTCTATTGGATCTTGATTAAGGGGGCCGAGCATACCACAAGCACAATGCTGGGCTGATGTGAGAGCCAATCCATTTGGGAATTCTAATCTCCCGGCTAATCTATGTAGGGACATTGCTGGACCAATAAGTGGAAAGCACAGACACTGGCAGATTCAAAGGCAAATGTGAACATGGCAATTTATTTGCAACATGCAATAACAAGCAATGTGGGGTATGGGAAAGGAGGGAAGGGAACTCAAGCGCTTTAATGGAGTCAAAGAGCAACCAGGACAGGAAAAGGGGAAATGCAATAAAAAGCAAGCAAGGTGTGTATTTACAAAAGGAAAGAAATGCACAAGTCGTCGACAGAGCTTAACCTATTCCTTACCGACCGGATAACATGACAAGGTACCCATCAGACCACACACAGAGAGAAAATTGGGAGGAGCAGGGTGGACTAAGCCTTCTGTACATGGAATCGTCGCCCTCCCCAGCCTGACGCTGCTCTCCCTGCCACTCTCCGGAATGGTCCCGACACTGCACTCCACAACCGAGGGTCCATGAGCTCCGTCAAGAATAGCCAGCCAACAGCCACGAGTGCCATAGATCTCTGCCAGCGAACCAAAGCATCCGGGACCAGGGAAGAAAGTCATGGCGATGACCAAGGCAGAGAGAAAGTGTGATGCGACGACCAAGGCAGACAGAGATTGCAATGCGACGAGAGAGAGAGAGAGAGAGAGAGAGAGAGAGAGAGAGAGAGAGAGAGAGAGAGAGAGAGAGAGAGAGAGAGAGAGAAAAAGAGGGAGAGAGCGAGAGCGAGAGCGAGAGAGAGAGAGAGAGAGACAGAGAGACAGAGAGACAGAGAGACAGAGAGACAGAGAGACAGAGAGACAGAGAGACAGAGAGACAGAGAGACAGAGAGAGAGAGAGAGAGAGAGAGAGAGAGAGAGAGAGAGAGAGAGAGAACGAGAACACCTGCACGTCGGGCACACTTTTATAGCCCGATGGCAGGAGGGGCCAAAGAGCCACACATCAGATCTTTCGAGGTGGCCTGGGACCAGCTGTTGGGCCACGCCAGATCTTATGAGATGGCCCCATGCCAGCCATTGGGGAATTCCCCCGCAGCCCTGCCAATTCTGCTGCCCGCCCAGATATGCACTATGTTGGCCCTTATGACTGTCACCAGGAGCGGAGCTCTGCACTTAACATGGTGAAATCCCTTCCAGCCTCATGTATCCGTGATGAAACCATATGTCCAAAAATGTCCATGGCACAAAGCCAGCGAATAGGGTAATTATTGCAGGGGCACTGTGTCGTGTCCTAGTCCATTTACCAGTCGTGTTCAGGTGGAAGGGAATGAACGGGGATTAGGGAAACAAAATACAGTACAGGGGTAGATGGCAATAAATTACAGTACAGGGTAGACGTCCATACAGACGAACAGAAAAACAAGGACTTGGTGGGGCTTTAATTAATAAATGGGAATTCAGCGTGCACTTCTACAGCTGTGGCTTCAGCAAAGGCTCCAGAACGCTGGTGTTATTCGCACGTGCCGAGAAGTCATGGCAGTTAAACAATGCACACTCAACGTGATGACGGCAGTCACGGCACATGTCATTATGCACTGATGTTGTTATCCCAACGGGTTGACAGGGGGTGCTAGCTACCCAACCCAACGCATTTAATTACATAATAACCCCTCGAGGGAAGGTGCTATTCTTAACGTACATTGCGCGAATAACTATTCCAAGAGTCTGCATGCTGTGTGCAATCCAATTTCGACATACAGTTTATAAAACCACAACAATATTATTACTGTTGACCGTGGGTGGACACGTGGTAAAGTCTTCCACCCAGCTGGTCACAAATTTAGTGACAGATGGTCCTCGGAAGCCATTGTCATGGGCTGGGAAAGCCGAATGGATAATTAAAGCAGGTTCAGTCTTTGCTCATGAAATCCCCAGATGATGCAAGCTCTCAGTGCTTGAATCTCCCAGGTTATATGCCCCCAAGGAGAGGTGTGGTTTGAGGACTGAGCAGCTCCTTGTGCTCTTGAATGCTGCGTTAGCCTCTTGGAGGGTTGTCTTCTCATTGGTCTGTCATGTATCCAGGTGATGCTCATTGGGTGAGTTCAATGACTGTGGCGCTGGGAGGATTGCCCATCTGCCGATGTGTGGATCTGCGCTGCTTTATGCTGCTGTTGGTTGGTTTTGTAATGTTTGACAATGTTGAGTGCAATGTTGAGTTTGAGTGTTGTAAAGCGTGTATGGATGCGACAGAGAGAGAGAGAGAGAGACACAGTCACAGAAAGAGACAGAGACAGAGACAGAGACAGAGACAGAGACAGAGACAGAGACAGAGACAGAGACAGAGAGAGAGAGAGAGAGAGAGAGAGAGAGAGAGAGAGAGAGAGACAGAGACAGAGACAGAGACAGAGACAGAGACAGAGACAGAGACAGAGACAGAGACAGAGACAGAGACAGAGACAGAGACAGAGACAGAGACAGAGACAGAGACAGAGACAGAGACAGATTCGTGATCATAAAGAAGGTAGATGTTGACAGTTTCCTTTTAAAGATCGATTCAACAACGCCAACAATGCAGTTCACGTGTGCGGTAGAACAATCTGGATCTCTGCCATTCCTGGATGTACATCTTTCCAGGGACAGAGACAGCAAGTTACACTCATGGGTGTACCGGAAACCCACCCACACAGATAAAGTTTTGGACTACCGAAGTGGCCATCCCAACTGTCACAAGAGAAGATGTGTATGCAACTTAGTTGACCTTGTAAAATCACACTGCAGTTACCGTGAAGAACGTCAGATGGAGATACTGCACGTCACTCAACTTCTGCAAGAAAACCACTACCCTAATTCATTCATCAAATCTTGCTGCGAGAAACCCAACTACAACAGCAACAGTCCGACCACACCAACACACACAGCAGCTATTCCTTCCATACAACACGCTTCTGAAACCACAAGCCATATACTACGTGAGTACAATGTCAACATCACGCACAAACCACAATCATCCAAACGAGCACAGCTGTCAAAGCCGAAGGACCATGAAAACAAATTTGACAGAAACGACGTCATCTATAGCATCCTGTGTGAAGATTGTGAAACCAAATACGTTGGCCAAACGACCAAATTCGTTGGCCAAACATCCAAACATTTATCCACATGGCTTATCGAACACCAACTTGCTGTGAGGCGACAAGACAAGTTGTCCTTGGTTGCAACAGATACACACACACCAACACAAGTTCTCATGGAATCAGACAACTATCCTTGGCACAGGATCATCAAGGGTGAACCGTGAGATTATCGAGGCCTGGTACTCTTGTGAAAAGTCCATCAATCAACACATCAACTTTCATCCCACATACAAAGCACTGCGCAATCAATGACAACGTCAACACAATCAGCAGTCATTCAATTGCAAGGAAGCCTTGTGATTGGCTAGAATTTGGACCAATCCACAATGTGAACTGTCCCCAACGGAATTTAACGGTGTGACCACCACAGCACTCTCAACGCCTCTGAGGAAGAGAACTAGTTTGTTCTTGAAACGTAAGGCTTTAAATAAATAATTTAAATTTGAATTATTAATTGGTGTGTGTGTGTACGTGTGTGTACGTGTGTGTACGTGTGTGTGTATGTGTGTGTGTGTGTACATAGCGTTTCAAAAAAGTGATGCAAATTTAAATGTTTATGTACAAAGAAACAGAAACCTCAAGAACGTGAAGATCAGGTTGATCGAGTTTGGGTACCGCTCCAACCTGTCACTGAGCCAATTGCACATATCAAGTCTCCTTCTCGTGTCATCTTGACTCAGTTTATGCCTAATGGAGATGATGTATGGCAAAAGCTTCAGTTCCTGAGTGAGGATATGCCAGACTGATGTTGGTTTGATGCCTAGCTCCCGGGAGCACCGGCAGTGGGACTTCTTGGGACTGTCCACTGCAGAATCCCGTACGGCATCGATGTTGGCTTGGCTGTTGGTTACTGATGCTGGCCTGCCACTGTTGCCCTTGCTCTGGTTGTGCACTGTACCCTTGTGCTCAAAATGTTTCACAATACCTTTAATGGCACAATTTGTAGGTCCATCACGTGTTCTGAGGTCGTATTCCTGGCAGAACCTCTGGCGGGTTTCTCCATCTGATTTTGTCTCATACCACAGAGCCACCACTTTTGTCTTTTGCTTCATTGTCAGTGGCATAGTTGAAATACGGAGCTAGAAATCCCAAGGAACAAATACCACGATAACACCAGCAAACCCTGAAAAGGAAAACGGTGCAGGTCAATAAATGATGAAATGGCAGGAAGTCAAAGTTGTATCAATCTTTTTGAAACACCCTCTATGTATATATGTATATATCTTTCTAACCACTGACTGACGTAGACTCACTGACTGATATTAAAAATTGGTACCTTCCGGGTGACATAGAAATCTGAAATTTTGTGTGCCAATGGACTTGAAGCCGGTACACTGGGAAAAATCACAGAATCGTCGGACACCATTCATAAATGAAAAAATCAAATGCAGGTGAGCGACCTGAGACAATGGGGAAGCACGGTTCATATGCTTCCACAATGTGTAAGCATATCCCGCTACTATTATTTTCTAATATGTAAATCTCTTTCTATCCACTGACTCACTGACTGATATTAAAGATCATTACCATCCGGGTGATGTCGAAAGCTGAAATTTTGCGTGGCGATGGACATCGAGGCCAGTACACTGGAAATAAATCACAGAATCGTCGAATAATATCCATAAATGAAAATATAAGTAAATGAAAAAAATTAATGGATAAAATAAATATATATACATATATTATTTATTTATATATATATATATATATATATATATATATAAATGGATAAAATAAATAAAAATGCAGGTGAGCAACCTGAGACAATGGGGAAGCACAGTAATTTTGCGTGCCGACAGACATCGAAGTTGATACTCCAGGAAAAATCACAGAACCTTCAGAAAGTATCCATAAATGAAAATATTGTTATGGTGCCTGGGTCGACCGTCAACCGACCGCTCTGAACGGAGCCGCAAGTCGAGTCGGCCCGACCGATCGCCCGGAATATGGATCGCTGCCCAGATAAGTCAGTGTCGACGGGTCCTTGTACAAGAACCGAAATACGCCAATGGGCAGACCACGTGGGGTAGGGTCGATTGCCAATCTTCAATGTGCCTAAATACCCACGTGATCCAACTACCGGGGTATTCCACCCTCGACGGAACTCGTACGGAACAAACCGCCGAGGCGAGCCTGTCCCGTGCGCAATTCCGAGCGGCTTGATCGCCGAGAACCGTCGGTCCAAATTTCCCCCTTTTACGGCAAACCAACGGCTTTCTAACTCCCAGCACACGAAATGCTCAGTCAATGAAAGAATCGACGTGACGAGCTAAAAACATTTAACAATTGGGGTATTTATTAATAATAATGGGGAACTAGGGAAGCACGTAAGAGCAGAACTATTCCGACTATACGATATGCAATGCAATGATTTACAGCACACAAAACACTTTAAAATTTCCTACTTATTAGACGGGCCCACGGACACACGTTCGCGCGCGTGCGCGCGCGCACGCACACACACACACACACACACACACACACACACACACACACACACACACACACACACAAGAAATGGTGGCTGAGGCCTTTAATAAAGAGCTCCAGCTTGGAGGACAGGTGAGCTGAAACCCAGAGCTTATCTCGAACCTCTCCACTTCGTGTGGTCTTGAAGTTGTTCGGACCCGGGCTCCAGTGAGAGCGAGCTGGATCCAATCGCCGTGAGCCGCGATCCTTCCCGAGCTCCCGCGAATCCTCCCGCGCTTCTCAACACATGCTGGTGAGACGAGGCACCGATCTTTCCCGTCGATGCGTCGCTTCCCTGAGGAACCACCTCCAAGATGAGGTCGATGAGTCGCACCAAGCCAGGAACCAAACGGAGAACAATGAGCTCCATGAACCAAGAAGAAGAAGAAGCCACCACTCGCAGCTCGAGCCGAGCAACCGGCTCAAAACTCTCCCAAACAAAGCAGCTCTCCAAGAAGTCTACCGAGCCAAGTGGAAGCCGAAGGCCCACTGAACCACCAAAGCAAAAAGCCTCCAAAAAGCCTCCTCCCGAGCCAGGCTGCAGCCGAAGCTCACTGAGCCAGCCGAAGCAATAAGCTTCCGAAAGCCTCAACCCTAACCCAAGCCAAGCAGGACCCGACGGCCTGCTGAACGACTACTCCCCCACTCCGCACACGAACAAAGAAAGGATCTCCTCTTTATCCTTCTCCGCCCCCTCCCCCGCACCCGGCGTGACTCATGCCTTCGTGATCCATCCCCCGCTCAGCCACGGGTGGGAGGGAGTTGTTGACGTCACAACAGGGCTCTTCTTCCTCTTCGCAGAAGAGGGGGAGGGACGTCTCCATTGTTCGCTCCCTAACTATTAAATCGATCCGTAGCACATCTAATCGATTTCTAAACATTTAAACAATGGAAGGTGAGCTGTCTAGGGAACAAGCCCTTATCGACATAGCTGACTAAAGGAACCTGTATGTTGTGTGCAATCGAATTCCAAATTCGTAACAATATCAATAAATGAAAAATCAAATGCCGATAAATGACCCAAGACAATGGGGAAGCTTGGTCCGTTATTGCTTACAATGTGTCAGCATTCCCCACTAGTTTGTGTTTATATGCATGGATGTATATGGTACAATCAATAGATTTATTGGGGTGTGCGAGCAGAGATAGGGGAGAAGGGTGTGGTGTGACAATAAACAAGCAACTTGTGAAAGCGGACGCAGAGCAGACCTAACCCGAAAACAATAACAATCTTCTGCAGACTTGCTTATACAGACAGGTGCCAGGACACACACACGCACACACACACGCACACACACAGACACAGAAACCCTGATGAAGTGGAATAGAAGCAAGACAGGAGAGGAGTTGAGGCTACGGTCTCTCGGTACCTTTGTATAATTGATACGCGGTACCCGAACGTGCCACCAATATGTTTGGGGGGAATGCTCTGTGGCGTGGTAGCCCCTGACAGCTGGCGTGTCGTCTCTTGTTTCGGGCAGCTCACGTTGAGACCGTGGGCGTAAAGGAGGGGTTTGAGCTGGGAGGGTGGAGTCCAGAGCGAGTGTACAGAGTAGTAGGCGGGACCAGGTGGGTGGGTGGAGTCATCGTCGTGTGGGCGGAGAAGAAGAGGAGGAGTCCAGCGATGATGACAGAAGGCAGAGTCGAGGTGATGCCGACAGTAGGTGGAGTCAAACACCAGCTTAAGCAGGAGGCGAGAGAAGGCAGAGAGCGAGTGAACGGCCCCACTCCCGTGGGACTTGTAGGTCCCGTGTCTGGGCACCCCGAAGCGACGAGTCGTCACACAAACTGGGCGATCTGATTGGCCCCGGCCCCCGATGCGGCCCGGCCTTGATGGCCGGAACCAGAGACATTCCACTTCCAGCAAGGTGACCCCGAGCCGTAAAAATGTCTCGCTCCGACCCCACGACATGATACGAATCGCCCACACCGAACTCCATGTCATTAATTGCCTTGCAAGCACCCCCGGGCCATGCCCTGACGACCGGCCAAGGGTGGCGTCAGTCCCGCATGCCTGCCCGGGCGCCTCTGACTAGCGCTGATCAATGGTTGCTCCATGATGTGTCACGCGGCCCGAGCGATCCGGACTGCGCAGCACGTCTCTGCTGGGTAGCAACTGCATCGAGACGGAGGTGCGGGAGGATGTCTGCCATCCGCGAGCGACATTTGTTGCCGTTGTGGTGAGCGAAA
>NC_140963.1:123295602-123438102 GCF_056783735.1 Eptatretus burgeri | reverse complement strand
TGTGTTTCCACAACTTTGGCCAGGAAGCATCAGCCCTGGAATGATGGAGTCCTTTGCTGCCTTGGAAGCGAGCATGTGCTTTTCTCAAGGACCAAACTCCCCACAAGCTGAAATGGCCATGGATACAGCTCACACTGGGCAAAGTTTCCTCGACCTGGTTGCACCAACATTAAATTCACCATGTGAAGTAGTCTTGACCAATGAAAGTCTCGAATATATTCGAGCACGAGTTAACATTTTCAAGCGTGGCTGTATCTGCTCGCCGAAAGAATGTGATTTGCCACGAAGAGCCCACTCAGCCGGTGGGAGCCCCAAGATTTCTGCCACTGTGTGTCGGGATCCCCAATGGCCCAACCACAGGTGCGTGTCGGGGGAAATCATTGGACGGACAGAAGAGCCTTCAGATTGCGATGGCAGAAAAGGATCTAGATGCACGATGGATGGGAATCAGGGAATGCCAAGACTGAACCTAAACTGCTTGCAGAGGAGTCTAAGCCTGCCCCAGCTCCACAGTTCCAACAGTGATCGCACCGCCTGCTGTTTGCCTCAAAGTGAGTCCCTCCTTATGATGTGTAGACCTTAACTACTTTAGCTTCTCAGTATTGTTTGATTGCTTCTGAGCTGTAAAGATTGTTTCACAATTACTTGCAGAATAAGATCTGATGAAAACTATGATCTGTTACACTTCCATCAAAGAGAATTACATCATTATTTTCAGGAAATGACACTATTTGTGAAAGCAAAAGTTTCCATTTGCAATATAAAATTAAATAATCTAATTTTATGCAAGACAAGACCTTGGGACAAATCCCCACAGGGTCTTTATGGGTCAAACATGCAGTTGAACACATTCTTTTCACTGATGGTGTCATTCGAGACCTCATATGAAGACCTCTCTGGAAGGATTGTTGTTGTCGGTTGGGGTTAACAGACAATTTGAAGTGTGATTCTGGTGTCATGTTAGCAGAGTTGCTGCATACTTGGAGCATCATGCTTGTTGTCCCATAATCCTCTTGGTTCTTAAAAAAAAGGGGAGTTCCTTTACCAGGATCTTCAACACTGGAGGATACCATTAGGCCCATCAAGCTTGCACAATGGCTCCCAATGTATGGTTGTTTGTCTGCTCTATTCTTTTTAAATGCATCAAGCAAGGAAGCAGCACATATACCAATTTTTAGATCCTCGTCGAGGATCTCTAAGTCTTACTCACGTTGTTGTTCTTGTGGACTTCTTTGTTTCACAGCCTACAGTTTTCATAGAAACTTCCTGAAACTTGGCGTATATATGTGAAATACCCTGCGCAGATAGTAACCATCTCCGATTTTGAAAATTCCTCCTAGAAAAAAAAGTTATGACGTCAAAATATTTCCGCTAATGGAAATCGCCTAAAAAATTATCTCCGAAACTAGGCAAGCTTTTTGAATTCTGTTTGTGGAAATCGAACAGGGCATTAGCAGAGATGAATTACCGCACATATGATGCATCACTATGACGTTATATCAATTTTTATGACTTCATTCCTATTTTTTGATATTTTTTTGTTTCACAACCCAGAGTTTTCATCGGATCTTTGTGAAATTTGCCAAGTTGATGCAGAAAGCCCACGCGCAGACAGTAACCATCTCCGATTTTGGAAATTCTTCCAAGAAAAAAAGTTGACATAATATCGTCGCTAATGGAAATCGCCTAAACCATTATCTCCGAAACTAGGCAAGCTTTTTGAATTATGGTTGCGGGAATCAAGCCGGGCATTAGCACAGATAATTTATCGCAAACCTGATACATCACAATGATGTCATATTCGTTTTTATGACGTCTTCATTAAGAGGACGAGGATCTTAGCTCATTCAAACTTGTTAGTCTTCAGTATGATTTGGCCAGGGTTTGAAGCACAAACTTACCAGACTCAGAGTGGCCACATGAACCATGAACCATGATGAACCATGAACAAAACCATGACCAACCATGACCAGAGTCTGGTTAACTAATGATCCCAGTACATCTGTCAAAAAGAGTCGGCCAATGTATGTGGGTACTGTGGTCAAATTTCATTTTTAGAGAATAAATGCGAGATGTTTCATCTTTATCAGAGGAATGTGGATGTTAATTTATGATAAGTTAATGGTGGGAATTAGTTTTGTATCGAGAAAATAACTCATGCATGGATTTATGTATGTATGTGCAGTACATATCATGGAGTACGCTAGTTAATGGAGTATGAACCGTGTTTCCCATTGTCTCGGGTCGCTCACCTACATTTGATTTTTCATTTATGTTTTTTTTCTTTTCTTTTTTTCATTTATTTATATTTTCATTTACAGATGTTTTCCAGGGGTTTAGCCCCTACCTGGACGGATGGCCAAACAGTTCTCCTTGGAGGCCCACAGCCGAGACTCTCGGAGATTAATTTGTGCGTGGGAAAAAAACGGCGGTAAAGGACGAAGGCACACCTGTTGTACTTGACCCACAACAGATACACAGACACAAGCAGATGACATTAAATTAAATGGATAATTTAATGATGGTAATCAAAGATGTACAATGACAATACTTCAGATTATAATAATGAAAGAAAAACATGAGGTACACGAAATCTAAATCTGATCGCGGCGCCTCCACGCAGACTTAAACACAGACGAGGGAACAGAATCATAAAAGAAAAATCCCTCCTTTATCCCGGCATCCCTCCTTTAGTTCCTTTAATCCGAAAATCCGAAAAATCCCTCCTTTAGTTGTGTGCCCAGGGATGGGTTCCTTAAGATTGAAGGTCACCAAAATGGCATTGTCTGCGTGGGAAAAATTCACTCAAAATGGCGCCCAGGTACTCTCTCTGGGCAGGAAGACGTACAGGAGGTAATTTGAAGACGGCACTTGATGTCAGGGCTCAGGAACCGCTGCGCGGCTTCCTCGTCAATCGCGCTGGCCAATGCAGCTGCTCTCTTCGGTGATATGCACCAGACTTCGAGGCCGGTCTCTCAGGATCAGCCAAGAATCGATGGCTATCATGTTGCTCCACCACGCGAGCCAATTCGCCTCAGCACGAATGCGACAATCGTGCCGTCTTCTTCGTGCATCGAGGGAAAGTGAGCCATAATGCCCTGCTCTTTCGACCATTGATCCTGCCTCTCTCGCTTCTGTCCCACTTTGAGCCTTTGTCTCCGAACGTGTCTCTCTTCTCCTGCCCTTTTCACCTCACCCCCGTGCATTTGCTTCTTGCTTCGAGCTCCTTCCTCCATCCTCTCTGATCGCCTGCTTCCTACCCGTTTCTCTTCTTCCTCCTCACAAATGCACACTCGACATGGCTCAGCCAAATGGTCAACGGCTAGCGCCTTGCCCAGCACGCCGCAAATTCACACAGCACGAGAATCGTACAGCCTTTGTCGTGCTGAGAGGAGAGCAAAGCAAGCTCCTCCATGTAGCCACGTTCCTCCCTCGACTACTGGTTCAACCCTCACTCCGCACTTGTGTGTTCCTTTCTCGCTACGAGCTCCTTCCCTGTCCTATCTGATCTGCTGCCTCCTCGCTCTTCTTCCTCTTCCTACCTCTCACGTCACGCCCATCAATCCTCAGCCTGGGGGGCGTGACTTCGCCCGCCGTCACCCTTGGAGGCGGGGCTTCTTCCTACTTGGTCACGCAGCTCGATTGTAATGGCCGTTGCCTTTACAAAACGTAATTCTATTATTGCTGGTTTGTAAAACAAATACATCAGAAAAGGTCACAGGTCAGGGGGCAGTCACCTTCTGGGGGAATTATCCTTAATCCCTACCTAATTAACACAGCACCACCTCCCGTGCGGTGACAAGTAACACTTAAGCTCATAGTTTCCCGACTTAATTTACATTGACATGTCTCCTCCACGTCCACGGACCATGCTGTTCGATACAATCCCATATTTCCAATGAAATTCCTCCATCTACCCCACAAACATAACACAGCCCCTTACCCGGAACCATAGCTCCTGCAAGGTTCAATGCAGTCATTACCATTGCAGCCTTACCACTTACCGACTCACACCTACTCAGCCTATGAAATAAATTAGGAGGGGCTGTGGCAAGCGAGCCGTAGCTAACACCTATTCTCCTCAACGTTCTCCACCCCTTAAGCCACTGTCACACCTTGACGATATAACCAGCATATGCCGACGTATGAAAAATGTGTCTAAAACGCTGGCACACGTCGAATACATTATGGGTAAGTTTTGTATACGTTAAGAGCACGCTGAAGCACGCTGGCATACGTCGTAGTACGCCGAGTTCGTCGACAAATTTTAACATGCTGAAAATTTTTTGACGTATGCCAGCGTATGACTCACACATTCTGCATACGCTGGTCACAAGTTGAAGGCACGTTACGCGATCGTTGACACACGTCGACACACGTTACTTGTAAGTTACTCATAAGTCGAAACACGTCGAGGTAATGTTTAGCGTCAGTGTTCCAGACTCCATGGTTTATTTTTTTTTCTTCTTCGGCATGACGGTAATGTTGACACTTCGATTTCTAGTGCGGTTATAATTTAATGTAATTAATAGGCTGCCGCTCAACGATTTAAATCATAACTGCACTAGAAATCAAAGTGTCAACATCACTGTCATGCCGAAGAAGAAAAAAAATAAACCATGGAGTCTGGAACACTGACGGGTTCCACCTGTGTGAACCCCATTTTTATATACCAATTCCCCTAAACGCTGCCAATACGCCATTATACGGTAGCTGTAAGTTAGTAACACGTTCAGTAAGTTCTGTGGTCGTCTGGAAGATGTCAAATACATCTACATACGTCAATATGCGTTGGAGATACGTTACACATAGGTTCAAAGCACGTTACTCATAGGTTCAAAGCACGTTACTCATAGGTTATAAATAAGTTTCGGGTACGCTAAACATTACCTCGACTTGTTTCGACTTATGAGTAACTTTAAAGTAACGTGTGTTGACGTGTGTCAGCGATCGCATAACGTGCCGACAACTTATGGCCAGTGTATGCAGAACGTGTGCGTCATACGCTGGCAAACGTCTAAAAATTTTGAGCATGCTTAATATTTGTCAACGTGCTCGGCGTACTACGACATATGCCAGCGTGCTTCAGCGTGCTCTTCACATATACAAAACTTACCCATAACGTATTCGACATGTGCCAGCGTATTCGGCAAATTTTTCGTACGTCGGCATACGCTGGCAGTAGGGTAAATATACTGATTCTGGCTCACTTTTCCCCATGTAAGTGAATGGGGGATTTTCAGCGATTCATATTTTTTTCCCCTAAAAGGTAAACCCCCTTTTTATCCCAAGGTATATTTATTTGTCTCCCCTTTTAACCTAGGAGCACTCTATTCAAATAACCAATGCAATAAGATAAAGATTTGTTCAAGTAGCAAAGTAGTAATGTTCCAAGATAAAAACATCAAACAGTTTTGCATGTTGTTAAATGTGATTCTGAAGAAATATCTGAAACATGTAAGCCTCGGGACACTCTTTTTCAAATAACCAATGCATAATGTTTAGCTCACACATTGAACCTATAAAGATTTGTTCATTCTCAAATTCCTTCAATAGTTTAATTTTCTTTGCACAATAATCCCCATCTTAAATATTTAAAAATAAAACATTTGAATCTTTATATTTTTCAAGATACCCCTTTTGTGTCATTATGAAATGATATACTTCTCTTAATGATCTCATCTGACCACCTCCTGCGTTGCATATCATTTTGAGATTGTAGTAAATTATTTTTCCATTGTTCAATTGATAACCATCAAAGTTTTCAGTCCATTCAAGGATATTTATTATTTTCTTTACATCCTCTAACTTACTAGTTTTGAAATTGATTCACTGATTTATTCATTTACCTTTGTTTTAGTTATTTTTTCAAGAAGACTTATTTGATATTTTTCACGTTCATTATGTTTTCCATTTATATACCAAGACTGAGATTTTCTCCACTCTTTAGTTTGATTAATACTTGGTTCGACCATTTATATATTGTGAAAAAGACGAAGGTAGCCCTTAAAAACCCCAACTCATATTGTATTCTGTCTACTCTATGATTAAATATTCACTCTATCATACAATATCCACATGGAACACAATCTATTCCATTATCGAAAATAAATCTCTTATCATCAAAGGCACCTAATGCCTTTTTATTTACTTCTTCACTATATATCCTATGTTGATAACTTCTTATTGTATTCATTTTCCTATATTCTTCTTTCTTATTCATCAAACAATTATAATAATTTCTAAAAGTTATTGATTTCTTTATTACATATTTCTTTATTCCCTTCAACCTTTTATCAATCTGATCACCATACTTATAAGCATATGCCTTTGCTCTCAATCCAATAAACTCACTCATTACTTTTCCACCCAACTCATCCTTAAACTTACCAATAACCTTTTCATTCTTTTTTGAAAATAACTCGCTCTTCTGACTAAAATTACTTGTATCATATACTCCAATATTTTTCTTCATATCTTTATAAACATCATCAGTTTTTGCATCTAGAATAAAACTATCAGTGTCCATATACAACAATAAAACATTTTCACCATACTCTTTCTTTAAGCCATTATACAAATAATCATACATCAATATCTTTGATAAATCAAGAACTGCTGTTCCAATATAAATTGGTTTATTCATTACAATACTTTCCTTTTCCATATGAATAGCAGAAAAGTTCTCTGAAAAAACCTCTTCTCTCTTAAAACTTGGTTTATTTATCAATCTAGAAGCTTCTTTCCAAGATGTTGCAAATCTAATGTTTTGCCTGTTTCTAACATTCTCCATTGTCTTTCCAAAGACAGCATTATTCATCAATTTATAAAAGTCCCCTTCAAATTTTACTTTTGTATTTGTTCTCATATCTGTATTGAATTTAACATACTTTTTCATCCAAGGACTTTGTTCAAATTTTAAAACTCTATGAATTTTAGCTACTCTCAATCCTTCTCTCACAGACTGTTTCAAGCTTCTCTGATGCAAAACATATCCCTCTTTATCATAGAATGTTGTTAATAACTTTTTTGTTGATTGCCTTTAATATTAAAACTTTTATGATATTCACTTAACCATTCTTTCTTTGGGGGTTTTTTCTCACATGCAAAAGGAAGGTCTTTATGCTTATTATGAAGATCACTCGGGTACCTCAAATCAACTTCAAAATAATAACCTTCTTCTTCCTCATTCAATTCCTCTTGAGAAGAAATAACAATATTCATCAAAGCCTTTTCATAATCCTTTTCTTCCACCCACTCTAATTTACCATAAGGCAGAGATTGAGACATTGCCCATCCATACAAATTATTAGCATCAAAATACATCAAATAATTACCATCTTTTTCACGATCATAATTTGGAAGATATTTATTATTTGCTATAGCATATCTTTTTGAACAGACTTGTGATATTCCACCTCTCTGAGACTTCTCAATCATCAAAAGCATATCTACATCACTGATTAAATCTATGTCTTGTTTTGTCATTTTCAACATTGCACTCCAAGCTAAACCAGGAGCTGTGAAATAGTGGGCAGGATCTAATCCATAACAATTTTTATGATGACAGAGTGATCTAAAACCTTCAAACACACCAGCTAACAATAAAACATCTGTTTTTAGATACAAATCACGATATTCTCCAAGGTTCTTTATCTTAAATATTTTCCAAATTTTTTGTGCATGTTTATATTCCTTATCATTTATCTCCTTTTCGTAAAGGTTATTATAGAAACTTTCTTTTGAAGGAAGTCGTGTTTTTTTAAATCTCATAAATGAATCCATATAATCATCAGGATAAATTCCCTTACTTGTAAAAATTTTCTCTTTACTTTGAATTTCATTCCTTGTTTGAATTTCTTCTCCAGTTAGAAGTCCCTCTTTAATCAGAATTTCCTCTTTAGTTAGAATTTCATTCATTGTTTGAATTTTCTTTATAATTAGAATTTCATCTTCAGTTAGAATTTCTTCATTAATTTCCTCATTAATTAGAATTTCCTCTTTACTTTGAATTCTCTCTAAAATCTGAATTTCCTCTTTAGTGAGAATTTCCTCTTTTGGAAAGAATGAATTAAGATTTGTAAAAGAGCCCGTGGAGCTTAGATTTTATGCAAGGTCAGCTCGTGGTGTTCCCATAAACTTGCGAGAATCGAGAAACCTAATTCGTGTTAAAGGTTGTGTGAATATAATTTTTGGAAATGAAATATACTTTTGACTTGTGTTTGTTATGGCAGAAATATTCCCTGGTGTTTTTGAAAGTTCATTTATAAATAGATGTGATTCATAGTTGGCGCTGTTGTGAAGAAAGACTGGAATAAAAGGAGGAAATTTATAATTAAGATTACAACAGGAATGAGCGGGACTTCTATATTTACCAGAAAGATGACAATGATCCCTAACTTTAGACTCCTCAATTTCCTCCTCACAAATATGACAGATATTGTTCTTTCTAAATTCTAATTTTTCTTCTTCGGTGAATTTCATCGTTTCATTTGTTTCTTTCATTAATTTAGTTAGTCTTATACAATCCTTTTCTAATCGTTTTACAAACTCTTGTGAAGCTTTTTTCCACTATAATGTTCAAGTTTATTATACTTTTCTCCAACATATGATTTGATATAATAACAGAAACCACAAGGAATATGTTTTTGATATTTATTTGTATGTGATTCTTTTGGATTAGGAGAAGCAGTATTTATCTTTTTTAGGATACATTCAAAATCAGCATATATCACAAAGGGTGCATGATAGATTTATTATAATCTTCAAATGAAATTTTTTCATCAGCTTTAGGCATTGTAATTACAGCTGATTTATGATTACTGCAATATTTTGAATGTTGTTCTAATCGTTCTCTTGTATGAAATGAATTAAGACATCGCTTACAAGGATATATTTTGTTTGCTGCTCTGCATACCTGAGAAGAGATTAATCTTGATAAATTATTGATGTATGTGTAATGTGAATTCTTTCCAACACTAAAATATAAAAGATCAATGTGTGTTTCTTCATTTTTATAGTTGTTTGAAATTTTTAATATTTGAACTTTGTTTGTATCCGTTAATCCATATGCATTAATAGAAAGATTATTCTTTTTCTCAAATTTAGTAATATCTGTTAGTGGCATTGGGAATTTAAAATCTTTAATGTCCAAGGTATTCTCATATTTCATATATTGTTTTACTCTTTCTGAATTACATTTTGGTGGATGTAAGTGAGCAAGAACAGACCAGAGAAAACATTTGTTATTGTTGTTATTAATATTAACAACTGCCTTCTTTAGTTTTATTTCTTTTGGTAATTCAATATAAGAAGAAGCTTTAAGAGGGTTTGATTTTAGAATGTGCATATCTAAAAAGATGATTTTTTAAACATGAAATCCACTTCCTACCACTGTATTATCAACATCCTCCTCTTGTCTTGATAGTTCTTCATAAACCCCACTATTCAAAAAAATCTTGAAATGATGTTATAAAATGAAGATCTGTTCTCATATAAGGAGTTTGTTCTTCATCTTGTCTTTTCATGTTCATTTTCACTCCCATATAAAACTTTAAAGTTTTCATTTCTTTTAATGTCTTTTTAATAACTTTTTCAACATCAGGTTTCACTATTTCAATTGATTCAGCTATTGATGATGGACCGCGTTCTCCAAATTGAAAAATCCTTATTTTTATATGCCCTTTAAATGCCCCATCAGTGTTTTCAATATAATAGCCTCCCTTTACTTTAAACTCATTTTTCTTGTGTTTTTGTGATTGAAGATGTCTTTTATAACTACTCTTCAAAACATTCTTTGAGCAGATATCACAATGTTTTCTTTCCAACTCAAGAGGAGATATTTGATGAAATAGATTAAATGTGTGTTTGTTGGTTCGGAGGTGTTTTCTATAATGTTTATATTCGTGATTACAAACATCGCAGTACGTTGTATTCACCATATTTATATAATAAAACTTTGCTTAAATGAAAATTTTCTTGATGAAAATTTCGTTTATTTTACAGGTGAATCTGTGCTTAAAACAACTTTATCCTCCAACTTTTTTCACTTAATAAATACAATGTTTCAAGACACAAAAGACAAGTTTCAATCAATCCCTTCATTTGTAAAAGATACTGAGAAATATGTCAAGGATGTAAAATTGAACAAAGATAAATATCACAACTATTGGATAAAAACAATTATGGTAAATAATATGAGTTCTTCAATTTACTTCAGTGGAAGGGCTTTTATATACCTGGAAGAACATCAATTCAAGTATCTCTAAGAAAAGTTTCTCTTCTCCTTCTGGAAATATATTCAAAACTTGAAAAAGCAATGAAACAAGAAAAAGTATCAAAAAATAAAAACCTTATGGATGAAGCTTGAGAAAGAAAAGATAAGACCATCTGTAATAAGCAAGGAGAAATTTGTATTTTTTTCAACAACCCTAAAGATGTAAATCCTGATGAAATAAAGGATGTCAATATATCAGGTGAAATGACATTTCGTTCAAGAGTAGTTAAGGATAATTTTAAAATTACCTTTAATATAAAAAAAATGTAGCAGATGAATCTGTTAATGAAAAAAAGTATATAGATATCGATGGTAATGTTTTTTTCTACTATTTAAATATTAGTCAATATTCAACTGAAGATTTTGAAGATTATGAGAGTGATTATGATACTGAGAGTTTGCATTAAAACGATAGTTATGATTCTGAAAGTTTGTGTTCAAACGATAGTTATGAAAGTAGTTTTATAGATGATTCTGAAAGTATTGAAGATGATATCGAAGATGAATTTCAGTTTAAGTAAAGTTTTACTTTATAAATATGATAGACTTCCCTGATTCTCCATATGACAAATTTGAGAATTGTCCTGCGTGTGAAAGACGGGGATTAAACACATCGTCAAAAGCCTATAAACAATGTATATTTTGTGATTATCTTCTAATTAATGATAATAAAAAATTTAAAAAGGAACATAATTATTTTAGATTTACACCAAAAATGAATTACTTTACAAGATTGATTAGAGAAATGAATGTAAAGTATGAGGGTGATAACACACCTTTCCTTACAAGGAAAGAAACTGAACGTATTAGCGAAATGTTCAAAGGATTGTTGTTATATATTATTCATGGATGTGATTTTCAGGGAAATATCAACACAAGATATTGCATAAATAAAATAATGGATTATCTTGAAATTAAACCTGAACTTAGGATAAAATATAGAGTTTCTAAAAAAGCCAACAATAAATTAAATAACCTGTTTTCCAAATATATAAATGAATGATTTTTTTACCCATTTGGGAAAATAAGATAAAATTTAACAATCATAAAAATCTTCCAAACTCATTAAGATGTCTCATAGTTGGTTCAAGCGGATGTGGAAAAACCTGCTTACTTTTGAAGATGCTCCTGACTCCCAACTTTTTAGATTATGATAATTTAATAATTTTCACAAAGTCGAGTTTTCAACCAGACTATCAACTACTCTCACAAGGTTTTAATGCTGGTCTTCAAAAAGAAGATATAATCAGTTTATTTAAACTTCAAAAAAACCTAAATGATAATAACATTGAAGATATAATTCAACTATTTTGTGATAAACAGAGATGTAAAAAGAAATCAAAAGCGATAACTTGTATTCTTAGTGATAATACGGATTATATTCCATCTCCCCAAGATTTGAATAAATCTAAAAAGAACCTCTTTATCTTTGATGATTGTGTTAATGAGAGAAACCAAATGGTAATGGACAGCTACGACACAAGAGGGAGACATTCGTCTTGTAATTGTATTTATCTTGGTCAATCATACTTTCAACTTCCTTGTCGTTCCATCAGAAACAATGCTTACACTTTTATTTTATTCAAGTTAAATTCAATACAAAAAACAATTTTTGGAGAGACAATTGTTCTACATTATGCAGTAAAAAGGTATTTGGGGATTACATGAAGCACACGACTGAAAAACATAAATATATTGTTGTGAAACAAGATGAGATATGAAATGATATTTTCCAATAAATAAATGGATGCAAAAGAAAGAGCAAGAAGTTTTAAGGAACATCAAGAGTTGGTTTCAAAAGTTGTAAAACAAGAGGAAGACATAAAGAAGAAACGCAGACAGAAACTAACGGGTGAAGAGCCATTTGAAAAGAAACAAGAGAAATTTTTTAAACCACTTTTAAAAACTTCCCAAGAAAAAATGAAAGATGTTTCCACAATTCCCACAGTAGAATTAACTCTGAAAAAACTTCAAATGTAAAAAGGTTTTGATTAAATGACTGAGGAAGAATTAGAGCATTGAGGAGAATTAGAATATGATGATGAAGGTTTATTTCAACAACTGGAAGAGATTAATCGACCCCCTGATTATATTGTGAATGCTCGTCAAAACAATGAATATTCAGCGGATTCAAAAACCAAAGCAGGACTCATTCCAACAGAACAACCAGCAATATTTCATCTTGTTCAAGAAAAGCAATTGATATTTAATGATGAATTAAAGTTATTGGGGTCTGCTCAACCCCCTGTTAAACTAACTCCGAGATTAATGTTTCTTCTCACAAAAGATGGAAGACAAGGTTCAACTGTGAGGGATGAATCACAGTATATTGATAAACCATTGGATATGAAAAATAATGATGATAGAGTATATATTGATCTGTTGAACACTCTTAATTATAGGGTTAGTATTTCTGGTAAAAGTAGGAAAAATGAGAAGGAGAAACACATTATTCAGGCTTTAAGTATCCTTGGTTCAGGTATTAGTTTTCTTCCAAATGACCCATCACAATTAGTTAATAGACTGTTATTGCTATTCGGTAGTAAGAAGGCTCGAAATAACAATTGTTTTATGAAGCATCAGCCATTTTAGACCAGTTGATGAATATGAAAATAATTAATAAACCTCAATATAAAGACATTTTATCTCATATTAAATAAGATGAGAAGCACAATCCTGAGTTTTAATTTCACAACAAGCGACCACACATCTTCATTCCCATACCCACTACAACTTGACCCAACAAAAGAATATGAGGCATCTTTATTGTCCATGGAAACTTATAATACCTTAATTAATATAACTGATAAAAATGACAAGTTTAGTTATAATCCGTGAAGTGGATACAAAACGATAACAGTCTCACCCGGAGCATATGAGATTTCTCAAATATCTTCCGAAATTGCTCGTCTTATGAATGAACAGGGTGATGAACCAAAAAATATTGTTATAGACATTCAAAAACATACTTAAAAATCAGTGATTAAACTTAAAAATAACAACAAGGTTGATTTCACAATTGATAATTCATGAAGAGAGTTATTGGGTTTCTCCTCAAAAAATATTGAAACGAATGGGACGTTTTACAGTGATAATGTCATTCAAATATCCTCAGGAATAAATTTGGTATTAATTCACTGTGATTTGATTGATGGTGCTTATAATGATGGAATAAAAACAAATACAATATTTTCATTCAGGGCATACTCAACCCCAATTGGTTATAAATTCAATATGGAACCCAAAAATTTGGTTTATCTCCCTGTGTCAGGAAAAAAATATCCACAGAGTAAATTTTAGGATAACCGACCAAGATAATCGTATGATTTCTTTTCATGGAGAAGTTATATCCATCAGAATTCACCTACGTGAAGTTTTCCAATAAATAAATACGATGGTTATTGTGAGGAAACACGAGTTGGGAAAATATAAAATAATTACAGGGGATGGGATGTTCCTTTCCCCATACGACAAGGTTGAAGGTTTGGTTCTTGGTAGAGGATACTATAAACCTAAGAGACAAAGGGGTGTCGGACATCAATTTAGAGGAGATGGGATAATTGATACTCTAATGGGTATCGGTTCAACTATTCTTAAACATAAAGACCTAATTGGTTCAACTGCTTCTGCTGTGGGAAATTTAGCAGGTGCTGTAAAGAGCGTAAAAGATGCCCAAAAGGAATCTCATAAATTACAAGCAATTAAAGAAATTAATAAAGGTAAAACTCAGTTGTCTCCCCAAGAACGACATAAAATAATTCAAATACTTGGGTCAGGGTTTCAAAAGTTTAAACATCTTTTTTCCAAAATAAATATAAGTATGGAAGCAATTGATAGTATCTATGATTTGGATGATACCATTGTTATCTCAAACTCCACTAAAAAAGAGGATTACTTCAAGGTAAATGCAATAACTGGAACAGACTGGAATGCAAATGGTACAAAAGTTTTGAAATAAATAATCAACAAATCTATTTGAAACTATCCGAAAGTTTCTTGTTGTGTAAATTTAAATTCACTAAGGCTGGGAATAACACAAATGCTACACTCGTAAATGATTTCTTCTGGAAAATGTTTGATAGTGTTCGTTTGTACATTGGAACACAAGAAGTTGAAGCGGTTGATTATGTCTCTGCTGTATCTGAAATGATGAAATTTACACTATATACATTCAGTGATAGAATGGGAAAGGGGGCTGTCGAAAGTTTTATTCCTGATATGTCAACGGGAACAACCACAGACAATGGATATACTCAAAGGAAAGGAACGTATCCTGATGATACAAAAGCAGTTAATAGTTTTACTGTGGCAGTTCCTCTTAAAGGTATATTTGGATTTTGTGATCATGATAAACTTCTGTATGGTCTTAAAATTAGATTTCAACTACAAAGGAATGACAATGAAAATAGATTACTTTTTGGTGTTGCTTGTGCTTTTGGTGATCAGAATAAATTTGTAATTGAGGAAATTATTTGGTATATTAGTGAATATACTCCGAATCTTAAAACAGAAGAGATGTTGAATAGAAGACTTAACTCAAATAAACCACTCAGTGTATCATACCTCAAAAGAAGATGTCAACACGTTAAACTAAACCAAACCACTTACACGTGGAATTTGGGTGTTCTGGAAGGAAAGCCACGATATCTGTGGATCATTTTTAAAGAAACCAAATGGCGATACTGCTTCTGATAAGAATAATGCATTGAGTGATAATGCTATGGTGAAACAACTTCGTATTTCTCGAGATGGAACATTTTATCCACGAGATAGATTGGAAATTAATTGGGAAAAAATGATTATGCTGAAGCATACAAGTCTTTCCAAAAGGTGTGTGAAAGTAATGGAAATAAAGAACCTATTTAGGATTTGACAGCATTTAAAAGTTTGTATACAGTCTATCCGTTTGACCTGAGCGCTCAAAGGAAACTATAAAGTCTAATCGAGTGGATACTTCCCTATACATTGAAAGAGGAGAGAGTGAAGAAGTTGATGCATATTGTTTGCTTTTCGAAGAAACAGAATTACAGATTAATACAGATAATGGTGTTATGATTCGTCTCACATAATTTTTTGTTAAATAAATGAGTGGCAAAGTACCAACTGGGGTAAATGTTAATCAAATCAATCTTCATAAACTATCATCTTGTGTTCAAAATCAAAAGCCTTGTTCGATTCACGTTTATACAATTCAGAGAAAAGGAGCAGTAAGAATTGATGTTTTGCTCACAAGAGAACAGGTTAAAATCTTGAACGATACTGGCTCACTTAAAATTAAAATGACAAAACCAATGCTGAAAAAAATATTCAATAAGAGAGACGAGTGGAGGATTTCTCCCATTTCTAATTCCTTTATTTGCTGGTTTAAGTGCGGTTGGAGCATTGATGGGTGGTATTTCAACAGCGGTGAAAACTGCCAACGAAAGGAAGGCTCAACTCCAGGCTCAAAAAGAATTGGAAAGACATAACAAAGAGTTGGAGAAACAAATTAGTGGAAGTGGTGTAATTGTAGATTTTCCTGAAAAACTTGAAGGTCTGCCTGATAAAGCAAGATTTGTAGTTGGAGCTATGCTTTCTTCTATCACACAAGCAGGTGTAAAATTAACTAAAAGAGGTAATGGATTATATCTTTCCAATAAATAAATGAGCATTGATGAGTGGTTTAAAGAATTTGTAAAGAATACAACATCAAATTTACAACTTGTCAAATATTGTAAGAAATTAAAAATTCATCAGGTGGTTATTTGTTTGAGAGATGAATTAACAAATGTGCCTAAACATACAAAGAATATTATAATGAACTTCGAAGATAATAATGGGAACGGTTCTCATTGGGTTTGTATTTTTAATAATCAAGACAAATATTATTTTGATAGTTTTGGTCTTCCACCACCTGTTGAAGTCATAAAATTCTAACAGAATGATGTTTATCAAACATTTCAAGTCCAAGAATGAAATTCCAATTGTTGTGGTCAACTATGTCTGGATGTGTTATTTCAACTCAACAAAAAGAAAAAAAATTTATGACATTATTTTTAATCTCATATAAATGACATGTTGGTAAAGATGGTTCTATCTTTGGTGTATCCCAAGAACTGGATATGAATTATCAAATTATTACACAAAAGCACAGGCTGAATGACATAAATATAATATAACCAAAAATATTAATATGAAAAATGCTTATAAATTAAAAAAAATTATCCAACCCCGACTGACGCGAATGACTTGGTGAGATTAAGTGATTTATCACAATATATATCCTTAAATAAAATGGCCGTGTATTCCAAAGATACAGAAGTGATGATTTTATCTCCAGGTCATACAGAATTCACTGTTCGAATTAAAATAATTTTTTTATAAAGAAGGGCGTATCGTTTGTATGAGAATATAACAATGGGGGTATGATATGAATGATTTAGGGTATAATTGGTCATTTAAAATTTACCTAAAAGACCTGGAACATTTAAATCAGTCGCGTAAGGAAGAATATTATCCACTTGGTATAGAGAATGAGTTTTGTGGAGCCACGATTTGTAAACAACAAATAAAAGAATTTAATCAGGGTAAATATACTCATGGTTTTGCCCTAGTTTATATCAGGAAAACAGAAAAAAACAGGATTATATATAAGTAAGGAAATACAAAATGATTTAACTATGGGAAGATGGTGAGGTGTTTCGTGTCATCATATTATTCTAACATATATTTCTAATACATAAATGATGGCAAGAAGACTTCAAGAAAATTTTCATTTCTGTGTCCAAGCATACCTTCAAGAAAAGGGTATTCGGTATTTTAATAAATATCTTCTACAACAAGAGAATGAGGTATTTTCAATAAAAGATTGGCATTATGCTGATGTTGATAAACCAACAACTTTGGATTTAAAAGGAATGTTAAATGATGAGAATATTAAAAAGTTAAGAAAACGTAAGGCTCTTTTAGAAATACAAAATAAATTTTATTGGTTTCCTGTTGTAAAAAAAAATATTTTGGATACAGGAATAACAAGAAATCCTGAGGAATATATGTATGATATTCTATGGGGTGTAAGCGATTCAAGGATAGTAAGGGACGAGGAAGTTGAAGAGAGAGAAGAGGAGGAAAAGGAGAAGAGAGAGAAGGAGGAGAGGGAGAAGAAAGAGAAAGAGGAAACAGAGAAGAAATAGAAGGAGGAGAGAGAGAAGAGAGAGAAGGAGGAGAGGGAAGAAAGAGCGAGACTGAATAAATATGAAAATATGGAAACCAGTGAGATTTAAAAAAAAGATTGGTGGGATTACAGAAAATAACTCAACCCACCGAGGAGGAAAACAAAGAATTGACAAGTCTATTAACAATATTTTCGATAAAACTGTTTTCAAGGACAGGATATTGACTTTAATTAAAGTTTTTTCATTTTTTTCTTAAATAAATGGAGGAGAGAGTGAAGGCATTTCTCAGGATTCTTTATGTTTTAAAAATTAAGATTCAAACGTGCATGTTGGAAATTAAAAATGTTTTCGCTCTCTGTAGGAAGTTTTCTCAGAAATAAATGAGTTATTGTCTCAAATGTAAAAATAAAACTAATACTAAAAATATTTCATCTTTTAAAAGTAAAAATAACAGGGTTACACAAAAAGGTATATGTTCGGTGTGTGGTTCAAAAAAAAATTCAATTTATCTCTAAACACAAACTCGGAGGAGATATCGAAAAGCTTTTATCAGGAAGTAAACTTACAACTACTGGAATACCAGGGGAATTACATCTACCAGGGTATTCTTTCTGTGGTCCAGGCACAAACTTGGATCAAAGATTAGATGAGGCAGATAATCCAAAAGCATGGAGTAAACCCATCAATAGGGTTGATGAAGTGTGCATGAGGCACGATATTGATTATGGGAATACCACAGCTTTAGAAGAAAAGCATGAAGCCGATAGAGAAATGTTGTATAATTTGTCTCTGATACAAAATCCAACCTTGAGAGAAAAAGTTGATCGGTTCATCGTGAAGAAGATGATCAGTGCTAAATTGAAACTTGGACTTGGAAATTCAAAAAACTTATTGGCTCTAATGATGTCATTGAGATTGAAGAGCAATTAGCTGATGAATTACACAAAGCAATATTCACAAAGTTTCAGAGAAGGAAGGTTTATTCCAAGGAAGTTGATTATATCTGGTCCGCTGATTTGATTGAACTCAATAATGATAAGGGGTACAAGTATGCTTTAACCGTTATTGATTTGAGGAGTAGATACGCATGGGTTGTCCCTTTAAAAAACAAAACAGGTAATACTCTTATGTTAGTCTTTCAACAGATATTTAATTAAAGGTAAGAGAAAACCTAAAAATTTGTGGACTGATAAGGGTGGAGAGTTTTTACAACAAGACATTTATGAATTTTCTAAAAAATAACAGTATTACATTATACAGTACCTTTCATGAAGGGAAGGCCGTTGTTGTTGAACGTTTTAATCGTACCTTAAAAGAGAGACTATATAAAAAATTCACACAACTCCGTTCACAACAATGGTCATCTTTTATTCAGGATATTGTGGATAAGTATAATGACACGATTCACACGTCAACAAATATGAAACCATCAGAAACATTTACAAAATTAAAATATGAAAAAGAGATTAATGTCAGAAAACCTAAGTTCAAAGTTGGTGATATCGTAAGACTATATAGGTAGAAATCTCATTTTGAAAAAGGTTATATTAAACGATGGACGAACAAACTTTTAAAAATTGTTTATGTAATAGATACGGTTCCTTGGACTTATAAGATATACGATTTAGAAGGGGAAGAGATTTTAAGATTATTTTATTCACAGGAATTACAAAAGACAAAGATAAATTGAATTTTTTTGATTCCGCCCCTTTTTGACTCCGCCCACACAGACACCACCCACATAAACCCCACCCCACACAAGCTGCACACAAACCCCACTCCACACAAGCTCCACCCACATAAACCCTGCCCACACAAAACCCACCCACATAAACCCCACCCCACACAAGCTCCACACAAACCCCACACAAGCTCCACGCACAAATCCCACCCCACACAAGCTCCACACACACAAACCCCACACAAGCTCCATACACACAAACCCCACACAAGCTCCACCCACATTCATCATATTCACATAATTAGTGATTAGTTAATTAGATAATTAGTTCCCCACACAAAACATGTTTATTTAATTAAAAAATTCTCCACCCATCCACACAAGCTCCACCCATCCACCCATCCACCCTTCTATCCACCCATCCATTTATCCACACAAACCTCATCCACATAAGCCTCATTCACATAAACCCCTCCCACATAAACCCTACCCACACAAGCCCCACCCACATAAACCCTGCCCACACAAACCCCACCGAAGCCCCCCCCCCCATAAACCCCGCCCACACAAACCCCACCGAAGCCCCGCCCACACAAGCCCCGCCCACACACGCCCCGCCCACACACGCCCCCCACACAAGCCCCACCCACACAAGCCCCTCCCACACAAACCCTCCCACAGAAGCCCCACCCCCTCATCCCCCTGTGCGCCCCCCACCTTTGACCCACCACCTTCCTCATCCTACCCCCACCCTTCCCCACACACACACGGGGAGGGGAGGGGGTGGGAGAGGGGGTGATGGGTCATTGGGGGAGCGCACCTATCCCCCCCCCTCCCCCCTCCCTCCCTCTCCTCTTCATGTCTTCATACTCTTTTTGTAATTCAAAATCAAAGAATTGTAAACAAAGCAAATATAATTAATCAAATTTGAAAACATTAAATATTCATTTGCGAGAATGTATAATCTTTCCCAGTAATCTTCTTCAGATGTCTTGTGATTTCGAAACTCAGACACCATATTCTGTTTTGAAACAAAAAGTGGATAATAATTAGGTTTTATAAAGATAATTACATGGTAATATTAATAAGCCTGGTGTTGGTTCTAAGTTCAAGCCTCGTTGACCACTGAATTAACACACCAGGAGGCCGACTCAGCCTGTCATCCTTCCGAGGCCAATAAAATTAATTCCAGTGTACTGGCATAACCGCGTCCAAACTAATGATGCAACCAACAGCCATAAGGCTACATTCAAAAGAGAGAGTGATATTAATAAAAGAATAAATAAACAAATAACGAAATAATAATTCAGAAACATTTACCTCCAGAAAATCATGTGTTGTACCAAATTGCTTCAACAGTTTTTGTTGTGTGATCGAGCTGAAAAAAAAAAATGAGTCAAGGGAAAAGATGGAGAGACAGACAGAGAGACAAAGAGACAGACAGGGAGAGATAGAGAGAGACAAACAGACAGGGACAGACATACACACACACACACACACACACACACACACACACACACACACATACCCCCCCCACACACACACACACACACACACACACACACACACACACACACACACACACACACACACACACACACACACACACACACACACACACACACGTGTCTCACCGTTGGTGTAATTCACTTGAGATCAGAGGCCGTGATAAGACTTCGTGCCAGTCATTAAAAATGTTTTTCAATTCTCTTCTAAGATGATTGACCTCTTCAATAAGAGCATTCATTTCATGCACCTCGTCGTGATATGTAAACTGCTCTTCTTCGAAGGACCTGCCAGGAAAAAATATATATTTTAGCATTATCACGATTTAATTTATAATCAATTGCTTCATCGTTCAAAGAGGAACCCATATACAAACTTACCAACTTTGTGGTGAGCTGTTTTCTTCGTCAGAAGAAAGAGTTCATGTCTCAGTTGTAAACCATTGGTACAAGGTGGTAAAAATGAAAATCCCGTCTGGCAGAAACTTTGTCTGGCGAATCACTTATAAGGCAATGATGAGGAAATTGCCTAATCATCGGGTGTGGCCACAGGAAATGACGCTTCGGGCGAGACAGCTTGGGAAATACGTGGGCGATACATTCACAAGTAGTATGACTGATTTTAAAAACAAAATTAAAATGCTTCAAATGATTTTGATTAAACTTACGTTTCAAAGCCTGTTAGTGTTCTGATTTAAAATATAAACACGAGGCCTTGTCTCTCACAGAATACTTCCTATTTCTTCACAGCATGACTGTCGCAAAACACTTCCTCATTTTCACAGCATGAACTGAAAACATTTGAAACAAAACTTGTTTATGGCGTGGTTTATGAAAAAAAATGATATGTAACTCAGGAGGTGGTCAGATGAGATCATTAAGAGAAGTATATCATTTCATAATGACACAAAAGGGGTATCTTGAAAAATATAAAGATTCAAATGTTTTATTTTTAAATATTTTAGATGGGGATTATTGTGCAAAGAAACTTAAACTATTGAAGGAATTTGAGAATGAACACATCTTTATAGGTTCAATGAGTGAGCAAAACATTATGCATTGGTTATTTGAAAAAGAGTGTCCCGAGGCTTAGACGTTTCAGATATTTCTTTAGAATCACCTTTAACAAATCACATTACTACTTTACTACTTGAACAAATCTTTATCTTATTGCATTGGTTATTTGAAAAAAAGTGTCCTGAGGTTAAAAGGGGAGACAAATAAATATACCTTGGGATAAAAAGGGGGTTTACTTTTTAGGGGGAAAAAAAAGAATCGCTGAAAATCCCCCATTCATTTACATGGGGAAAAGTGAGCCAGAATCAGTATATTCACCCTACTTCTGGCTAAAACGTCAAGGTGTGACAGGGCCTAGTGTCTAGTGCGGTTATGATTTGAATCGTCGAGCGGCAGCCTTTTAATAGGCTACGCCACGTGATCGTCGGCAATACGCTGCCGCGCTCTATGTATACGTTAGACTATCGTTGGGCATAGGTTGTGAACGCCAACAACTCGCTCAGCATTCGTTGGTATAAGTTACTGTATCTATATGTGATCAAAACGTTCTGTGTACGTTACTAATACGTTATGCATTCATCCAACTCGTTATGAATACGCCAAAAACTGAAAAAAAAACATCAATAGTTCAGCGGACGCCAGCGTTTTACATACATTTTGATACGTTGCCATACACTGGCTAAAACGTCAAGGTGTGACAGCAGCTTTAAACACAACTATTCAAATATTTGCAAAACTCTTGGTTACTCGCTCCTAACTCCCGGGGCAGGTATAAAATGTCAGAAAACACACAAATCTACTATAATAGACAAAACCTTAACCAAAACTTAACGTTTTTACAACTCCTTTCTAAAGACTGCATTCCCTGGTGGATGCCACAATACCCAGCGTTACCTGCAGAGCCATCCCAATTTACCTGTTCCAAGTCTCCGTGAGCCCCGTCTCCCCGGTACAGGTCAGTGACATGGACCAAGTGAACCTTGACTCACACACATACACCCAATATCAATAATTCATTCCAAACCCCGCAAGACCATGGCTTAAACGTTATGATACACAGATGTGATCCTCAACTCGGAGGCACCGCACAACAATGATGGTGGGAGCATCTCTGACGCCTACAGTCCAAAAAAACAAGTCGCCTGACTGATGACTCCTTTGCTTCCCCTCCCCCCCTCCCCTTCAATCACACGGTCCTTGACAGCCAAACAGCTATTTTGCCGTACGCCCTGCTGGGGAGGGTCTCCCCACCATCCAGCCTCCCTCAGCCTCATCTGTGTTGCCAGGGGTCTCCCTACTGCTGGTCGCCCAACAAACCTCCCCTCTGATGGGTCCCCACCTCCAGACACCACCGGCTGCGAGGGACAAACTACCTCAGGGGGAGCCGCAGTCACCACTCCTCCAGAGCTTGATCCGTTCCTGTGGTCCCATACATCTTCCCCACCCACGCAATCCAACATCCCATTTCCTCCCCTGTTGCCACTCAACCGACCATTAAGTCACTCTTGCCCACTCCCATCCTAATTACGCATGTCCCAATTTCTAGCAAAACTGGACCCTTGGGACAGTAAGCATCAAGGCACCTTACCCTAATTGCAAGTCATCGCAGGTTGGTCAGTTTCAAGAGTGTCGTCCACCCATTCTAGTTTCCTTCACACCTTCCAATCCACTCCTGTGGATTTGTTGCTTTCAATCTCCCAGGATTCGATACTTTTTTTTTCTTTTTTTTTCACTAAATTTGCCTATTCCAAAATCTTGTAGATCGATGTGGCTAATGTTTGGGTGCAATTGTAGACAATCACATACTGGGGAAATTATCCTGAATCCTTACCTAATTAACACAGCACCACCCCCACGTGGCGACAAGTCACACAAGCTCAGTTTCCCTACTTAATTTGCATTGGCATGTCTCCTACACATGCACGGACCATGTTACTCCAGACAATCCTGCCTTTCCGAAGAAATTCCTCCATCTAACCCAAAAACACAACAATACTTTACATTGTTGTACTTGTAATCATGAAAAAAGACGATTATTTGGACATTCATAGGAGCAAGTGAGGTGTTAATTTACATGTTTTGAAAAAAACACTTAAAAAGATAAGCAATTATACCTCACTCCTGATTGGCTAAGATGATGACTTCCATATCTCTGTTTTAATTTGAGATAGAACCTCGAAATTTGGTATGCTTAACTGAAATTGCTCCCTTGACAATGTGCTAAAATCTGAGCACCATAGCATGTCAAGAATATAAACCACAGCGGCTTCTGAGCTGTTAGGGTTATGATTATGGTTTTTCATATTTGATTTTTTTAATTTTTTTAGAAAAAAAATCATATCACAGTTTGAAGGGAATTGCTTTGAGTGCAAAAAGGGATCGGAATGTCAAATTTGACCAAACCTGAAGGAAGTAGAGCAAAAATAAGGGTTATGGTTATGATTTGGGTTATGAATTTTTGGTTGTTTTTTTTTTTGAACAAGTCATACCACGGTGTGCAGCGGATTTCTGTGATTACAGAAATTGATCGGAATGTCAAATATGAAGAAGAAAAAAAATGAATGAATGAGAGTGAGGATAAGGAGCAGAAAAGCTTGGTTCCAAACACGATTTTAGACTAAACTAAGCAACTGAATCATCTAAATACGGTCGGAATCAGTTTCCTTGACAAAAAGTAACCCAAAAATGTTTGTTGCAATATTCGTTTATATTTAAATGACATATTTTTCAAAATTGGATCCGGAAAACCAGAGTTGGATTTCTCTGTGCAGTTTACTGCATTATTATAAAAAACATTTGCCTCATTTATGTCAAACTTTGACGTCTTTATTTGAACTCGCATGGAAGATCGCATTTATTTTCTCATTTTTTCAAGATACAAAATGTTCACATATATAATATATATTTACAATAAGTATGTCATTTGTGTGGTTTATTAAAGCGGTTCAAAGGAGCCTAATTGGTGCATGTTTCTATATGTGCTGTCGCTCATGATTCGCCAACAAGTGATTAAACTGGTCCGGCAGCTGAGGGCGTGTGTAGCATTGCGATTATCATGCATGTACTATTTGTGAATGTCGTTATGGCTTTGGAGTAACTCTGGAAAGGGTTTGAAACAACAAAGGGCTTACCTTGGGTAGCCTTGCATGGTTGTTTTATGCAGCTTCTTCGGCAAGAAGAGCATGGGAAGAGTAAATTTATTTATATAATCCTAGAGACCCTGGGTTTAATTAATTAGTTGAGAACTAATTGGTTATTTCCTCCATTCACAGGTGAGATGTCAGTGGGCCTTTGTTTTTCAGATAATGTCCATATATATATATATATATATATATATATATATATATATATATATATATATATATATATATATATATATATATATATATATATATTTTAAATAGCGCCACTTTTGGTGGTCGCCGGTATTACAAATCATCTTCCTTTGTCTTCATCATAATGGTTGGAACCTTCTCAAAAACAAATTAAAAAAAATGGAACCATCCCAAAATTGCAAAATTATGATATGAGCATGATATGTTGGGATCAATAATATTTCTTTCAAAAATGACAAAAATTCTGAAGTGCTTTTCCAAGAATGTGCTGCAGCACCGCCCACCGAAGGTGGGCCGAGAAGGATACTCCCGCCCAGAGGGTGGGAGTGCCTGCTCGTCCATACAATGTTCCAACAGTCTACAGTACTTTTGAGAGGTTCTCAACTGGGAGTTGTATGCAAGAATTGTGCTGGAATTGTTGAAATGATGACATACAGTGAGGATGGCCCATCTCAACGTTCACTTTTGATTGGGGCTTACAATGTTCTTACTGTCATATTGTTCATCAGAGAAACCTCACTGTATTTGATGAGCATGTGTTGTGTTAAGGAACATTTGGAAACTTTGTTCCTTTACTCGCCAATTAACTATCAATGCAGTTTTATTATCCCCCACCGCGTGGCGGAAGGGGGATATTGTTGTCACCCGGGTCGTCTGTCCGGCTGGCTGGGCGTCAACATTTATAGCTGTGAGTGCGATAACTCATAAACTGTTTGCCATATCGATTTGAAATTTGGGTCACACATGAACCACCTGAAAAGGAAGAAACCTATTGATTTTGGGCGTGGTCGGATCCAAGATGGCCGACTGGGGTGGTCCGTCCGTACGGCTGGCTGGCTGGGCGTCAACATTTATAGCTGTGAGTGCGATAACTCATAAACTGTTTGCCATATCGATTTGAAATTTGGGTCACACATGTACCACCTGAAAAGGAAGAACCCTATTGATTTTGGGCTTGGCCGGATCCAAAATGGCTGACTGTGGCGGCCATCTTGAAAAAAATGTTTTTTCGCCATATCGATTTGAAATTTGGGTCACACATGTACCATCTGAAAAGGAAGAACCATATTGATTTTGGGCGTGGCCAGATCCAAGATGGCCGACTGGGGTGGTCGTCCGTCCATCCGTTCGTCCGGCTGGCTGGGCATAAACATTTATAGCTGTGAGTGCAATAACTCATAAACTGTTTGCCATATCGATTTGAAATTTGGGTCACACATGTACCACCTGAAAAGGAAGAACCCTATTGATTTTGGGCGTGGCCAGATCCAAGATGGCCGACTGGGGCGGCCATCTTGAAAAAAATGTTTTTTGTAATAAATGGAAAAACGCTTATCTGATTTCAATTATTTTTCAATGGAGGGGGATTTCCCATCTCTGATGGTATATTTATATATATGCTGCACATCGAAATATTACCACTTTGTATAGTCACATATACATACTGACAAGAAAGCTTTAATTGGTTACACAGTACTGTATATTATGAAAATTATTGTAATAATGAGGAATATTCTGATTCAAACAGAATCCATCCATCCATCTATTGGGACCATACTTTGTGCAGAGCGTTGGTTCTGCCTAAGCAGTCTCCTTAGCTAATGAGCACAATCCTGGACGGGTCACCACTCTGACACAGGATACCAGCATACTGGCACTCATTTTGCCAACCTCGGAAGGATGACAGGCAGAGTCAACCCCACCTGGTATTAATTCAACAGCCAAGCAGAATTTGAATTCAGGATCCATGGATCCCAAGCCCACCATCCTAACCATTAAATCAACACCAGGCATATTCAAACAGAATGGTGCAGAGGTAGTGCACTCTCCTCTGAATGGTCTCGTGTGGGTTAAATTCAACACCTGATTATAAACTGGTTAATTGATGACTCGCACCAACTGCAACGTCTATTGGATAGATACTAAGCCAGCTGTCTCATTGGTCAGCAACAGTTGGTGGAGGTAAAATATCCCCATGTTGTCTTTAATGTGGAGTTGGAGAGTTATCACAGGCACCTTCAACAAATTATAAATTCCTGCCACCTCTGGTCGAGTGTCTTGCCTGGTCATTCAGTTCCTGAAAGATGGCCAAAACTTTCCCTGCAGACCCCAAAACAAGGTGGAAATAATTTCCCTGCTGACCTTCTTCTGCAGAAGAAGAAAAAGATGTTTTGATGCCATCACCATAATGCTTTGTGTCCAGTTTTGTTAAACATCACATGTCATGTTGCGTCATTGCTTGTATTGTTCAATTATTTATTTTCTACATACATCTAAGAGTATAATATGGAAGCTTGTACATAAATGGCAGGCAGGTCGAAGACTTGTAAACATCAGTGTACCTATATGTGAGTTATGCAAGGGAATTAGTTGAAAAATAGACAATTAGATGGGATTTGAACATGGCTTACAAAAATCCCTGAATCATCACTTCATATGGAAATGCTAAGCAGGCTTCGGATTTTCCTCCTAACTTTTCAATCATTTCGACCCATGTGCCCTCTTTTCATCATTCAACTAACTTTTTTCTTCTCTTTCCAAAGGCCGTCACTCACAGTTGACGTGGGAAGATCCAATAACAATTACACGTTGAGGACATATCAACTCGTGACCTCGTTCACATTTGACTTTCAAATACCCGCAATGTGGTAAAATATGCACGTGCAAGTTGGGAGGGATTATTTCAAGTTTGGATATGCTGTCCCAATACTTTTGCTGATATGCAATCATAATATTTATCATGAAGCCGTGGAGCTTTCTTGACAACAGTTCAATTTAATGATGATTCTTAAAATGTTGTCTTTACTTTCCGTATGACCAATTGTCTTGGTGTACCAACAGACATATGTTTTGGGCCTGCTTTTGCGTTGAAACTCATCCAGTTTTCTTATCCACAGGAGATAGCATGCCTTTTGTGGTTGAGAAGCAAACATCAACAGGTCAGTCTGTTTGTGTGTGGTGATTAAGAGATGTGGAAATACATTTTCATCCAATATTGGCCCAATATCCACCAAGCCTTAAGGTAGTCACTGGCAATGGTGGTGAAACGTCTCCTGAATACTAATACTTACCGATGCATTTCTCAAGAAACTCTATCCTTTGATATTGCTCAAATAACTGGACAAAAGCCACGAGGTAGGTCATAGATCAAGAAACTTCGAAGGGTGATGGACAACCTGATGGGCTGCCAGGATGGCCTACACCAGGATGACCTACAGGTGCACACACTCGCCACGAAGCCATCTAGCAGGGGTTTAAATCCCGACCTGTCATCTCGGTGTTTCACAGGCAGGGTGATTCATCATTGTGGGTGCCGTCCATCAAATGGATGTTAAACTGGGCGTCCTGTCTGTCGGCGTTAGTTGGTGGATATTAAAGATGCCACGGTGTCCTTCACGAAGAGTAGGCGAGCCATCGCCGGCACCCTGAACAAATTCCAAATTCCTGCCATAACTCCTCCTGGAAAAACAATGGCAAACCACGCAGTATAACTTGCTCAGGAAGCTGCTTCTGTGGCACCGGTTCTTGGTGAAGAGTCTGACACATCAGAGAGAGAGAGAGAGAGAGAGAGAGAGAGAGAGAGAGAGAGAGAGAGAGAGAGAGAGAGAGAGAGAGAGAGAGAGAGAGAGAGAGAGAGAGAGAGAGAGAGAGAGAGAGAGAGAGAGAGAGAGAGAAAGAGAGAGAGAGAGAGAGAGAGAGAGAGAGAGAGAGAGAGAGAGAGAGAGAGAGAGAGAGAGAGAGAGAGAAAAGAGAGAGAGAGAGAGAGAAAAGAGAGAGAGAGAGAGAAAAGAGAGAGAGAGAGAGAGAGAGAGAGTGAGAGAGAGAGAACCTGATATGATTTAATGTTATACTTATCCAAAATCGTGCACCTATGTGTAAAGGTCATCATCACTTTGTATGCTGCCCATAGCTTTTGTTTTGTTGAGGCAACTTCTGAGGCATTTCCCCCTGGAGCTCAGAGCAGGAATTTGTAATTTGCTCAGTCTGTTGGCAATAGCTCACTGACTCATTCCAGAAGACAATGCAGGATCTTTAACATCTACCAACTAATGCCAGCAGATGGGATGTCCAGGTTAACGTCTATTTGAGGGATGGCACACATGTTCATGCTTCATCCTGCCTATTTCACAGGCAGGATGACATTTTTTCTTTGTGGCTGGACCAATATCCAAACCCAAGGATAAATGCGGATGCTAATTTATTTTAAGTTCAAAGCTTTGAACTTCACAGGCCACCTTCAAACCCAAAGGCCCATATTCAAACCGAGGTTAGACAGCTCAGAGCTTATAGCATGCGCATAACTCCGAAGGCTATCATTCCAGTCCTGTGAAAGGCTGCGGTACATTGTTACTTTATAAAAAGCAGTTCCTTGTCAACAACAAATGAGTTGCAGCTTCTGACTTTCAACAGCTATTGCAATGTCTTTGCCGGTATATATATAGGTTAATATTTAGGCTCTTGTGCACAACACCCTGAAGATAAATTTTTTTTATGATTTTAACATCTTTTTTTTTTTATTATAGCTTATCCAACATCACAATAATGTAAGAACCACTCAATCGATCGGGAATAAGATGAGGTATTGTCCACATGAGGTCTCTACGACAGGTTTGTGACATTCTATCGTTATTTTCTTGAGTTTGATGTAAATACTCTATATTTATTATGTTAAACAAAGTGTATACTGCGTTATTTCTTCCTGCTAAGTTATCAGAATTGTCCTTGAATTGGCCTCAAAGTGACTGAGTTAAGCTTCAATTGTGGCAAGTCCTTGCTCGGGATTCAATATTCTCAGCATCTATCAGGCAGGCACTTTAAGTGAAATGGTGATGGAGAATGATTTCAAACAAATCATCACTGATCCGATCATTTGCAACAAGGTTACTTCCTGTCGACCGGCAATAAGCAGGGTTTTTCCTTAAATATCAACAGATTCCTTCGACATACTGAGCAGGCCACCACTCATGTCTGTTTTAACTGAAGTATTTTGTAAGTTATAGCATCTTATAATATAATCTATATATTGAAGTCGCTGGATTTCTCTGTACGTCCTTCCGTCCTTCTGTCTGTCACACTCTTTTCTCTGGGATGTCATTGCAGTGTTACGTCTAGTGTTAGGCTAGGCCTCTACGTTCGTGCAATTCATTGTGGTGTCCAGCACTCAATCCTTCCTGTCACTCCACTGATGGCAATTGAATAACATAACACGTATATCTGACTATGTGACTATCTGACGTCCGTAGGAGATGGCCGGAATGTCAGGCGTGAGGCATTGGGATGACAGATTTAATGAGATGGTGGTGTAGGAAGATGGCGTAACATCTGGGACGTCATTACGGCGTTACGTCTTGGTTAGGCTTTTACGGCAGTGCATTATTCATCACTCAATGAGAATTGGATTTTGCAACTTGATGAAAAACTAGAAGAGCACTCGGTGGAGAGCATTCCTCCACCTGGCTGATTTGTTTACGTTTCGTATCACACTGATAGGCTGGATCTCTATTCGGATCTGAACTAAAATTGTTCAGTATTACACATGCAAGTGGGGAAATTTACCAAAAAGATGACAAGTCAGCCTTCTGCATTTTTGGAGTGGAGATTCAACATTCCAGACAGGATTGTGTTAATCCCGTTTGTTTCAGATGCCATATGAGAAATCAACATCATGGAAAACCACTCTTCATTATCCTGAATTAGTCAGTTTTAATTTTGAATTAATCACATATTACGTAAGCTGTTTGGGAAAGAAAACTTTCGTAGTGTCCTATACCTAATGAAACCTAGATTAGATATGTGGTTAATGGTTATGTTATGTTCATGGTAAGAATATGGAGTGCTATAAATTTGAAATGATGGCAAGAATATCGCATTTCAAAAGTAAAATAGAACCTTTGTTGATATTCTTGGTAACTTATTTTAAGCATTGCGAATGAGCTCCAACTACCCCCAAAGAGCTCTGAAGTGCACACCGAGCATCTTCGACCTTTCGACTGCTGGGAGGGTCGGCAACCCACAGCACCCCCCACCACGCAAGCCCAACAACTATGCCTTACTACACTTGGCACAATTACTGTTTTCCATTCAACAGACACCAACTTTCACAAGTATTGAAAACCTGAGTAGAATATATTGTTACGGGTATTGCACACGAGTGTGTCGGGGAGCACGAGGGGTTTCTCTTTCGGACCCGCCACTCGGTGGGCCTTGTTTTTATTCTGATACGACCGCTCAATTGAACACGTGCCGAGGCTCGGGGTCTATTGGCCTGAGGAAGCCTGCTGGTAAGCGGGTGAAACATCGCCTGAGACTGGGTCTGCTCTTGCTTATTGCTCAAATTGGTGGAGCAGATCTACTTTACCTTTGTTTGGAAGTGCCTTCACTTCTTTAAAAATGTGTAATCCCCACTGCCCAAATATTATATATATATATATATATATATATATATATATATATATATATATATATATATATATATATATATATATATGAACATGTATGAGAATATGAGACCCATTTCTTTGCTGATGGAAATACCAATCTTTGTTGTGATGGCTAATCAGCAGGGCAAGAAGAAAAATAATTCCCGGGAGTGAGGGGAGAACCAGCATTGCAAGTTGGTGTTTGCAGTTTCGCCTCATGTGCCCATGTACCCATAAATAAAAATTAATAACAATAAAATTTTAAAAAACAAAACATTTTTCATTGCAAACCTTCCTGGGAGTACCCTGAATCCACCTTAGTTTGATTTATTGAAATCCGTTATCAAGTTATAATACAACAGACAAACAGGCCTATATATATATATATATATATATATATATATATATATATATATATATATATATATATATATATATATATATATATATATATATATATATATATATATATATATATATATATATATATATATATATATATATATATATATATATATATATATATATATATATATATATATATATATATATATATATATATATATATATATATACATATATATATATATATATATATATATATATATATATATATATATATATATATATATATATATATATATATATATATATATATATATATATATATATATATATATATATATATATATATATATATATATATATATATATATATCTAAGCCTGGTGTTGGCGCAGTGGTAAGGGCAGTGGCTTGGGACCCAAGAGGTCCTGAGTTCAAGCCCCGTTGGGACACTGAATTAATATATGTATGTATATGTGTATATATATATATATATATATATATATATATATATATATATATGTATTTATATAATGTATATATATATATATATATATATATATCTATATCTATATATATATATATAAATATATATAAACCAAGTCGAAAACACCAGGGGGTTGACCCAGCCTGCCATCCTTCCGAGGTCGGCGAAATGAGCACCAGTTGTACTGGGCCCGGTGTATGCCCCGGTTAGAATAGGTGTACCATATCCCTGTGTGTCGTAAGAGGCGACCAGGGTTGCGTCAGGAAGGGCATCCGGCGTAAAAACCTATGCCAAATCATTATGCGGACAACAAAACGAATTTCCATACCGGATCGGTCGAGGCCCGGGTTACCAACGACCGCCACCGGTACCGGTGGTCAGCAGGGTACCAGTGGAAATTGTGCTACTGCTGGGCGAAGGAGGAGAAGGAGACGGGGAAGGCGAGTCCGGAGGCAGTGGGAGAGGGGAAGGGTAGAAGTGTGGAGGTGAGAGTTGGAACTCTGAATGTTGGGACGATGACTGGCAAAGGGCGAGAGTTGGCTGATATGATGGAGAGAAGAAAGGTGGACATACTGTGTGTACAAGAGACCAAGTGGATGGGGAGTAAGGCGAGGAGCATTGGAGGTGGTTTCAAACTGTTCTACCATGGTGTGGATGGGAGGAGAAATGGTGTCGGGATAATCCTGAAGGAAGATCATGTCAAGAAGGTATTGGAGGTGAGGAGGGTGTCTGACCGAGTGATGAGTGTGAAGTTGGAAATTGAAGGGGTGATGATGAATGTCATCAGTGCATATGCCCCACATATGGGGTGTGAGATGGAATATAAAGAAGATTTCTGGAGTGAGTTAGATGAAGTGGTGGAGAGTGTATCCAAGGATGAAAGAGTGGTGATTGGAGCAGATTTCAATGGACATGTTGGGGAAGGGAATAAAGAGGATGAGGAGGTGATGGGGAGGTACGGTCTCAACAAGAGAAATGTGGAAGGGCAAATGGTGGTAGCGTTTGCAAAAAGAATGGAAATGGCAGTGGTAAACACGTATTTCAAGAAGAAGGAGGAACACAGGGTGACATACAAGAGTGGAGGAAAGTGCACACAGGTGGATTACATCTTAAGTAGGAGATGCAACCTGAAAGAGATTAGTGACTGTAAGGTTGTGGCAGGGGAGAGTGTAGCTCGACAGCATCGATTGGTGGTCTGCAGGATGACTTTCGAGGTGAGGTTGAGGAAGAGAGTGAGGGCTGAACCAAGGACCAGATGGTGGAAGCTGAAGGAGGAAGACTGTTGCGTGAAATTTAGGGAGGAGGTGAGACAGGCGCTGGATGGTGGTAAAGATGGGTGGGATGATTGGGCAACGACAGCAGAAGTTGTGAGGGAGATAGCGCGGAAGGTACTTGGTGTGACATCTGGACAGAGGAAGGAAGATAAGGAGACTTGGTGGTGGAATGAGGAAGTACAGGAAAGTATAAGGAAGAAGGGGTTGGCTAAAAAGAAGTGGGATAGTCAGAGAGATGAAGAAAGTCGGCAGGAGTACAAGGAGTGGCGTCGAAAAGCAAAAGAGAGGTGGCAAAGGCCAAGGAAAAGGCATATGACGAGCTGTATGAGAAGCTGGATACAAAAGAAGGGGAAAAGGATTTATACCGATTGGCAAGACAGAGGGACCGAGCTGGGAAGGATGTGCTGCAGGTTCGGGTGATAAAGGACGCAAATGGGAATGTGCTGACGAGCGAGGAGAGTGTGTTGAGAAGGTGGATGGAGTACTTTGAGGAGCTGATGAATGAAGAAAATGAGAGAGAGAGAAGGTTGGAAGAGGTGGAGATAGTGAATCTGGAAGTGGGGTGGATCAGTAAGGATGAAGTGAGGACTGCTATGAAGAAGATGAAAAGTGGAAAGGCGGTTGGCCCAGATGGTATACCAGTGGAGGCATGGAAATGCTTAGGAGAGATGGCAGTGGGGTTGTTAACCAGATTGTTTAATAAAGTCGTGGAAAGTGAGAGGATGCCGGAGGAGTGGAGATTAAGTGTACTGATTCCGATTTTCAAGAATAAGGGTGATGTGCAGAGCTGTGGAAATTACAGAGGGATAAAGTTGTTAAGCCACACCATGAAGTTGTGGGAAAGAGTAGTGGAAGCTCGGTTGAGAGGAGAGGTGACGATCTGTGAGCAGCAATATGGGTTTATGCCAGGAAAGAGCACCACTGATGCGATGTTTGCTTTGAGAATGTTGATGGAGAAGTACAGGGAAGGCCAGAAAGAGTTACATTGTGTGTTTGTGGATTTAGAGAAAGCTTATGATAGGGTGCCAAGAGATGAGTTGTGGCATTGTATGAGGAAGTCGGGAGTGGTGGAGAAGTATGTGAGGATCGTGCAGGATATGTATGAGGACAGTGTGACAGCGGTGAGGTGTGCGGTAGGAATGACGGACCGGTTTAAGGTTAAAGTGGGATTGCACCAAGGATCGACTCTGAGCCCTTTCCTGTTTGCAATGGTGATGGACAGGTTGACGGACGAGATCAGACTAGAGTCTCCATGGACCATGATGTTCGCGGATGACATCATGATCTGTAGGGAGAGTAGGGAGCAGGCTGAATCGAGCCTTGAGAGGTGGAGGTACGCACTGGAGAGAAGGGGAATGTTAGTCAGTAGGAGTAAGATGGAGTATATGTGCGTAAATGAGAGGGAGGGTGGTGGTATGGTGCAGTTGCAAGGAGTTGAGGTGGGGAAGGTGGATTGGTTTAAATACTTGGGATCAACTGTCCAAAGTAACGGAGAGTGTGGGAGAGAAGTGAAAAAGAGAGTGCAGGCAGGATGGAGTGGGTGGAGAAGAGTTGCAGGAGTGATTTGTGACAGAAGGGTAGCTGCAAGAGTGAAGGGGAAAGTATATAAGACGGTAGTGAGACCAGCTATGTTGTATGGTTTGGAGGCGGTGGCGCTAACAAAAAGACAGGAAGCAGAGCTGGAGGTGGCAGAGTTAAAGATGCTGCGATTCTCGTTGGGAGTGACGAGGATGGATAGGATAAGAAATGAGTGTATTAGAGGGACAGCGCAGGTAGGACGGTTTGGAGACAAAGTGAGAGAGGCGAGATTGAGATGGTTTGGACATGTGCACAGGAGGGAAACGGAGTATATCGGGAGAAGGATGTTGAAGATGGAGCCGCCAGGCAGGAGGAGAAGAGGAAGGCCAAAGAAGAGGTTCATGGATGCCGTGAGGGCGGACATGCGGGTGGTTGGAGTGTCAATGGAAGATGTGGAGGATAGAGCAAAATGGAGACAGTTGGTCCGCTGTGGCGACCCCTAGCGGGAGCAAGCCGAAAGAGGAAGAAGAAGAAGATATATATATATATATATATATATATATATATATATATATATATATATATATATATATATATATATATATATATATATATATATATATATACATATATATATACATATATATACATATACATATGTATATACATATATATACATATATATATATATATATATATATATATATATATATATATATTTGTCTCCGGGCGATATTTATGCTTGCATAGAAGTTTGTCTCCGAACTTGTCTGGACAGGAGTTTGTCTCCGGGTCGTGTTTATAGTATGCCCGGAAGAAAATGGATTTCAGACATTATTTTGTTTCCATCTTGACTGTTATACCATGCAGAATCATTTTGATGAGACAGTCTGAATCGTAATTAACGCTCCACCACACCTCTGCCTTTCCTTCCTCTCACCTCACACTGTCTTCCCTTTCCCCACATCCCTCCTCTCTCCTTTTCCTTCCACCTCTTCACTCTCCCCACACTCTCTTCCCCACCTGTCTCTCCCTCTGCCCCCCTCCTTTTCTTCCTCCCTCCTTTAGGCCGAGGTCACATTTGCCACGGCGGCCGTGGGGTCTCCAAAATCTGCGGCCACTAGCAATTCTACGGTGGCCGCAGTATTTCCACGGTCACAATGTAGCAGTCACTTATGTTTTTATTTTTCGGGGAGCCGCACGGCGTATTTATAAATTGTGGAGACCGAAAACGTGGTGGTGCTGTATGGTCTTTGATTTCATGTCGCACGGTGACCTTAGGGCGTCCCTGCGGCGGCAATATAATTTTCAAGGCAGATGCAAGGAGACCTCAAGGTGCCCGCAAGGCGACCGCAGGGGGGCCTCAGGCGAACGTGCGGCCAGACGGACAGTAACGATTGGGTATATATACCAGTCCATTTTTTTACTGAAATAAAAATATACCAGTGTATATAACTGAATATACTATAACTATAATATACCGTGGTGCCCCCAGAATCCAAACGGCCAAGCTGTTTGAACAAATTGGAATCAGAACAATTTTTCGAGAAAGTTTGGCCCTAAAAAACCCAATACATTTAAAAAAAAACCGAACACAACGAAGCGTTCATGTTTGTTCACGTGTCTCCCCCACCTGTTCGATCCGCATCTTCGCGCTTTGTTCATTCAGTTCGGCGGTGGAAGTACTCAGTCACATTTGCTCTCCGGCGAGGATAAGGCAGCTGTACACCCTCGGAATTGACAGAAACGTGCGACGGCCGCAGAGAAACTGAGGTGGCCTCAGGGTGGCCCTACGCCGTTTGGCTATATTTTACAGGCCGTAGGAGCGTTGTGGAATTATAATTGCGGAGTTATAACTTTTTTCATTTCTACGCTCGCCGTAGCAATTCGACAAAGCCAAGCTATGACGTAGGTGTGTTCCATGTCGACCGTACGTAGGGCGTACGGTGGGCTTGCGTTTTCCGTGCGGCTGCCGTAAGCTCTTCTTAATGAAAAATGAATTTTCCCAACCCCCAAAAAATTACGGCACCCCACGTTTTCAGTCTCCACAATTTATAAACATGCCGTGTGGCTACCCCAAAAATAAAAACATATGTCACTGCGACATTGTGTGACCATGGAAATACTGCAGCCGCTTTATAATCACGAGTGTCCGTACATTTTGTAGACCCTCCGGGCGCCGAGCCAAATGTGACTTAGGCCTTACCTCGTGTTTTCACCTTCATTTTTTTTAATCATCTTGTGTTTTAATTATTAACAAAAAAAGCAATCCGATCACGTGGTGTGACGGACTGTCGGGCAAGGATTGAATTTCACAGCAAAACCAGTTGTAATTTTCAATATCCATGATTACGTCAGCCCGATGCGTTTGATGAAAGTGATTGTGGTTCTGGGGGCATCATGTTTGCTGAGCTGCCCTGGGGGCAGCGCTCTCACAGAGTGCGCGAGCGATTGAAACCCAGGCCGGAGCTCGAGCCTGTGTGGGCCTTTGGATGTGGTGATTGTACCAGTTTACATACAATACACCGCCACCGAAGGTCATTTACTCATCTTATTTTACCTTAAACATGGGGAATTTCAGTTTAAAGTGTCTTGAAAGTGGGTTTTCTTTGGGTCCACGAACGGATTAATTCACTTTGCATTATTTCTTATTGGGAAAATATTTTTTGAATCCAAACTTTTTGCAATCCGGACAGCCTCCAGGAACGAATTAAATTGGGATTCTGGGGGCACCACTGTGTATAGGCAAACAACTATACGCCGATCTCTAGCAGTAGCGCACGGTCGACACAGACTGCCACGGAGGCCGTACGTAGGTGTACGGTGGGCGTAGGGGAACCATGCGTCGACCCTGCTTTGCCCACAGTTAGTCACACAGACCGCAAGGCCACCGTACGGCGACCGTGTAAATAGTGCGGCCGCCGTAATTTTTGGGGGGTTGGGAAAATTCATTTTTCTTTGAGAAGAGCTTCCGGCAGCCGCACGGAAAACGCAAGCCCACCGCACGCCCTATGTACGGTCGACATGAAACACATCTAGTCAGAGCTTGGCTTGTCGAATTGCTACGGCGAGCGTAGAAATGAAAAAAAAGTTATAACTCCGTGATTTCATTCCACAGCGACCCTACGGCCTGTAAAATATAGCCAAACGGCGTAGGGCCACCCTGAGGCCACCTCAGTTTCTCTGCGGCCGCCGCACGTTTCTGTCAATTCAGAGGGCGTACGGCCACCTTATCCTTGCCGTAGAGCAAATGTGACTGAGGCCTTAGTATTACCGTCATCAAAGTGACAGTTGGTATTTGCTCATGTATAATATAATATATTGTTGCAGACCCGGGGTCGGGGGCGAGAAGACCACGAGTGGGTAAACTACCTTGGGTTCCCACCAGACTCTCCGGAATCGCAGGCCTTCGCACACAAATAACTTTGTGACGCATCTGGTCGCTAATCGACCGTGAACGCAAATAACTCCACCATGTGACTTTTGGTCCTCTGATACCGTTTACCGAAAGGTCACATGGTTTAATTACCGGGGGACACGCCCTCAGTTTGTCTTGCTCAAACCCGATTGATTACATTACCACATCAGATGCAGCCGAGCGTAACTTCCAAAGATGTACTTGCTATAAAAACAGATCGTTTGGGAATAACATCCTGACTAAGTTAGAAAACGAACCATGCTGGACCAATGAAGGAAAAGATGAAAACGAGCTGTGAACATTTCTATACAAGCATTTATTTATAATCAAGCGAGGAAAGGTCTGTGGTGCAGTAAATTGGGTTTATTTGTATGTACAGCAGAGGATAGCAAGGAATTTGTGGATGCGGCAAAAGGCAATCAATTTACAAAAGGAGACACAGAGGAGACTTATCCCGTTATCACTTCAACAATCTTAACTAATGGCACCATCACCTACACACACACACACACACACACACACACACACACACACACACACACACACACACACACACACACACACACACACACACACACACACACACACACACACACACACACACACACACACACACACACACACACACACACACACACACACACACACACATACACACACACACACACACCCGAGGAAGATTACATACATTTCAGAAAAAAAGAGAGCAAATGAGGACAAACGGCCTCGCAATACCCTCTCTTGTGGTGATGTATCCCAGCATTCGCAATTCATATTGAAGCATGTCTGGGAAAAAGCATCACCGTACCCGCCCCCAACCCCCATTCAATACTTGTATTAATCTACAGGGTATCAGGTCAGGTAAGATTAGATCTGTGACTTGCACAGGTACCATGTAAACCTGTACTAACCTGTTCTATTGTCGGCGACGAAACTGTCTCCCCCACCAAGTTTCTTGGTGATGAGGTTGTATGACATGGACATGTAGCAGGAAGAACAAAACATGTCAAAGGGCAGAGGAGCTCATTATGAGCCAACAGCCATCCATATCTAGTGCCCAACTGTGTCTGCGGACGTCCTCCTGCAGTTGGGTTACTTTTTTGTTTGGAGGTTGTTGGCAGGATTTGCACTCCGGCCACCGTAAAACACTTCATCGCACAAAACATTCTAAAAGCATTAAAAAATCTGAAAACCCATTCCATGGGAGTACCTCCTGTGCAGCTTCCCTTCGCAGGGCAGGTTACCAGATGACAGGATTGGGGCAAAGCCGTCGGGACCCCCAATCTTTAATTATAGGAGGGAAACCACAGGGTAACCTCCCCAGGTTAGATTGCGGGAGAGTGTGCTGGGGTGGTACTGAGGTGTCTTCCACCAGATGGCGGTCTCCTTGGGTTAGTCCGAAGTGAAGGCCCGCTGGGTCAGTTACTTTGAGCGGCTGTACCAGTCTGACCATCTGTCGAGTTGGATGTCAGGGGTGTTTCAATCCCTTTTGCTGACCCTCCAATCAACTGCAGTCCACCTTCATTTGTGGAAACACAGGCTTCGGTGAAGCAGTTGAAATGGGGTCAAGCTACTGGGATCTGTGGCATCCATGCTCAACTTCTCAAGGCTGGTGTAAGTGCTGTACTCGTGTTATTAAATGCAGTTCTGTGCTCTACCTGGAACACAGTCATCATCCCAACTGACTGGAAGAGGGGCCTTGTTGTCCCTCTCTGGAAAGGGAAGGGTGATTGCCAAAACTGCAGCAACTGCCAAGGGGTGACGCTGCTCTCATTGCCGGGCAAGGTCTTTGCTCAGATAATTCTTGATAGGGTTCGCAATCATATGCTTGAGCACCAGCGTCCGGAGCAGTCAGGCTTTACACCAAAGAGGTCAATGATTGACCATATCCTTGCTCTTCGGGTCCTCACCGAACGCAGGCGAGAGTTTTGGCAGGGGCTGCCTGCAGCTGATGTTGATCTCTGTAAAGTGCTTGATTCAGTGAATTGGAATGCCCTCTGGAAGATTCTTGGTCTTCATGGGGTGTCACAAAAACTGAATCAATCTGATGTCTGAACTATACTCTGGTACTGAGAGTGCTTTGAGATGTGGTGGTACCACCTCTGACTTATTTCCAGTTGTTACTGGAGTTTGTCATGGGGTGTATTCTGGCCCCCACACTTTTCAGCGCTTGCATTGACTGTATTCTTGGGAGGATGTCGGAGAGATGAAGCTGCGGTGCCTTGTTTGAGAATGTCAAGATCTCTGACCTTGATTTTGCAGTTGATGCAGTCATCTTTGCAGAGACTCTGGATATCCTTTTGGGGGCCATCGAGGTGCTGAATGAGGAGTTGGAGCCACTGGGATTATGGGTTTCCTGGGTCAACACTAAGATCCAGGCTTTCACTCATATCTTGGATGCTGCAATCCCCTCTGTACCAGTTTGTGTTGCGGATGTTGAGGTCACGGAGAGATTCACTCACTTTTGCAGTGATATTCATGTCTCTGCTGGCTGTGAGCCAGAGGTCAATGGACGTCTGGGTTGGGCCTGGGGAGTCATGGATTCACTGGATCATGGGGTATGGTGCTGCCGGTACCTGTGCGGGAGGACGAAAGTCCGAGTCTTCAAGTCCTTGGTGCTTCCAGTCTTGCTCTACGGATGTGAGACTTGGATTCTGACCAAGGATCTGAGAGGGAGAGTTAATTCCTTTGGTACCAGGTCTCTTCAGAGAATCCTTGGCTATCGCTGGTCAGACTTTGTGTCCAACGAGCAGTTGCTGAGAGAGACTCGGATGAGATTTGTTACCTGCATAGTCCGTGAGCGTCAGTTGCGGCTGTATGAACATGTGGCTCGTTTTCCTGACGCTGATCCTGCTCACCAGATTCTCTCAGCAAGGGAGTCTCCTGAGTGGAGGAGGCCAATAGGCCGACCACGTTCCTCGTGGTTGCACCATGTGCCTCACCTCAAGGAGATGGGGATGGGTCAGGCATCTCCCTGGGGGATATTCAGACGGAGGCCCCTGGAGTACCGGTGAAAGTGGACGCAGCGACGCGCTGCTCCGGCGCATGCATACCTGACCTGACCTGACCTGACCTGACCCTTTTACATGAATTACAAGGATATTACTAAACAGTTGGCAAATACTTTTATTATGCTTTCATTTGATCATATTTTCCCAGCCTCAAAAGGTTTGTGTTCAAATGGGACCTCCAGACAGGTCAATTTTGAATTTAAATATTTAAGCTTTTCCTTTTGGGTTTGGGCAAATTTTACCCCATTTTGGCAATGTGGGGCTCCCTTTACATGTGTAATATGTATTTCACCTCTTGCTGAGTTATTTCCATCATCTGAAACTGGAGGCAGTAACATTATGACTGTAGCCTCCAGCGATATATTGGAAGCAATCAGTCCTGTGATTACTTGTGATGAAGCTAACCAGGAAGCTTTCCTATCATATTGTGAAACAGATTGTGTTACAGCTTGTAAGGACACATGGGGATGAGTGAATCCACACAGTTTGTTCATTCTCTCATCATTGGCATTCACATTAAAGTTGGAAATGTTGGCAATTAATGATGCCTCATGCTTCCTTCCAAATCACTTACTGTAATTTATTTCTAGGAATACCCGGATGCTCTGTTAATATGGAATATATATTTGAAGTCATTGTCTTTGGAAGTTTTCTACAAATTGCATACTGTTTTTTAAAAATGCGGAATTATTTTTGACGCCCTCCCCTTGTTCAACACATATCACATTCACAATCTTGTCCTCCCTCTTTTTCTCTTCTTCCTACTCTCTCTCTCTCTCTCTCACTCTCACTCTCTCTCTCTCTCTCTCTCTCTCTCTCTCTCTCTCTCTCTCTCTCTCTCTCTCTCCCTCTCTCGCTTTCAGTTAATGTACCACCTTTTTCTACGTCACCTACCACAACCCGCCCCCTCCAACGTCCTCCATTTTTAAACATTTTTATTCTCACCTTTTCCTCCTCTCTTCTGTGTATGTTTTACATTGCTCTTCATTTTGCTAATTGCACAAACCTTGTAAACCCCCTTCACAATGTTTGTGTCAGCAGTGAATTTTTTTTAATTCCTAAACTATTCAGTCCCTTTCATGAATCTCAAACATTTGCACATATAATATCGACTGCCTCAGGATGACAAATTGTTGATATTTGTTTTTCCAACACTTCTTTTTCGCACAATGGACCGAAGTGGCGAGCTCCAACAGCTGAGCTCATATTTCTTCATTTCAATGATGTTGACCTGATTCAACTACATTGGAGGTTACGCAATGTGAGTGGTCTGCTATGACCACCTGTGCGAATGGAAATAAGCAGATAGATGAATCACCAGATGAATCTTGGCACGTCCTACTGCATGGCGAACTATAATCGCAGGCCCGAAGCATAATCGCAGGCCCGGAGCCAAGCTGGGAAGGATAGTCGAATCGGCCTCCCGTTTGAGTGAGTGCTCATAGCGGAAAAGTTTGAATTGGCAGAATATCTCACCTTGTCTACACATCGTACTGAGAGCGGAGAGCAGAGCAATTCATTCAATCCTTCAACGGGTATCCGGAAATATAACACAAAATTTTAATGTCGCCATTGGCTTCATCATTATTTCTTTTATGAGCCACCGACATTAAAATGCCTGAAAAAAATACACTCCGATGCATTTCTTACGCGATATGATGATGTATTTTTTGTCACGGTTGTCCATAAATGATTTAATTTTTGATTCTGCACTCTTCATTTTATTTTCATTAATTCACCTTTGTTCCACTCCCCCATTCCTTCCTCTCCTCTGAAACTCCATTCCCTTTTCTCTTCGCTCCATCCCAATGCCCGACCATCTTCCGACTCGCTCTCCTTCCCCTCTGCGTGAAGTCTGCTGTTTGCACCATTACTGGAATGTGGCTATACTGCAAGGCACTGTTGAGAGCAGGAATTTTGCCAGGGTCCTCAGACACAATGGACCACACATTATGAAAGGCAGCTTCAGCTGTTTAACATCTACAAGCAAGTGCAAACAGACTAAATGGACAGCATAAGGTCACTTCTAAAAAACTGTACTAATACCACCAGGCTTGCTGACGGAATGGTTTGAGTGTCCGCTGTGAGTCTGGGAGGTCAGTGTTTCGAACTCTGACCAAGTTATACCAAAGACCCAAAAATGGTATCTGCTGCTGCTTCCTTGTTTGATGCTGATTATTTAAAAGAATAGAGCACAGACAAACAACCATAGATAGCTTGGCAATAATAGTGCATGCTTTCATGGATATAATGGCCCCCCTCTTGTGTTGAAGTTCCTTCTAATGGAACTTGCATTATTATTATTGTTATTATTATTATTATTATTATTAGTAGTAGTAGTAGTAGTAATACTTGATAGTGCAACATCCTGCCTATGAAGTGGCAATGTGACAGTTTGTAGTCAATTCCTGTTTTAACGGAGAAATGAATCCACTCTGATTGACTTAAATGTGAGCACATGAGAGCACCGTATCGAGGTTTGACATTTGTTGATTTTGATATTTATCACAGGGTAGGCCATTGTGTGCTGGTACCCTGAGCAAATTCTAAATTCCTTGAATAGCCACCACAGAAATGGGTCGCTGACTGTCTCAGCGCTTTTTCCACATGCCAAAGTACTTGGTAAAAAAAAAGGAAGCAACCACCAAAATGAGCTTGTAACCAAATACCGGCCAAAATTGGTTGAATTATATTGGGACCCAAAAGTAATCTGCTATTATGAATGGAGGAGGGGGGAGGGGCAGTTGTGTAGCAAGTCATGCAACAAGTCGTGGCCATGCGTCGATCATGGAGGGGTTTTTTTGTGTCCATGATCGGGGCTCATGGAAGAGCTAGAGCAGGATGGAACAGAACAAAATGGAAAGAGGGAAACACCAACAGCAGAGTAGAAATGAGAATGAGATCAAACGGAGGAGAGAAGGACACTTGGGGGTGAACAAGCTGCACACAAGTTGAATGAAACGGAGCAAGAAGAGGAAGGGGAAAGTGGGGATGAAAGGAAAAAGGAACAAACTGACCAACAACTAACAAACGAGAAAGGGTGAAGATGAGGGAGATGGGGGTAAAATCACAATAACCTAGAAAAATGAAGTGCTTGGGAATGGGGTCATCTGGGGTAGAAGAGATCATGAGTGGATGGGGGATGACCTGAGGTCGTGAAGAACAACTGTCTTGAAGCCCTGGAGGGAAGAATCGGACTGAACACACAGAGAAAGTTGGCTCCACAAGCGAGAGAAATGAGCAACAAATGAGTGCAGGTGAGCTGTCAAAGAGACATAAATCCAGCTGTCTTGTTTCCAACAATGTGTGCGTCAGTATATGTCATGAAAAGTAGACAAAGGTAGAACAAGATGCTTCTCCAAACCAAACATAAACCCGCACACTCTTGGGTGTACATTTATTATTCCGAACATTTACATCAGAGGGCTCTCTGCCTGATGGTTATACAGCAGGCAATTTCAAATGAAAAATGTGAAATAGCCTGTATGTACAAAAGGCCCAAGGAAGGTGTGTACATGTGTGTTTGTGTGTGTGTTTGTGTTGTTATCTCCATATATGGGTTTCAGAAGGTGGAACGGGGAGCACTCCTTGGTCTCAAAGCAGCCAGCGTGTGTGTGTGTGTGTGTGTGTGTGTGTGTGTGTGTGTGTGTGTGTGTGTGTGTGTGTGTGTGTGTGTGTGTGTGTGTGTGTGTGTGTGTGTGTGTGTGTGTGTGTGTGTTTGTTTTTGTTTTTTTTAAAGCACTACCATGGAATAGTGACCACAAGCCCATGTGCCACATCTGCTCTTGTAAGGGTCTGGTCCTTGACCAACAGGCAATACCTGCCACACCTCCACCCTGTTGATGTATTCATTTCACAGTTAATGAGATCTGTATATTGTAACCAATAAGAGAGATTTCAAGATTAAACATGGAATCTGCCTAAGTTGTAGTCTATGAAAGTCACAAAACCACCCAGAGCTAAAAGCAGTGCTGTATCAGCTGCTATACTGCTAACCGCAGCATCAGTAATCCCACATCGACTTTATAAGCTTTTTGTTAGCAAATAGCTACCCCACCCCCTGGGTAAAGGAATCAATTCACGGACGAATATTTGACCATTTTTTCTGGCTCCTCGGCCATCAACTGCACAGACTGGATTCCTACCATCCCATGAGGTCATGTATATAAGTGCAAGAGGCATCCCCTGTTGATCTGTATTCTTACAACAAGTGTTGGCATTGTACGGGGGCTCATGGTGACCATTCCAGTTAAGAGGTTCAACAAGGACTGGTATATACTCCCTTACAGGACAGCCTGCCAGCTCAACTCCTGAAAGGTGTCTACTTCGTGCTGTTAACAGCCAAGTGACCCCCAAACAGAAAACTAAGAGGACCCTTATCGGTTATAGTATGACTGTATTTTGATCCTGTCTTTTGGTGGAAGTGTATGAGCTGAGATTTCTTGTCATGAATGTTTTTTAAATATATATATATATATATATATATATATATATATATATATATATATATATATATATATATATATATATATATATATATATACACATACATATGTTGTCAGGTCTTGTGCCACCTCACTCAACTGTGTTGAAATTATACATATCATTTAATTTATTTCCAAACATCAAATTTAACTTTGACCTTCTGCCAACTTCACACTTGTCTGTCTTGCACAGACTCTGCGGCCAGCCAGACCATACAACGAACCTCTGAGGCTTGGAGCACCGGTGACACGGGAGCCTGTGTTCCCTTACGACGCAAGCATGTGGGCACAAAGGAGGACACATCGTGCTCCAGCAAAGCCCGTCCTCACTCACTTGTTGACTTTGAGACCTACTGGGACACAAAAGTTCTTGTGTCACATTTCTTGGAGGAGTCCAGGAGGCAGACATTCACACCCGAGGTGCAGCATGTCATCAGCGACATCTCGACGGTGGTAGAGCGTGGGCAGGCCACCATGGACGAAGCAGTTGCCAGTGCAACCATCATTGATCAGGTGGTTTGTCGTGCTAACAGATATGAGAGTTGAGTTAAAGAGTGTGTCATGTGTTTGCTCACAACAGAGAATTTTTAAAATGTTGTTGCAATTCTGAAGATGAATACTTAAGTAAAGCAGCATTTGCTTTTGGTTAATGCAATAAAAACAGGTTTAATTGACCAATCAAAGGTAGTGTTATAGCCATGCCTGACACAGAGCGTAAGAACGAATCATAATCAACAATCGTTTGTTGCTTGTTATTAATTTGTCAGCTCTCATTTGGTGAACCTCTCATTTTGATCAAATTATGATTTCTTATGCATTCCCCAACAAGCTGTACTCAGTAATCCATGTTTACCATGGAGATTTTTTTTTGGGCCACCTTCTAATGAAGCGAACATAAGTTAGAGAACAGGAAATTGAGAGGAGATAAAAGTAAGGGGAGGCAATGGAAGAGAATCGTGAACATCCGAGGAGGGAAATAGCACCAATGTTGTTTATGTGTCCTGATGCTCTCGCCAAATTCCGTGCTTAAGGTCAGTTACCCAATTAGCAACATGTTGCACTTCTACTTGTGGAGATGGCGCAGGTGTGATGAAATCCTGGTGTTGGCTTAACGGTTAAGGTGGCTGGCTTAACATCTTAGGGTCTTGAGTTGAAGCCCCTGGTGTTCTGTTGAAACATCACCAGGTGGGTTGATTCAGCCTGTCATCCTTCTGAGGTTGGCAAAATGAGTACCAGCTTACTGGTAACAGGGGTACTGCATCAGTGCTTCCAGAAAATGATGCAACCGGTTGCATCTTAAATGACAACAGCAGGCATGATGGTACAAATTGTCTCCTCCTGTACATACTTTTCCTGATGTTTGCTTGTGTTGGTCAGCCAAAGGTGGAAAAAAGATCCATTTTTCCTTTTTGTCATGTGACTACTACAAGAAGACAAACTCAATTTAACACCGACTAAAAATAGATTGTCTTATTTTGAGGTCTTGCTGGTCACTGTATCAGTTTTATCACTATCCCATAGGCTAAATTTAGCATAAGGAAAGAAAAAGCTTGCTGTCCCTGCTCCTGCATATTGTGTGTACAAGAACAAAGATGTGTCACACAAGTGCCAATGTAGTATGTTCATTCATGCATTTAAATACGAGTTAACTTGCAAGGAACTTTCATGTAGGAAGAGGCCATTAAGCCCATGAAGCCTGCCCCACAGTTGTCAACCCATGGTTGTTTGTCCATGTTGTATCGTTTGTAAGTGCTGAGTGTCAAGCAAGGAAGCAGCATGACTCCGCCAGGGCTCGAACCGCCAACGTCCAACACCCACAGTGGATACTCCAACCATGACACCACCAAGTCTCATCGAATTTGCATCATGCAGATGCTGGGAATGTGGTGGTGTTGTTGAGGCAGTACACTCTGTTGGTTGGAGGAGCAATTTATCATTTTCCATGGTTCCAACGATAACTCACTCTCCTTTTAACGAAAGACACCGTGGGATCTTTCATGTCCACCAACAGCCAATGCTGGCAGACGGATCCTCTGGCTTAACGTATTTCGAATGGATGGAGCACATTGATGCCTCACACTGCATGTGAATCACCAGGATGATAGTTTATAGCTGGATCGAGATTCAAACCCAGGCTTGACAACTTCTGGGTGAGTGTGCCCCCTCTTGGATATGCTGCCAGACCAGCATAATATATCAATACCCCTTTAAGCCATCTCTCTTCTAATGTATTGTGGACTTTATAAATTACTTTTTTCTAGGATTGTCTTTTAAGCATGACAAAGCTTTTTGTCTGGTTTTTGACTAAATTTCACTCGATTTAGAAAACCTTGGCCTTAAATCATCATTGAAAGCATCTTCTACAGGTAATGATGTAGTTATATAGATTCCGACTTTCCTTCTCACCGATTGGGTGGCCATTGTGTTGAGCAGCGATAAATGTGGAGCGTGTTTTATGACGTTTGTATGGCACTTTCCACTGTAATCTCTCACTTTCAATGCTCTAAAAAAGGTTGGATGGCATATAAATCAATGGGGACTTATTTTGATAGCCTTACAATGTAGCACAGTGTAGACAGAGAAAATATTGATAATTGAGGAGGATCCTCACTTGGTGACAATGAGTGAAGGGATTCATGACACGGATACATTTTCAAATGACACTTATTCATAAACGAGCAAACACAACCCGTTACTTCGTGGTCGGGAATACTAAGGAGGGGAAGGAGAGAAAGGAGGGAGGAGGATAGAGGAGGGGAAGGGGAGTTGGGAGGGGGTAAGCGTGAGGGGAGAGGTTCTGGATTTGCGTTTGGTCAGGGGACTTGAGGAGGATAGGGTTGGTAGGGGTACTTGAGGGGGAAAGGGAGGGAGGGGTTCTCGACAGGAGGGAAGGCAGCGTGAGGGGAAGGAAAGGCAGTGTGAGGGAAAGGGAAGGCAGCGTTAGGGAAGGGAAGCCAGCGAGAGAAAAAGGAAGCCAGCGTGAGGGGAAGGGAAGGCAGCGTGAGGGAAAGGGAAGGCAGTGTGAGGGAAAGGGAAGCCAGCAAGAGAAAAAGGAAGCCAGCGTGAGGGGAAGGGAAGGCAGCATGAGGGAAAGGGAAGGCAGTGTGAGGGAAAGGGAAGGCAGCGTTCGGGAAAGGGAAGCCAGTGAGAGAAAAAGGAAGCCAGCGTGAGGGCAAGGGTAGGCAGCGTGAGCGAAAGGGAAGGCAGTGTGAGGGAAAGGGAAGCCAGCGAGAGAAAAAGGAAGCCAGCATGAGGGGAAGGGAAGGCAGTGTGAGGGAAAGGGAAGCCAGCGAGAGAAAAAGGAAGCCAGCGTGAGGGAAAGGGAAGGCAGCATGAGGGAAATGGAAGGCAGCTTTAGGGAAAGGGAAGGCAGTGTGAGGGAAAGGGAAGCCAGCGAGAGAAAAAGGAAGCCAGCGTGAGGGGAAGGGAAGGAAAAGTGAGGGAAAGGGAAGGAAAAGTGAGGGGAAGGGAAGGAAAGGGAAGGCAAAGTGTGGGGAAGAAAAGTGAGGGGAAGGGAAGGCAAAGTGAGGGGAATGGAAGGCAATGTGAGAGGAAGGGAAGGTAGCATGAAGGGAAGGCAGAGTGAAGGGCACGGAATGGAAGGCAGTGTGAGGGAGAGGGAAGGGCGATAAAACACTCCTAAACAGCAACATTTTCTAAATTTTCAAAACTAAACCATCAGTCCTTAATATTTCGCTTAACAGAGGGAGGAGTGGTGGGAGAGAGAGGAAGGGGAGAAAAAATGGAGGAGTGGAGAGGTGGGAGAGAGAGGGTGAGGGATGGGTGAGGGGTGAGTGAGAGAGGGTGAGAGGTGGGTGACGGAGCATGAGAGGGGGGAGAGAGAGGGAGAGAGTGGGGGAGAAAGAGGGAGAGGGATGGGAGAGAGACGGAGAGGGGTGAGAGAGAAAGGGTGAGGGGTGAGTGAGAGAGCGTGAGAGGTGTGAGAAAGAGGGTGAGGAGTGGAAGGGAGAGGGTGGGAGAGGGAGAGGGATTGGGAGAGAGAGGGAGGGAGAGGGGTGGAGAGAGAGGGAGAGGGGTGAGAGAGACGGAGAGGGGTGAGAGAGAGGGAGAGGGGTGGAGAGAGAGGGAGAGGGCTGAGAGAGACGGAGAGGGGTGAGAGAGAGGGAGAGGGGTGAGAGAGAGGGGGAGGGGTGAGAGAGACGGAGAGGGGTGAGAGAGAGAGGGAGAGGGGAGAGAGAGAGAGGGAGAGGGGTGAGAGAGAGGGGGAGAGGGTGAGAGAGGAAGAGGGGTGGGAGAGGGAGAGGAGAGAGAGAGAGAGAGAGAGAGAGAGAGAGAGAGAGAGAGAGAGAGAGAGAGAGAGAGAGAGAGAGAGAGAGAGAGAGAGAGAGAGGCAGGTCAATGAGAGAGGGGTGAGTGAGGAGGGAGAAAGGATGGAGTGGATTCTGGCAGATGTGACTGACCAGTTTCACCTCCATCCGAGAGATGACACACACTTTGATGAATCATCCTGCCTGTGAAACACTGGATGACAGTTTATAGCTAGATTAGGATTCAAACCAGGCTAGACAGCTAAGAGCGAGCAGCCATACATCTCGACTATCCTGCCATGATGTGGTGGTTCATTGCTTTGTAACCACTGAAAACTTTTTCTACTCATTGTAATCCTCTAATTTATTTTGCCTTCCTAACTCCAGAGATGTCCCCATGGGGAACTAAGCCGCGGTATCACCATGGAAGCCTGCAGAGTTTGAAGTTTAAGTGGCCAAGCAAGCGCTCCAAAGAAACTGTTGAAAAACTTTTAAAACGAAACGTTTAATTTTTTTACAAGTATCTATCTATGTCGAAGTGATGGGTCATATAATGAAAGAAGATCGTACAAAAATGGAAAACATCATGTAAAATAAAATTGCACATTTTCAGCGAGTGAGCCACCGCCCAAGGCATCGCGCAACAACATGGGGCCAAATGCAGGTGAGTCGGGCCTAAAGTTTGTTCAAGTCGATCGATATATTCAGTGGCAGTGCAAATACTTTTGTCATGTGTAGCCATGACTTGGAAACTAACAACCAAGCAGCATGTAGAGTGCTCGCCATGTGGCTTACGCACTCAAGTAAGCACTCCAATGAAATGGTTGACATAGAATGGCTGGCTTAGTAAGCGATAAGCGATTCACGATCGCCGAACAGTCATATAAACACCATGCACTCGAAGATGCCTGGAATGTCAAGCAATGTCTGAATTAATCAAATGAACACCTTTTTTAACAGTCGTAACTGCTGCTGAGGTCAATTAAGAAGTTTAAATAATGTAATTTGGCTCAGACTACGAGATTCTAGAGGTTAGGGCATGTGCGGAAATGAAATCAAGCCACAAACGCTGGAACCTCCTGGCATTTATAAGCATTGTAATGTATCCAGTGATTCATAGGTATGATGATCAAGCATTCGATGATATGAGTGAGGAAAGTGGAAAAAAAAATACCTTTATCGTTCAAAAACCGTTGCGGCCTGTTCCAAGTCAAGGCATTGTTGAGCAGGCCAAAAAATGGTGAACTAAGACCCCAGCGAGGGGCAGCGAGGTGACCAAGGATGATCCTTGCTGAACGATTCTTAAATAAGGCCGTTAATTATCTTCAAATGGGTGTTTTAATTAACCCAATAAATCAATTTTCACTCTTGGACCACCTTTGAGTTCCCTTCTTATGTATACATGCAAATTTTGGGGGCACTAGGTTTCATGGTTTTGGAGTTATGGAGGAGATGGATGGATGGACTGATTGATGGACACACACTGAGATTTATTAGGATTGATTATTTATATATTTATCATTTTACCTTTTCCAAAGAAGAGCTCACACTTTGGACGAAGTAACATCGTAATAACAAACTGTAGGAGAAATGTCACTACCTCTGCTACCGAAGGTGTGTGGAGGTTATGGTTTCACCCCAATCTGTCTGTGAGCAGGATATCTCAAAACATTTTGGATGGATTCGGCCAAAACTTGCTGGACATGTTGGGTGTTTGACACGGACAAATTTATTCGATGTTTGTGAAGATCTGGATCCGGTTACAATAACAAAAATTTTAACTTTCGAAATAATTCTTCACCTTTGAAAGATGGGACCAAAGACTATCTGAAGCGTAATATTTCAAACGTTGTGGACGGAGTTGGTTCGGTGACAAGAACAGGCAGATTTGATCTTGTTTAACGTCTGGATGCAGATCCATCAGTGGGATGCAACACGTAAACTGTTCAGCCTGGCGAAGGTATGTGCTCCACCAAGTGCCGTTCTAGTTTTGTATCTGCCTGGGTATTGGGTTTAATGATCATAACAAACGTTTCAGGATAAACTGGAGTTTGTTCCCATACCTAACCATTAGAAACATTACAAGGCAAGGTTTGTATCACAGCCCAGGCCTAAAAGTTTCTCTATAAATATGGAGAAAATGAACATGTGATAATTAAAAAATAGTTATAAGAAATGAAATGTATCTTTTTTTTGGGGGGGGGGGGTTGTCCAAAAGGCCCACACCTGTAAGTCGTGGCCTAAAATTTTGACAATGTTTTATTATAATGGGTGTTGATGCTTCACACACAGGGCATTAAGTCACGAAATGTGCCATCCCTCACTTGGGCATTCAGCTGGGAGTCTCGCCTGATAGCATTCGTTGATGGACTTTAAAGATCCCACAGCGTTTTTCATGAAGAATAAGCAGGTTATCGTCAGCATCTTGAACAAATTACAAATTCCTGCCACCTGCAGTTGAGCATCCAGGCCTGCTCAGTTGGTTCATGAAAGGCCTGACAAAAATCTTTCCCCAGCTGATCCCACAATAAGGTGGGGATAATTAGGGGGCTTATTAAAGTAGTCATAATGGAACTATGTATCAATCACCATCACTCTGAAACATTAACAACCAACAGCCTGAGGAAATGATTCACATAATACATGGCTACTTGGGGTCGTACCCTGGTAAATATGACATGCTGCTACATGTCACAAAGTTTTACCAGCAAAATTGGCTGGTACCGAGTTACAAAAGTTTTGAATGCTCACTTAATTGAAATAATTTTGTCTTGTAATAGGCTGAACCTCATACCATTAATTACATGTTCGGAGCAGACACAGATACAAGGACATTAGTTTTGTGCCTTTAAATCGATCAGCACGACTGATACATGACAAACAGGTGTGCCATCCTCCTTCCGATAATTTGTAGGGGTTTTTTTCACCTTGCTTCCTTATCAAAGCCAGCAGTTGAAAAAAAATTCGGTCACCCCGGTTACTACACCCAGTAATAACTGCCAATTACCACTGTGGGAAGCACACAAGCATCTGAGTGTAATTGACATTGTTGCGCCGGATGTTTGCAATATTGCTTTGTGAAATGGTCGTCGGCCATTTGTGAATTAATATGGGATTTGTGAAGTTAATTGATAGTTGGACCATTTGGAAATGGCCGTCCTATCAATTGATTCTCTATTTTGAATTATAATTTTGGAAAAAATACAAAGGAACATGATTTTCGAGTGAAATGAAAATTTTATTGCCTGCTCATATGATTTTTACCTTGTTTGTGTATGTAGGGTGGTGCACACATCCATTTGATTAAACATTATCGGAGTAAATAGAACATGCTAATAGCAAAGTTTCAGCCAGTTATATCACCTGATCAGTTCTGGCAGTTTATAGCCAAGTGGCTTTGCTTCCTTGACAATTTCCTCCTTGGCAAGTGGGCTTAGTTTTGCTTTAAAACTCGGCTGTATCGGCAATGAACCATAAAGGTGATGACTTTGAGTTCCTGCCTGAATGGCTCTCTGCTGAATTGTCAAGGTCTGGAAAATGGCCTTTTTCTGTGCAAGGGTGAGAAACAAGAGAAAGGAGAGAGAACTGAATAACTTAATGTCCATCTCACTCTACCACCTTGAAGTTACCTGCAGTTTGACCTTGTTTGTGGGAATGAGTGCAGATATAAAAGTGTGCCAGTCTGCACTTTTGTACAGTTGTGGTTTTTGGTCAAGCCGTTCCAGGAGGAATGTTGAGCAATATAATATTTACCTCTTGGTTTTCCCACTTATTTCCGTGTGTAGGCCATTGTGATTGGTTCGAGACTCACAGAGACTCGACACATGCAGCGCAGTAGGCAAGCTACAGCCTGTGATTCGAATCTTGATGCACCTAATGACGTCAACACATTGCGCTCACCCATGCCACTGAACTCGGAGGATGGCCTGAACGGTGGGAATCAACAGGAACTCTCTACAAGAGATGAACACCTGCGGACAGACTCTAAGGAGCACAGCGGTATTGTGAGAGCAGAAGCCGACCAACGTGCGATCGACCTGTGGCAGCCTGTGGAAGGCATGGTGAGCAGACGCAGGACGAGGCCGAGAACAGGCCAAGACCGGCCGCACAGCCACATTGGCATATGCCGAGAGACGGTACTGTAGTCCTATTGAGATGGGTCGAGGCCTCCATAGCATGCTGTGTGAAGACAGCACATCTATTAGGCCTGTGCCTGTATGTCTTATGTTCAAATGTCCAACTCATTCAGACTAGTGGACGGACTTGCAATGCATTTTTATGGTGGGAAGTTTTTACTGGGCATGTGATGAATATTAGATTTTGGTGTAAGGAGGAGTGTGGGGAGGGTTATTTATGACATCCTGGTGTTAAACGAAGGACATTTCTGAGAACGGTGGTAAGCTAAGGGTAATGCTGCCACTTAAATAGTTAAAATCTTTGTGAACCTCCGTCTCGGTATTTTGCACTGGTCTTTAACCTTGAAGGGCCAAATAGCCCTTTTAATCACTTTAATGTTCCATTAATTGCGAGCTTTTTCTCATCAGCAGAAACATGGAACCACGATTGTAGGTGACTGTCATGTAATGATCACATTTATGATGACATCGTTTGAAGGCAACAACATTGGTAGTGTGATTGTTTGATACAAATTTTCTCAATATTACAAATTTTCTCGAGCAAAATTACATAAATATCTTCTTCTTCTTTCGGCTGCTCCCGATAGGGGTCGCCACAGCGGATCATCTGTATGATCCGCATAGTGATTTGGCACATGTTTTATGCCGGATGCCCTTCCTGACGCAATCCTGGTCGCCTCTTACGACACAGGGATATGGTATACCTATTTTAACCGGGGTATACACCGGCCCAGTATACTGGTACTCATTTCGCTGACCTCGGAAGGATGACAGGCTGAGTTAACCCCCTGGTGTATTAATTCAGTGGCCCAACGGGGCTTGAACTCAGGACCTTTTGGATCCCAAGCCGCTGCCCAAACCACTGCGCCAACACCAGGCTCCCAAAATTACATAAATATAGCAAAACTTTTTTTTTAATAAGTCTGCATATTACGTACGCCAAACCACAGAAATGTTTTTCACAACCCCATTCCCTTCCAACTCTGTCTCGTCAATTTCCCTTTCTTCCCCCTGCCATTGCTAAGTATTTCCAACCGACTTTTTATGTTCACTCTCCTGCTCTCCAACCCATTTGTATCCTCATTCCAAAAAAAGTTTCCCCCATTATATTATTATTATTATTATTATTTTTTAATCCAATTGCAACTTCCATTCAATTTGGATGTAATATATAGGCATCCTTTAATTTTTGGGAGGCTTCAAGGAAATTACAACCAGAATCGAATGACAAAGTTCAATTCACTTATTTGGAGATACACATGCATTTTCAGAGCAAGTAAAAGGAAAAAAACAAATGGTTGGCAGCTAAAAAAAAATTTAGAACAGAGGAAGATCATTTTCACATACACCATTCATCTATAAAAGGATAAGTGGAAGTTTCACCGGGAATAATAGTTTTCTGAATGCTCTGGACTGGAGGAAATGAGCTGTGAATGGTCGAGCCATTAAAAACCTCAGTTATTGATGAGTTCCAGCACAGCATGAGTTTTGCTATTCTTCAAAATCATGCAAATGTAGCACGGCTATGGAGAATGAAGATATGCTGTGTGCGAAGATCGTTTGTATTTGATAACTTCACACAGCTTGACCACGTCTGTTGTAATATTAAGCAATAACTGTAGTCTTACAGGACACATCGTAAATCATCAGAATTCCCTGAAATCTCAGAGGGGGTAAAGCGAGTCTGAGATGTTTTATGGTTTGATCATATTTCCTGGCTCAAAAGTGCCCGTTTGAATCCTGCATCCTATAATCGATTCGTCCATTATTTAATGATGTCATTTTTCTTCGTCATTCTCTACCAGCCTTAGTCATTGTAGAATAAAAAGCCATGATGTCGATATGATAGATGAAACTCACCTTGAAGCATCTGTAGAACTGGAGATCGTACTTCATGAAGAATATCCCAAAGTCACGTACAGGTCAAATTTACAGATTTTTTTATTTGTTTTGGAAACCTTTCATGTCCAACATTTCATTAAACGCTGCTTACAGAGAGTAACGATAGTTTACCATATTCCAATTAATTATCGCTGCCTATTTATTTAACCTCGTGACTCACTTCATCGATTTTTTTTCTGTCCGTACCTCTGGGTTCCAGCAGTCAATCTATCAGCTCATAACTGGACTTGATCGACTGGTTACGATCATGTGCATTTGGTTTATGAGGCTGAAACTTTTCGAATAGCATCATCGACAAATGAATATGTGCTTCCGTGTGACAATCCACTTCCCAAAACGACATACAGGACCTCCATCCATTGGTCACTCATAACCACTTTCTGTACCCAAGCATATTATTGGGGATTTACAGACTGACTTTGAAACATCTTCAAATGAGTTGTTTTGATACTTCTTGAAGTTTCACCGTCCTGCTATATGAATTTTTTTTTTTATAAATGGCAGCTGTGCTTTCAGGGTTGGCAACAATCCCTTCTTTGACCAAGAATTCCAATGAGTTATTGATTGTTGATATTACTTGGACCATATTGAGGTTAACCATGTTGATAACACCACATGGGCATGATTTGCTAAACAAAGAAACTTAACACTGGGCTGGATATCTTTCTGAAAGCAAATTCAACTTCATTAGTATGCTCTTCCATGAGCGCTTTGATCTCTTCTTGTAATTCCGATCCTTTTGAAGCTTCACAGTGGAGATCTTATCGATTGCTTAGTTGACTGCAGCATTATTCCTTTGTCTTTTTATATCAAGCTCACTGAACAGAAATAAAGATTATAGAAGGGTAAGTCATCAACTAAAAACATTTTCTTTTCAAATGAAGGAAATAATTAAAAATTAATGTCGATTGAAACGCACACTCGTGGTGTTGCAAATTTTCTCCATGACGACTCGCCGGACATTGAACAAGCTCGTTCAAAGCTTTATGAAGCAGTGTTTAGACCTCAAATACGTGTGAAATGCTGACCACATAACTTCAGAGATCTTGTTTTGAGTTTTTGAGCCAATAACCTGACCTCCCAATAATTATGATGAAACACCAGCAAACAAACAAAAGAACGACAACCCGAACTTTATTGCATTTACACAAGTATTCATTGTTAACATTGTTTGTGGTCTGCAAATACATTGATAAATTCAACTTCAAAATGTTCCTCAGGATCTACATGGTTGCTAAGGGTTGTCCCAGATATGCAGAACTTCTGATGTTAGTTGTAATCTCCTTTTTGGGGGTTTAGAAGGTGGAAAAGAGTCTTCCCAGGACCCAAACTATCCATCTTTTTTTAGGATCAACCTTTGAGGACAAAGTTGTGATGTTGTGCTACAATCAACCCCGGATAGCCTTCGTTGAATGGGACTCGGTCTGACTGATCTAGACTAGACGACCATGTCTGACTCCAAGCGAGACAATTCCATTCAATTCCAAACGAGACGACCCTGTCCTACTTCAGACGAGTTTGACAGTTCTGTCTGACTCCAGACCAGACATCTGATCTGTGCAACTATAAACTAGAAGACGCTATCCAGTCCAAAACCTGACTGTCAACTTTGCCATGAGTTGTTACCGAAGTGATATTTTGTGGATATTTGAGGTTTGAAGACGGTCCACAAAACCTTTTCCCTTTCCATCCCCCATGCTTCATTCAAAGAATACTTATCCTTGGTGGATTATGATTATACGTTGGTTATTCGATGTTTTTGACATGAAAAACAGCAAAACACTTGGTAAATTTTTTTTGAAATGTTTCCATGTCCGAGCAATCATTTCAACCCGTTCAAATTACGATTCCCTCGAACTCTGTGTCTTCATGAGTCCCTGGTAGTGCATTTTGTTTCAGCATATACCAGTGTAAAGTTTGTATATACACCAGTGAATACTACTGAAACAACCATGTATAAATAAATGAGAATTAAATGGGAAACAGATGTTTTCCATCATTTCAAAGTGTTTGCACTTTTTTCAGTCATTTATCAATTTACCTCAAATGCTTTCTTGATTACTGTTGCAATAAATGATTATTTGTATGAAAGGAACTGTAACTTTGTGATTTCGTCAATAAATAAATCAAGTTTTCTGTGAGAATCAGCAGACATATTTCGTGTATTTCTTCTCTTCAGACGAGCAGACTGTACTCATGAATGGTTATCATATAATTTGTACAAGACATGAGGAGTCGGTTGAGTACAACTTATGCTTTTCTCTGATGTAGGATTATTACCTCTGCCAACGAAGGTGGACGGCGGGTTATGCTTCAACCTCATCTGTCTGCTTGTCTGTCTGTGAGCAGGATATCTCAAAAATTTATGGACGGATTCGGACAAAACTTGGTGAATGAGTTGGGAAGGTGACAAGAACAAGCTGATTCGATTTTTGTTCAAGTCCTGTTGCAGATCCGGCATATCAGTGGGATACAAAACGTAAACCGTTCAGCCTGGCAGAGGTAAGTGCCCTACCAAATGCTATTCTCGTATTCCTGATGGAATTGGAGTAGACAAAAACCAATGTCTGATCTGTCGCTGAGCTATGAGTGGCGTTTACAAAGATCGCAGAACAAGATACTCAAAAATAGTTCAATATATAATGAGGTATTGTTGCAGACTTTGCCCGAGAACTCCGAAAGACCGGCGTGTCGATCAAAAGACCACGGACGCCGTCTAAAACACTCACCTGTGGCTGGATCCATGTGCGATGGTCGCTTTACCGTACCTGTGAGATGATTGAAGCAGATGGGGCACTGTGCCAAAGACTGAGTAACGAATATTAAAATATATCTGTCTGACCAATTAATCACTTGGGCAATTGCCCCAGGCGCGCTATCTCAGATCAAAGTCAAGACACATAGTCAAGTCAAGCCTGATAAGTCAAGACACGATATCATCTCATTCATGGATTTATTACAACAGCAATAAATTTGCGGGGAAAATAATGGTCGGGAAATTAAAATGGGGGAAATGGTGGGAAAAATCAGGATGGGCAATGCAAACAATATTCACAAATCTACAAGCATGTATGGATTCCTCTTATCCCCAACTTATGTGATAGACTCGCTATCTGATACCTTAGAACAATTGCTTAGCGCTTCCATGCAAATGGATCCAGACATTCGAATAAATGAGAGTGTGGGAAATCGTATGCACACCCTGACAAACCTACAATCCGGCTGGAATTGTGGTCAACCAATGTTCAGTGGTTCGGGTCCGGATTTCTCCCTCCGCTCCGTGAGCTCCATGGTCGTGCAGGGACGCTGGATGTTCTCTAGCCGAACGCGATATTCTGCATGGCTGACCGGGCATATCAGCTGGTGTAGCGAGGGGAGGTGTTAAAACTTTGGTGCATCACGGATGATGAAGGTTGTCGACAAGCTTCATCAAAATTGTGTCTAGTTTCGGAAAAGAAAGCAAATACCTATTGTGGGGGTCAACTCCATCCCCCTCCCCCACCCCCGTAAACCCCCCTAAACCCCAATTTTTTTAATGGTGTGAACAAACTTTGGTACTTCACGGGTGATGAAGGTTGTGGTCAAGTTTCATTGAAATTATGCGTGTAGTTTTGGAGAAGAATGCAAATACATATTTTGAGGGGAAACCACCACATACACTCCCTTAGACCCCAACTTTTTTAATATCATTAACAAATTGTGTTACATCACAGGTGATTAAGGTTGTGGACAAGTTTCATTGAAATCTTGTGTGTAGTTTCTGAGAAGAAATATTTATTTTGGGGGGCAACCCCCCCACCTCCCAACCACCCCATAGACCTCCTTTTACCTTCATTTATTTTTGATGGCACGATTCTTAAATGAAGAATCACTGTTCACCTTCACTCTTTCATGCCTCTTTTTTCCCACCTTTGGAACAAACTCCCACACTCTCTTCAATCCCACACTCTCTTTAATCCCACTCTTCCCTTCAGGTCTTCAAAACAGCTGTTCACCACCATCTCTTATCTTCCCCCATCCAAATCCACGATTTTTCCTACCCCTGCTAATCCACCCCAAACCCACCTCCTTCAAATTCCCAGTTTTCCTTCCTGAAATCCCCTGTAGTATTATCTTGTTTACCCCAAGTACCCCCACACCATCCCTCTCCCTTCCACAGATATCCTATTGTATTTGTTCCCCACTATTTTGTGCTTCCCTTTCCTCCTCCCTCTTGTCTCCTGCCTTGTTGTATGTTTCTGTGTATTCACTCTTACACGAGCTTCGATTTTGTATACAAAATAAAATAAAAGAAAAACATTGGTACATCACAGGCGATAATGATTGTGGTCAAGTTTCATTGAAATTGTGTATGTGGTTTCGGAGCAGAAAGCAAATGCATATTTTGGGGGGGCAACCCCCCCTTTGAGTCCGATTTTTCTCATGTCATGAACAAACTTCAGTCCATCACAGGTGATGAAGGTTGTGGTCAAGTTTAATCAAAATTGCTTGTGTTGTTTCTGAGAAGAAGTTGAAAGTATTTGTGGATGGACAGACTGACTGATTGACTGACGATGTGCCATCCCATAAGCTCCCCAGAGTGACGTTCCAGGTAAGCTAAAAAGGTGCAAAAACTGATCCCTTCAACCACTGACCTATTGACTTGTTTCCAATCATGAGCAAGGTCATGGAATCAATCATCACAGTTGATATGAAATCCTACCTTCTCTCCAACAACCTCATCTTAGATGACCAATTTCTTACAGATGAGGTCACTCCACCTTGGACATGCCTCTTCTACTCACCAAACAATGGATGGAGGCCCTCAATGCAGAATTGAGATCAGGGCTGTCTCTCTGGACATATCTTGTGTTTTTGATAGTCTGGCATCCTGCCTTACTCTCCTAACTCTCTGCCTTTAGCATTCAAGGCCAACTCCACACACGGATTACTGACTTGCACATCTGTAAGTATTCCTGGCTCTTCATCTGCTTGTCGGTGTTCCTTGCGGACCTGTACTTGGTTCGCTTTTGTTTTCTCTCCATTTGTATCCACACGATGGAATTGCATGGATTTTCAATATCAGCTTTCATTGTGATGCTGACAATATCCCGATGTAGCTGTCCATAATTGAACCTGATGATGTGCTTTCTTCTGCCACTCTGAATTCTGATCTCTGACATGCAAATATGACAATCAATGAGGTTTTTCAAACTCAATGCTGCAAAGACTGACATACTGGTCCTTGGAACCCTCTTAAATAGCTTCAACCCTCGACAGTGATGCATGAGTTTCAACACCTGATTCCTTCTGCTACAGTTTCAAATGGAAGTGTCTATGTACTGAACAGCTGTTAAATATGTCCTGTATCCCATGTCATACCAAAATATGGCAATTATTCATATGTTCGTATGTATGTACGTCTGATCGTGATAGAATCCAAAATGGCTGGGCTAATCTCCACCAAATTTTGCATACATGCTCGGAGGACCCGGTCAGGTCATAGGCACAAAATAATCCCAATCCTCATTTTCCGCATTCCCCCCCCCACCGGTCGAGGATGGAGACGACTTGTGATTTTTGCCTGTACACAGAGAATAGTGCAACTGGTTTAATCTTGTGGAGTAAATATGGTCACATCACTCCTGGCATCAATAAACAGTACTTCAGTGGCTCCTGATGCACCAACATACAAATTTTTAATTATACCTGATAACCTTTAAAGCCAAAAATAAATTGGTTCGACCTGCTAACATTTCAAATGTAATCAGACCTTACACCTTTGCAAGAAAGCTATGATGTAACAACCGGAATCGAATGGAAGTTCCTCACATTAAATGAAGGGTTTAGACTTTAGAGGATCGACCATTCTTCAGATCTGCTCCTCAACTTGGGTAATCCTTTGTCTTTTAAAATCCCCACAACCTCATCAATATCGGATTAAAATCTCCCTTAAAATCCGTATTCCCGGCATCACATCGCACAACCCAACGGCTCAAGCTTTTTCCCACTGAAAATTTTTACGTTTATTCAGTGACGATGGGGAGGCTTAGTAAAGCCTATAGGATAGGGGGAGGCTATACCTATTGTAGGGTTTGTTTTGACAATTAGTGCATCCTATTATAAAGTTACCCCAGAGTTTATTAGATCCCTCGGAGTACTAAACCACCATTTTGGGTTTTTCTATCTCTTCTTTTTCCCTGCCAATCTCCAAGCTGTATCGGAGCCAGCTCAGATTTTCGGAATGAAATTTTACGTCAATAATGGAAATGCAAAGTATTCGGGGTTGACATAATTTTTAAGGTCATGACCTAATTGTAGAATTTTTTTAATATTTTTCATCATGACTCGATGAAACTTTATCCGATTGAAACGAAATTGCCTTCCCCAGATAGCCCAGAACAAGGCGTATTCATTCTCAATTTACATCATACCCCTCCTGGTTAAAGGTCAAGGTCAAATGGCGATCTGAAAAAAACGCGTTTTTTATATCATCACTCAATTTTGCTAATGCGTAATCTCAAAGGTCTTCCAACATGTTCTTGCTTCATAACAGTGTACCTGTACTGATGCTGTGCACCTGATATCTGATTAGTGTCCTCGACCTACTTTTTCTGAATTGTGACCTCACCAACTAAAAACACCTTTGCGATCATAACTCGAATAATTTACCTCTGATATTCATCATGTTGAGTTTTATGGATAGATTGTATTTGGGGACACATTTTATTAATTTACACTTTATCCATAAATTTTGAAAGTCAAGGTCATGTGGCGGTCCGAAAAGAATACGGCCATCATTGGATCGTGGACGCTGGGGGTAATTATTTTGTTATCGTAGATATCTAGCTTTAAGTGATATCATTCAACTTCATAAAATTCCATCCCTTTTCACTATGATTAAAGCTTTTCTCGATCCTGCCTTTATAACTGGTGGTGTATTTGTTTATGATAAATTTATTTATTAAGTTGGCAATTCCCCAACTTTTTCAAACGTTTCTCTAATGATCCTTGAAGCGATTTGAAATGGAATTGAATGTCTTCCGCAACGCTTCCAGCTTTCCCTATTTGTGAAAATGTTTAAACCTCCTGAAGTATTTCAGGCTCATTACGTTTAACATCGCTCTTGGTTTGTTTATTGATCTTTGGCAGTTATTTATTTTCCCGTCCAGTGAGGCATTTATTGTTTTTGTTTTAGATTTACTCACTGACATGTCAGCCAGGAGGGTGTGGTGCAAGCGTACTTACCTTTCAGCTGTCTAGTGTGGGTTTGATTCCTGTCTGATAGGGGTTTCACAGGCAGGGTGTTGCATCACTAATGGACAGGCAGGGCTTAGCATCGGATGGACATTAAGCTGAAGACCAGTCTGTTAGCATGAGTTGGTTAATCTTAAAGAGGCGGTGTATTATAGCAGGCATCCTGAACAAATTTCCAGCCTCAGTTCCGCTGGGAAGGCAAAGGCAAACCACACAGTTCATTCATTGCATTGAGAATGCAGTTGGCAGAACTGCTGCCCTGGATAGGATATTGGAGAATAATATATTGGAGGATAGGATTTTGAAAAATTGGAGGAAAATTATGAAATTTATGATCAAAAAGATTATTTGTGCCTGTTGTTTGTGTCCTTTATGAAGTCCTTAAAAACAGTAAGTTTCCTATTTGGAATGATTTTCACAATGATTATTATTATGATGATGATTATAGAAATATCAAATAATCATTCAAACCATAATTGAAATGAGGGAGTTCAGAGAACACCTTACCCTGCACAGTCTTGAGAATTGAGGATATGGGCTGAGTATATGAGCGGCTAATTTGATTGGTCATGATGATGTAAAATGCCGGCATATTTTGTCCAGGTTCTGCTGAACTAAAGGGTTTTCAAAGTGCCAATGAGGCAATTTGTGTTCTATAAGTTCAAGGATACAACTCAATTGAAACAAATTAATATTTTTAAAAGTTGTAGAAAAAACAAAAATTTGGCAGTTTACTGCCATTGGTGCAGCATCTTTTACACCACCCTATCTCACACCTACATTAGTTCTTCATGCCTGTTGTTTGTATCCTTTATGATGTCGATACAAACAGTTTCCTGTTTGGAATGATTTTCGACTTTGTTTTACGACCAGACAGGCAGATACACTGCACATGCACAATCGGGACAAATTCAGAGCCACAGTCCTGATAAATATCAGGTTTGTTTTCCAATTCATGGTCCGATTCGTGTTCAAAATATAACATTCAATTGAAATAAGTAAGTTGTTCCTCGATCATAAACTGATGATTGCAGACACACAGACAGACCGACAGAAGTTATCCAATTGCTTAACGTTAACCCCACTTTTTCCCTTTGTGTGCACAGGGTAATAATTGTGTGAACTTGTGGATTATAGGATGTGCAAACTGACAGAAGATAAAAAGAAACCCAAAAGTAAAAAGGTTTGTACATAGACGAGATCAGAGAGAAATTGTAATGATGAATTCCAAGTGTGGGAATGCTGGTTGAATGACGTAATGCACATCGGTTTACTCTTTCTGAATAGATGTTGCATTGTCCACGTATTTCATGTGAAAGGGAGGATGACGCAGAGAACATCAACGATAAAGGACCCAAGGAACTATGACGATCATTCCATGTCGTACTGATGGGTCTGAAGGAACCAATCTGCAGGAAAATAATTCAATTCAAAACAAATGGAAGCTCAAGTAGGTACAGTCCTGCATTGGAGTAATCAGAAGGAACCAAAACAAGCAAAAAGCAAAGCTGAAGTCATCAGGAGGAACCTGGATAGGATTCACATTTCAGCCGCTACTCCTCTACCCTCAAACCTATCCAGGCACAGCCAAGTGAGCCTGATTCATATATATATATATATATATATATATATATATATATATATATATATATATATATATATATATTTTGAAATCAAAAAGAACCCAGAGCAAAAAAATTAAATAACTCTGGCTGCCGGACCATAATTGTGAAGTTTCACGCCGGTTAATTAAGCGGTTCCAGAGAAAACCTGATTTAAAAGTTTTCTTCAATCCAATAGGGCTGCCAAACCATGTGACATAGCATTTATTCCTCAACAAACTTGTACATCCATGGCTTGGGTAACATTTGTGTGAAGTTTCCCCTTGATCTGTCCAGCCGTTCTGGAGAAGATTTTTTTTATAGGTTTTTGGGTAAATCCAAAATGGCTGCCAAACCATGTGTGAACCTTTTGTTACTCATGGATAGGCGGTCATACTTGTAAAGTTTCACCTCAATCTGTTCAGCCACTAAAGAAAAGAAGATTTCTGAATGTTGTGTTTTTTTCGACAATATCGCTGCCAAATCATGTGACCGATGACGTCATCTTTTTTTTTTTTTCTGTGTACTATTTTATCCCAAGATGACAAACGGACAAGCAAACAGACAAACGTACCCAAATGCAATACTCTCTCCGTCGGTGTGGGTAATGAGAACCGCTCTGAACGCCATCATGCGTCACGTTCATCCAGGAAATGACATCACATATATATATATATATATATATATATATATATATATATATATATATATATATATATATATATATATATATATATATATATATTACTCCACTGTGACCAGTGGTCATGGCGAGAGTGATTATACCCACAGTGAAGTTGTTCAAAACGAAAATACATGCTCGAAACCAGACTCGGTGGTGTCAAAAAAGTATGTCATTTAAAAGGATAGAACTTGGATAATTCCCATCCTTGGCATCCATGAAGAGGACGAAATTCCTCTTTGGAAAATGCCCCACTGAGCCCGGTGAGAAAGGCGCTGCCGTCGTTGTGACGTCACTGATACCCAGAGTGCCCCGGGAGGTGACTGCTCTTGCCCAGGCTCTGTACGTGTGTTTGAGTGTGAGATTGTCGCAACTTCCCAAACTGAGCCTTGATTTATGCTGTAAATAAATAAATAAATAAATAAATAAATAACGAACATCGGCATTGCCTTTTTATAATTTTAATATGCAGAAATTTTTTTTTTATAATCCTTACGATGTCATGCATATTATCTATCTATAATTCCAGCAGTGTATTTGTGTTTGTGTGAGACCGCTGTTTCTCGACAACCACTGGTCCGATCTCATTGAAACTTGCCAGGTATATTGCTGGGGCCCTGAGTATGTGCCTTTTCAAGGTTTGATATGAATCGGACAAGTGGTTCCCAAGTTATGGCCATTTATTTACCAACCAATGACAGGACACGTTGCTGCATAGGCATGGCCGATGGGGAAGACATCCTCAGCCACGTTCCCCATTACGGGTTACAACGTACGGACTTCCAGATAGTGATGACTTAATTTATTCTAATAATTTCTCAATTTCTTATGCACATTTATAGGTAAACACAATGCCCCGATCCAGTCGTCGTTTACGAGAGTGAAGGAACCGACTGTGTGGTTGTTTCTGGCAAGCGGTTTGAAAGTTTTGTTTTTTTTTGTTTTTTTTTGCACGCATGGCCACGCACATACGGGCACGTACTAGTATACTAGCAAATACCACCCGTCGCTTTGCTGACCAATACTAAAGGGGGGAGGGAGAAAAAACAGGGGTAAAGAGAGAGAGAGGGGTGGGGGAGAGAGAGCGAGGAGAGTGTAGAGGTGGAGGGAAAAGGAGAGAGGAGGGAGGGGGAAAGGAGAGAGGAGGGAGGGGGAGCAAGGAGGGGTGGGGAAAGGGAAGACGGTGTGAGGTGAGAGGAAGGGATGGCAGACGTGCGGTGGAGCATTAATTACGATTCATACTGTCTCATAAAAATGATTCTGCATGGTATAACAGTCAAGATGGAAACAAAATAATGTCAAATCCATTTTCTTCCGGTCATACTATAAACACGACCCGGAGACAAACTCCCGTCTGGAGACAAACTTCTGTCCGGACATAAATACTGCCCGGACGTGTCTGGAGCCAAGCTGTCTGAGGACAAATACCGCCTGGACGTGTCCAGAGATGAACACTGCCCGGATGCATCTGGAGACGAACAATGCTCAGACGTGTGCGAAGATGAACACTGCCTGGACGCATCTGGGGACGAACACCGCCCGGACACGTCCGCAGACGAACACGGCCTGGACGCGTTCGGAGATGAACACAGCCCACACACATCCGGAGACAAACACCGCCCAAACGTGTCTGAAGACGAGCACCACCTGGACGCGTCCAGAGATGAACACTGGCCGGATATGACCAGAGACGAACACCATCTGGATATAACCACCATCTTGATATGTTCAGAGATGAACACCGTCCAGACGTAACCATCATCCGGATATGTCCAGAGACAAACACCGTCCACACATAACCACTGTCCAGGTTTGTCCAGAGACACAGACAGAGAGATAGAGAGAGAAAGGGGGATAGGGGTGTTTGCAGAAATAATATTGTTGCGGCCACGGGTACCGAGACACCAGCTTGTCACTCAGGAGGATTAATCCCCGGTTTTCCTCGGTAGAGCCGGACCTGGGGCCACCACTCACAATTAACGTTGTGGTTTGGTGGGTTGTTTTAAAACCACGAACGCCACCCAGTTAACCACGAGTTCCAGTGTCCGCCATCTAATTATTCTGTTTAACTAGAGGTCACATGGTTATCTGAGCGGGGAGCACTCCCTCGGTAAAGCACCAATATTATCTGATTATATTTAAATTACGGCGGCCGAGCATTTTTACTGCTGGTGCGTGCCGATGATTTTTTTGGTCAAATCTGTGGTAATTACCTTCCAGTCTATCTCGGTCGGACAATGCTAGACCAATGGAAGGAAAGGACAAACACGGACAGGTTGGAAATCGGCAAATAATTCATTAATAATAAAATAAATAAATAAAAATAACTTTTTATTTGCTGAGGTAAATGAAGAATGAATTTCAAAGCAAAATCAATCAAAATGCCAGGAAAGAGACAAAGAGCAGATGCTTATCGGGCATTGACTTACAGCTAAACAAAGACAAGGGTACCCAGCAGATCATTCAGGGGGAGGGGAGGGGGAGAATCGTCTCGCTCACCAGAAAGTCGTCCGTGAAGCAAAAACGTCCTGAAAATGCGTGTGTGCGTGTCACGTCCGTCGCCAGCACCCAGCCCCGCCGTGCACCCTCTCGCGGGGCAGCCTTGAATGCCAGTCGACGTCTGGAGGGCACCGAGAAAGTCTGCCACGGGTTTAGACCCTGGTGTTGTTGGTGACCGACCCGTGCCTCACTTGTTGGCGGCGCTGCTCACACCCATACACTCACCACATGCTCACTTGACGAAGCAATGGGAAGGGCGAATTGTCTCATCGGTGCTGGTCAGACACCCGCTTCTTGTTCACTTCTCTTGCCCTTTGCTTTTTCCTCTCTCCTTTTGCTTTTCCTCTCCACACGCTTTTCTTTTCAGAATGCTTTTTCCCCTCCTTTCTCTCCTCAGACTTTTTCTCCACACTTTTTCTCTCGCTCGTTTTTATATCCCCACGCCATCTCCGTGGGGTGCCTTCCGCCTCAAGCTCACCCTACCCCACTGGCACACGGTTACCATGACGACCCATGCACTCTCAAAAAGGCGGGCGTCGGAGCTCACGAAAGATTGCCGCTGAGGAAGAATGGGGGTGGGCTTCAGAGCTCGTGAAAGAAATGTGTGTGAACGTGTCTGTCGTAAAGAAAAAAGCTTCCCGTAAGAGAGGGGATCTGTCCTTTACCCTTCTCAACGCATCACATTTAAAATCCCATTAGACATGGGGATGGGGCTAATCTGGACTTGCATTAAAGGAAATAACTGTCTGAGGACCTGGATGTGTGGATGCATTCATCAGACCGGATTCTGAAAACTGTAACATCATGTTATGCTTAATGGACAACACAAAAACACACACACACACACACACACACACACACACACACACACACACACACACACACACACACACACACACACACACACACACACACACACACACACACACACACACACACACACGTGCTTGGCCGATATCGGCAGTTTTTCGTGTATCGGCAGGTTGGAGTCAGTGTGATTACCAACTGCAGTACTTATTGTATACAACCAATAAACCTTGAGTAGCTTTCACTGAAAAACAACATTGCATTTATTTTGATGTTTCAAGGATATGATCACAAACATTATTCTTTACTATCGACAATGGGTGCTCAGCAAGTGCTTTAAACACTTGCTTGCTGAAAACATGCAAGCACTCCAATTAAGTGGTTGATAAGGAATGGTTGGCCAGGCTGTCACTTCATGCCATAAAGGATCTGTTTAACTTTAAAGCCCGTCTTCACCACGTACACTGTGGTTAAATAAATAAAATGAATTAATTTGCATAATGACTTTATCCACAAAATAGTTGCATCTTAATGCCGAACAACCCTGGAGACATCACAAAGTTCAATCGCCCGTGAAATAAACATTGCAGAAAATCCGCCATTTTGCCTGCTTGTCTGTGCATGTCACTTGGTACATCGGTTTGTGGTACACCCTCTCTTATGGGAAGCATCGGTACACGCAAACGTCATAACTTTATTTTAAAACTTCCGTTTTATTTTTTACCAGATTCGCTTTGATTCCCTGTAAAGCACTGTGCGAAACCTCCGAAAATATTGATGCAGAACTGGCAAACGCTATAGATAGGCAGTCCTTCGGGGGATATGGCACGAGGTCTGGCAGTGAATGCATTAAATCATTCAGCTCAATGAAGCTACTTTTTTTTTTTTTTTTTTTTTTTTTTATACCTTGGTCGAGGCTCGTATGAGAGCTAACACACAACTCACAGCAAGGAGGCATGAGACAAGAGGGGCGGGAGTGGAAGGGACAAAACATTGGGGAACAGACACAGGTGAACTGTGGAAGGGAGAGGGATGGGGATGGGACGGGGAACATGGCGAGGGGAAGATGGACATTAAAGGGACTTTCAGGAAGGAAAGCAGGAGAATTGAAGGAAGTGGGCTTGGGTGGATTATCGGGGGTAGAAAAGATCGAGGATTTGGATGGGGGAAGATAAGAGGTGGTGGTGAACAGCTGTTTTGAAAGCCTGAAGGGAAGAATGGGAAAGAATAGAGTGAGGAAGTTTATTCCAAAGGCGGGAAAAAAGAGGAATGAAAGAGTGAAGATGAGCAGTGATTCGTGATTTTGGTAGTTTTACCAGAAGGGGGTTGTTGGCGGACCTTGAGCGCCCTGTGGAAATGTGGTTGGGACAAATCGCAGAGAGAGCAGGGGGGCAAGGCTGGAGAGGAGTCGGTAGAAGACAGAAAGACCACCGACCAACCTGCGGTGATTGAGTGAGAGGCCCAAAGACTCAGCTTCATTGCGGGAGATGCCAATGATCTTAAAAGCCCTGGTTTCGACAGCGTGAAGTCGAGAAAGGTGGGAGGCAGGAGCACCAGCCCAGAGGGGAGAGCAGTACTCCATCAGGCTACGGACAAAAGCTTTGTAAGTGGTCAGGAGCTCAAGAGGGCCGAGGAAGGACTTTGCACGACGGAGGATTCCCAGTCGGCGACTGGCTTTTGAGGCAAGGTTGGAAATGTGACTTTCCCAGGAAAGGTCATGGCAGATAGTGAGACCCAGAAGCTTGAAAGAAAAGACTTCTTCCAGAGGATTGTTGAGAAAGTGGATGGGGGGTTTTGTAAACGGTCCTTTCGAAGAGACATAGTGAGAGTGTGAGATTTGTCTGGATTGAAAGACATGTTCCACGTGTTGGACCAGTTTGTGATTTTATCCAGATCTGCAGTGAGCGAAGAAGCTGCTGCTTGCCGGTCTGAGGGATGACAGATGGTACGGCAGAGGGTTGAGTCATCGGCAAAGAGAAATAGAGGATTTTCCAGAGAGTCCGAGAGATCATTGATGAAAACCAGAAAAAGAACAGGGCCCAGAACGCTACCTTGAGGAACTCCAGCCTGCACAGGAAGAGGGGATGAAAGAACTCCATTTAGGGCCACACGTTGACTGCGACAGGAGAGGAAGTCTGCGAGTCATGAGTGGAGATGGCCTTGAATACCATGGGAAGAGAGTTTGGTGAGTAGGGCAGGGTGCCAGACTGTGTCAAAAGCACGTGATATGTCCAGGGATACGGCTCGGATTTCCTGTCTGGCATTGAGGACCTCCATCCATTGATGGGAGAGCAGTAGCAGCATATCTAGGGTAGAGTGACCTGGTCTGAAACCAAATTGATGATTGGAAATCAAGCCATTGGAGAAGAGGAAGGATTTCATGTCTGAAGCGATGATGGATTCCATAACCTTGCTGATGATTGGGAGAAGGCTGATTGGTCTATAGTTACAGGGATATAATTTATAATACTTAATTTGTTCACTCAATATAATTCTCCAAACAATAGAAAAAGATAAGTTTAATGGCTTGGAAATTCCACATATTCTTGTGTATATATGTGTATATGTGTATATATATATATATATATATATATATATATATATATATATATATATATATATATATATATATATATATATATATATATATATATGGAGAAGGAGGGAACATAGCCTTACTTGCGTAAAGTAAATCTGTATATCGACTTAGTTATAAGACTCGTTATTTCTTTAAATTATCAGATTTCACAACAGATTTCGACTCTTATTTAGTCCAGATGATATCCAATCATCAAAACCAAAATAATATTTTGATAATACACTTCAATTAGTCTGTGATAGTGGAAAATCGTATCATATAATGCATAAAATTGCTCCAAGTTCCTAATTTGAAGACTAAAGTACTTATAAAAGTGAAGTATATGGCAATTCATAGCTAAGATGACCAGGCATTCGATATGAGTGAGGAAAGTCGAAAAAAAACTGTCTTTAATAAATCATTGCGGCCTGTTTCAAGTCAAGGCAGAGTTGAGCAGGCCAAAAAACATGGCGGCTTCAGACTGCAACGAGGTTACCCAGGTAACGCCTTAAGACCCAGAAAGCGAGGTGGCCGAGGATCGCCTGATGAAGGATATAATTAAATAATGCTGTTAATTAACTTCAAAATGGGGTGTTTTAATTAACCCAAACAACCAATTTTCGCTCTTGCACTTCTTTCAAGTTTTCTTTGTATGCATGCAAAGTTTCAGGCTGCTAGGTGTTATAGTTTTGGAGTTATAGTGGAGACACACACACACTGCCTTTTATTAGAAACTCGCAAATACAGCCTGTCGCTTCGCTGATGGGAGGGATTATTAGGGAGGGTGGCTGAGAGAGGAGGGAGAGGAGGGAGGAAATAGAGAAGAGGCAGCAGGGAGGGGAAGCAAGGAATGGAGGAAGAGTGATGAAGGGGGGGGAGTTGGGTAAAGCTATGCCTCTCCAAATTGTGTGTGTGTGTGTGTGTGTGTGTGTGTGTGTGTGTGTGTGTGTGTGTGTGTGTGTGTGTGTGTGTGAGAGAGAGAGAGAGAGAGAGAGAGAGAGAGAGAGAGAGAGAGAGAGAGAGAGAGAGAGAGAGAGAGAGAGAGAGAGAGAGAGAGAGAGAGAGAGAGAGAGAGAGAGAGAGAGAGAGAGAGAGAGAGAGAGAGAGAGAGAGAGAGAGAGAGAGAGAGAGAGAGAGAGAGAGAGAGAGAGAGAGAGAGAGAGAGAGAGAGAGAGAGAGAGAGAGAGAGAGAGAGAGAGAGAGAGAGAGAGAGAGAGAGAGAGAGAGAGAGAGAGAGAGAGAGAGAGAGAGAGAGAGAGAGAGAGAGAGAGAGAGAGAGAGAGAGAGAGAGAGAGAGAGAGAGAGAAAAAAAAAAAAGATAGAAAGGTGAGGGATAGAGGTGGGGGTAGTTAAGACAATGATATGTTATGCTTAATGACTGAACACACACACACACACACACACACACAAACAAACTCATGTCAGAACAGCTGTACACACAATGACACACAGAGTTTATAATGTAATCTTCTGGCACATCTGCAAAAACTTTGATATCCCAGTTCCAGAAAATTTGTGGGAACATGAACCAAAAGTAATCACTGAAAACATGGAAGTACCGACCGCTCACATATGACCAATGATCCCATCGAGTGTGAACATCAAAAACAAAGCATTGCGACCAGCTATCACATGTAGGTACAAAAAATAGAGAAGGCATTGCTGATTGAGGTGTTAGTAGCAGTGATTTTGGACTAAACGATGCACAAATCAAGAAAATGACCAAACACCAAGACCTCAAGAATGAAGTGAAAAGATCCTGGAAGCTGAGGAATGCCAAGGTTGAACCAGTGATAGCTGGACCTACAGCAATGATGGCAAAGAACCTCACAGATATATTAAACATAGGGGTAATACCACTGGGTGCTCACCTGGTAGTGGCTGGATAAGATAACAAGGCAACCACTGGTTGGCATGGATGACCCACAAAATATACAATGGAGAAGAAAGTAAATACCTATGAATTTATTTTTTTTAATGCCATGAACAAACCTTGGAACATTGCGGGTGATCAAGGTTGTGGTCGTTTCATCGGAATTGTGCGTTTGGTTTCAGAAAAGAAAGCAAATACATATTTTGTGGGGCAACCCCCAGGTAGAAACCCTTAGACCTCAATTTTTCTTAATGTCGTGAACAAACATTGGTACATCATGGGTGGTGAAGATGATGGTCAAGTTTCATTGGAATTGTATGTGTAGTTTTGGAGAAGAAAGCAAATACTTATTTTGGGGGGAAACCTCCCTCAAATCCCCTGAGAGCCAGATTTTTCTGATGTCATGAACAAACTTTGGAACGTCATGGGTGATGAAAGTTGTTGTGAAGTTTCATCAGAACTGTGTGTATCATTTGAGAAAAAAGCAAATACCTCTTTGGGGAGGTGACTCCCTCCCCTCCCCACCCCCATAAACTCCCTCTGTAGACCCCTTCAGACCTCCTTTTGTTTTTTTTCATGCCATCACGGATTATGAAGGGTGGGGTCAAATTTCATTGACATCGTATGTGTAGTTTTGGAGAAGAAGTTGCAAGTATTTGTGGACGGACGACGCACCATCCCATAAACTCCTGGGACCTACTTTACAGGTGTGCTCAAAACCATCCCTGGGAATATTACAAATGAACTACAGTTGGAAGCTGTCCGGGGTTCAGCGACAATCTTGAAGAGAGCACTCAGTACAATTCTGAAACCTGCATCTGTAGATACCACCCAAACATCCAATTTTCACTCTTGCACATTCTTGGAGTTTTCTTGGTGTGCATGCAAGGTTTCAGGCTGCTAGGTTTTGTGATTTTGGAGTTTTGGAGGACACACACACACACTTTTATTGGTTAGAAGATTAAAAATAAATAAATAATATCGTTGGTGTGTTTTTCACTCATTGTGAGTACATCCTGAATCTCATTCCGAGACCTTTGCGAACAGCCCACACGTCATAAAGACACTTGATGTAAACCGTGTGAGTGATCGAAAAGAACACATAAGATGTGGAACGAGAAGCAGTAAAGCTCTCGGATGGATGAGAAAGGACCGATGTGGATAATGAGGCTCTGATTTGCATTTGGAGACGTTTACTGGCTTTACAAGATTTTAACCAATATACACACTCACGAAGTTCCAGGTACAACAACCTGTACAAAGACCGGACCGTCCATCACACATGTTTCATTACTTTAAATATGATGGTTTCTTAATCTGTATTTGAAATGGAAAATACATGTCGGATTTACATTGCATTATGACGTCATAACATGATTATGGAAGAAAGGAGCTTGTACGTTTGAGGGTGGAGGACGACGAGGAGTAAGGCTTGTAGCCAAGTCACGGGGAATTGGAAAACCTGGTTTACTGATTTGCTGCATCATATGAATCATTCAAGAGCTGGTTGGAGTGAGATGTGAAATTATTTATTAATGCGACAATTATCGAGGAGTTCACGTTTTAGATGATATCTGTGTTTGACCTCTAGTTCCATGCATCTGTCAGAAAAGCTCAAACATTGATGGATCATCAATAATGCAGCCCAGCTGTTTTGGGGTGGTGACATAACTCTGGGTTCGATTCCCGACTAAAATTGACGTTGGAGTGGAGTGCCGGCAGGGAGTACTGCATTATAGTTACTCCCCCACCCTCCTCTCAACACGTCTCCTCCAACCCAAAAAGTTTCAACCCAACCCAATTCCTCCAAGTTTACTACATGGTGCGCAGTGTGATCAGGGTTCCCGCAGTCACGTGCTGGACTTTCCTTGATTATTTTTTTTCAATTCATACAAAAAGGTGAACCATCTGTGCATGTGGTGTATGAATCTGGTCTAATGTGAACCAAACGGTGTAGATCCATTCGGATACATAATATCACGACGACAGGACGCGCTACCCATTCAAGCACAAGGAATGCGGGCAACCGAAATTGATGGGCCTGCCACCATTTTCAAACCGGGCGAGAAGAACTGCATTCTGATATCATGAAATTCCTTCATCGCTTCAATAATTGTGCGCACAACGGTATCATTAGTTATTATATATAATACATGGACCGGTGCTTGTTACTTGGCATAAAAAAAACATTTTTGGACAAGTACGTATGTTGATCACCTCCGATCAACATACGTACTTGTTTGAAAGCTCGAGTTCCATGCTGGATGGAATCTATGAAGACTTCAAGTTCCATGCTGGATGGGATAAATGAAGACTTCTAGTTCCATGGTGGATGGAATGTATGAAGTCTTCGAGTTCCATGCTGGATGGGAAAAATGAAGACTTCGAGTTCCATGCTGGATGGGATGTATGAAGACTTCCAGTACCATGCTGGATGGGATGTATGAAGACTTCTAGTTCCATGCTGGATGGAATGTATGAAGACTTCCAGTACCATGCTGGATGGGATGTATGAAGACTTCTCGTTCCATGCTGGATGGGATGTATGAAGACTTCTAGTTCCATGCTGGATGGAATGTATGAAGACTTCTAGTTCCATGCTGGATGGAATGTATGAAGACTTCTAGTTCCATGCTGGATGGGATGTATGAAGACTTCTAGTTCCATGCTGGATGGAATGTATGAAGACTTCTCGTTCCATGCTGGATGGGATGTATGAAGACTTCTAGTTCCATGCTGGATGGAATGTATGAAGACTTCTAGTTCCATGCTGGATGGGATGTATGAAGACTTCTAGTTCCATGCTGGATGGGATGTATGAAGACTTCTAGTTCCATGCTGAATGGAATGTATGAAGTCTTCGAGTTCCATGCTGGATGGAATGTATGAAGACTTCCAGTTCCATGCTGGATGGAATGCATGAAGTCTTCGAGTTCCATGCTGGATGGGAAAAAATGAAGACTTCTAGTTCCATGCTGGATGGGATGTATGAAGACTTCTATTTCCATGCTGGATGGAATGTATGAAGACTTCTAGTTCCATGCTGAATGGAATGTATGAAGTCTTCGAGTTCCATGCTGGATGGAATGTATGAAGACTTCCAGTTCCATGCTGGATGGAATGCATGAAGTCTTCGAGTTCCATGCTGGATGGGAAAAAATGAAGACTTCTAGTTCCATGCTGGATGGGATGTATGAAGACTTCTATTTCCATGCTGGATGGAATGTATGAAGACTTCTAGTTCCATGCTGGATGGGATGTATGAAGACTTCTAGTTCCATGCTGGATGGAATGTATGAAGACTTCGAGTTCCATGCTGGATGGAATGTATGAAGATTTCTCGTTCCATGCTGGATGGGATGTATGAAGACTTCTAGTTACATGCTGGATGGGATGTATGAAGACTTCTAGTTGCATGCTGGATGGGATAAATGAAGACTTCTAGTTACATGCTGGATGGAATGTATGAAGTCTTCGAGTTCCATGCTGGATGGAATGTATGAAGACTTCAAATTCCATGCTGAATGGAATGTATGAAGTCTTCGAGTTCCATGCTGGATGGAATGTATGAAGACTTCTAGTTCCATGCTGGATGGGATGTATGAAGACTTCTAGATCCGTGCTGGATGGAATGTATGAAGTCTTCGAGTTCCATGCTGGATGGAATGTATGAAGACTTCCAGTTCCATGCTGGATGGAATGTATGAAGTCTTCGAGTTCCATGCTGGATGGGATGTATGAAGACTTCCAGTTCCATGCTGGATGGGATGTATGAAGACTTCTAGTTCCATGCTGGATGGAATGTATGAAGACTTCTAGTTCCATGCTGGATGGGATGTATGAAGACTTCTAGTTCCATGCTGGATGGGATGTATGAAGTCTTCGAGTTCCATGCTGGATGGAATGTATGAAGACTTCTAGATCCGTGCTGGATGGAATGTATGAAGTCTTCGAGTTCCATGCTGGATGGGATGTATGAAGACTTCCAGTTCCATGCTGGATGGGATGTATGAAGACTTCTAGTTCCATGCTGGATGGAATGTATGAAGACTTCTAGTTCCATGCTGGATGGGATGTATGAAGACTTCGAGTTCCATGCTGGATGGGATGTATGAAGACTTCTAGTTCCATGCTGGATGGAATGTATGAAGACTTCTAGTTCCATGCTGGATGGGATTAATGAAGACTTCTAGTTCCATGCTGAATGGAATGTATGAAGTCTTCGAGTTCCATGCTGGATGGAATGTATGAAGACTTCCAGTTCCATGCTGGATGGAATGCATGAAGTCTTCGAGTTCCATGCTGGATGGGAAAAAATGAAGACTTCTAGTTCCATGCTGGATGGGATGTATGAAGACTTCTATTTCCATGCTGGATGGAATGTATGAAGACTTCTAGTTCCATGCTGGATGGGATGTATGAAGACTTCTAGTTCCATGCTGGATGGAATGTATGAAGACTTCTAGTTCCATGCTGGATGGAATGTATGAAGACTTCGAGTTCCATGCTGGATGGAATGTATGAAGACTTCTAGTTCCATGCTGGATGGAATGTATGAAGACTTCTAGTTCCATGCTGGATGGAATGTATGAAGATTTCTCGTTCCATGCTGGATGGGATGTATGAAGACTTCTAGTTGCATGCTGGATGGGATAAATGAAGACTTCTAGTTACATGCTGGATGGAATGTATGAAGTCTTCGAGTTCCATGCTGGATGGAATGTATGAAGACTTCTAGTTCCATGCTGGATGGGATGTATGAAGACTTCTAGATCCGTGCTGGATGGAATGTATGAAGTCTTCGAGTTCCATGCTGGATGGAATGTATGAAGACTTCCAGTTCCATGCTGGATGGAATGTATGAAGTCTGCGAGTTCCATGCTGGATGGGATGTATGAAGACTTCCAGTTCCATGCTGGATGGGATGTATGAAGACTTCTAGTTCCATGCTGGATGGAATGTATGAAGACTTCTAGTTCCATGCTGGATGGAATGTATGAAGACTTCTAGTTCCATGCTGGATGGGATGTATGAAGACTTCTAGTTCCATGCTGGATGGGATGTATGAAGTCTTCGAGTTCCATGCTGGATGGGATGTATGAAGACTTCTAGTTCCATGCTGAATGGAATGTATGAAGTCTTCGAGTTCCATGCTGGATGGATTGTATGAAGACTTCTCGTTCCATGCTGGATGGGATGTATGAAGACTTCTAGTTCCATGCTGGATGGGATGTATGAAGAATTCTCGATCCGTGCTGGATGGAATGTATGAAGTCTTCGAGTTCCATGCTGGATGGAATGTATGAAGACTTCCAGTTCCATGCTGGATGGGATGTATGAAGACTTCTAGTTCCATGCTGGATGGAATGTATGAAGACTTCTAGTTCCATGCTGGATGGAATGTATGAAGACTTCTAGTTCCATGCTGGATGGAATGTATGAAGACTTCTAGTTCCATGCTGGATGGGATGTATGAAGACTTCTAGTTCCATGCTGGATGGGATGTATGAAGTCTTCGAGTTCCATGCTGGATGGGATGTATGAAGACTTCTAGTTCCATGCTGAATGGAATGTATGAAGTCTTCGAGTTCCATGCTGGATGGAATGTATGAAGACTTCTCGTTCCATGCTGGATGGGATGTATGAAGACTTCTAGTTCCATGCTGGATGGGATGTATGAAGAATTCTCGATCCGTGCTGGATGGAATGTATGAAGTCTTCGAGTTCCATGCTGGATGGAATGTATGAAGACTTCCAGTTCCATGCTGGATGGAATGTATGAAGTCTTCGAGTTCCATGCTGGATGGGATGTATGAAGACTTCTAGTTCCATGCTGGATGGAATGTATGAAGACTTCTAGTTCCATGCTGGATGGGATGTATGAAGACTTCTAGTTCCATGCTGGATGGGATGTATGAAGTCTTCGAGTTCCATGCTGGATGGAATGTATGAAGACTTCCAGTTCCATGCTGGATGGAATGTATGAAGTCTTCGAGTTCCATGCTGGATGGGATGTATGAAGACTTCCAGTTCCATGCTGGATGGAATGGATGAAGACTTCTAGTTCCATGCTGGATGGAATGTATGAAGTGTTCGAGTTCCATGCTGGATGGGATGTATGAAGACTTCCAGTTCCATGCTGGATGGGATGTATGAAGACTTCTAGTTCCATGCTGGATGGAATGTATGAAGACTTCTAGTTCCATGCTGGATGGGATAAATGAAGACTTCTAGTTCCATGCTGGATGGAATGTATGAAGTCTTCGAGTTCCATGCTGGATGGAATGTATGAAGACTTCCAGTTCCATGCTGGATGGAATGGATGAAGTCTTCGAGTTCCATGCTGGATGGAATGTATGAAGACTTCCAGTTCCATGCTGGATGGAATGGATGAAGACTTCTAGTTCCATCCTGGATGGAATGTATGAAGTGTTCGAGTTCCATGCTGGATGGGTGTATGAAGACTTCCAGTTCCATGCTGGATGGGATGTATGAAGACTTCTAGTTCCATGCTGGATGGGCTGTATGAAGACTTCCAGTTCCATGCTGGATGGAATGTATGAAGTCTTCGAGTTCCATGCTGGATGGAATGTATGAAGACTTCTAGTTCCATGCTGGATGGAATGTATGAAGACTTCTAGTTCCATGCTGGATGGAATGTATGAAGACTTCTAGTTCCATGCTGGATGGAATGTATGAAGACTTCCAGTTCCATGCTGGATGGAATGTATGAAGACTTCCAGTTCCATGCTGGATAGAATGTATGAAGTCTTCGAGTTCCATGCTGGATGGAATGTATGAAGACTTCCAGTTCCATGCTGGATGGAATGTATGAAGACTTCCAGTTCCATGCTGGATGGAATGGATGAAGACTTCTAGTTCCATGCTGGATGGAATGTATGAAGTGTTCGAGTTCCATGCTGGATGGGATGTATGAAGACTTCCAGTTCCATGCTGGATGGGATGTATGAAGACTTCTAGTTCCATGCTGGATGGAATGTATGAAGACTTCTAGTTCCATGCTGGATGGGATGTATGAAGACTTCTAGTTCCATGCTGGATGGGCTGTATGAAGACTTCCAGTTCCATGCTGGATGGAATGTATGAAGTCTTCGAGTTCCATGCTGGATGGAATGTATGAAGTCTTCGAGTTCCATGCTGGATGGAATGTATGAAGACTTCTAGTTCCATGCTGGATGGAATGTATGAAGACTTCTAGTTCCATGCTGGATGGAATGTATGAAGACTTCGAGTTCCATGCTGGATGGAATGTATGAAGATTTCTCGTTCCATGCTGGATGGGATGTATGAAGACTTCTAGTTGCATGCTGGATGGGATAAATGAAGACTTCAAGTTACATGCTGGATGGAATGTATGAAGTCTTCGAGTTCCATGCTGGATGGAATGGATGAAGACTTCTAGTTCCATGCTGGATGGGATAAATGAAGACTTCTAGTTCCATGCTGGATGGAATGTATGAAGTCTTCGAGTTCCATGCTGGATGGAATGTATGAAGACTTCCAGTTCCATGCTGGATGGAATGGATGAAGTCTTCGAGTTCCATGCTGGATGGAATGTATGAAGACTTCCAGTTCCATGCTGGATGGAATGGATGAAGACTTCTAGTTCCATCCTGGATGGAATGTATGAAGTGTTCGAGTTCCATGCTGGATGGGTGTATGAAGACTTCCAGTTCCATGCTGGATGGGATGTATGAAGACTTCTAGTTCCATGCTGGATGGAATGTATGAAGACTTCTAGTTCCATGCTGGATGGGATGTATGAAGATTTCTAGTTCCATGCTGGATGGGCTGTATGAAGACTTCCAGTTCCATGCTGGATGGAATGTATGAAGTCTTCGAGTTCCATGCTGGATGGAATGTATGAAGACTTCCAGTTCCATGCTGGATAGAATGTATGAAGTCTTCGAGTTCCATGCTGGATGGAATGTATGAAGACTTCCAGTTCCATGCTGGATGGAATGTATGAAGACTTCCAGTTCCATGCTGGATGGAATGTATGAAGTGTTCGAGTTCCATGCTGGATGGGATGTATGAAGACTTCCAGTTCCATGCTGGATGGGATGTATGAAGACTTCTAGTTCCATGCTGGATGGAATGTATGAAGACTTCTAGTTCCGTACTGGATGGGATGTATGAAGACTTCTAGTTCCATGCTGGATGGGCTGTATGAAGACTTCCAGTTCCATGCTGGATGGAATGTATGAAGTCTTCGAGTTCCATGCTGGATGGAATGTATGAAGACTTCTAGTTCCATGCTGGATGGAATGTATGAAGACTTCTAGTTCCATGCTGGATGGAATGTATGAAGACTTCTAGTTCCATGCTGGATGGAATGTATGAAGACTTCCAGTTCCATGCTGGATGGAATGTATGAAGACTTCCAGTTCCATGCTGGATAGAATGTATGAAGTCTTCGAGTTCCATGCTGGATGGAATGTATGAAGACTTCCAGTTCCATGCTGGATGGAATGTATGAAGACTTCCAGTTCCATGCTGGATGGAATGGATGAAGACTTCTAGTTCCATGCTGGATGGAATGTATGAAGTGTTCGAGTTCCATGCTGGATGGGATGTATGAAGACTTCCAGTTCCATGCTGGATGGGATGTATGAAGACTTCTAGTTCCATGCTGGATGGAATGTATGAAGACTTCTAGTTCCATGCTGGATGGGATGTATGAAGACTTCTAGTTCCATGCTGGATGGGCTGTATGAAGTCTTCGAGTTCCATGCTGGATGGAATGTATGAAGTCTTCGAGTTCCATGCTGGATGGAATGTATGAAGACTTCTAGTTCCATGCTGGATGGAATGTATGAAGACTTCTAGTTCCATGCTGGATGGAATGTATGAAGACTTCGAGTTCCATGCTGGATGGAATGTATGAAGATTTCTCGTTCCATGCTGGATGGGATGTATGAAGACTTCTAGTTGCATGCTGGATGGGATAAATGAAGACTTCTAGTTACATGCTGGATGGAATGTATGAAGTCTTCGAGTTCCATGCTGGATGGAATGGATGAAGACTTCTAGTTCCATGCTGAATGGAATGTATGAAGTCTTCGAGTTCCATGCTGGATGGAATGTATGAAGACTTCTAGTTCCATGCTGGATGGGATGTATGAAGACTTCTAGATCCGTGCTGGATGGAATGTATGAAGTCTTCGAGTTCCATGCTGGATGGAATATATGAAGACTTCCAGTTCCATGCTGGATGGAATGTATGAAGTCTTCGAGTTCCATGCTGGATGGGATGTATGAAGACTTCCAGTTCCATGCTGGATGGGATGTATGAAGACTTCTAGTTCCATGCTGGATGGAATGTATGAAGACTTCTAGTTCCGTACTGGATGGGATGTATGAAGACTTCTAGTTCCATGCTGGATGGGCTGTATGAAGACTTCCAGTTCCATGCTGGATGGAATGTATGAAGTCTTCGAGTTCCATGCTGGATGGAATGTATGAAGACTTCTAGTTCCATGCTGGATGGAATGTATGAAGACTTCTAGTTCCATGCTGGATGGGATGTATGAAGTCTTCGAGTTCCATGCTGGATGGAATGGATGAAGACTTCTAGTTCCATGCTGGATGGGATAAATGAAGACTTCTAGTTCCATGCTGGATGGAATGTATGAAGTCTTCGAGTTCCATGCTGGATGGAATGTATGAAGACTTCCAGTTCCATGCTGGATGGAATGTATGAAGTCTTCGAGTTCCATGCTGGATGGAATGTATGAAGACTTCCAGTTCCATGCTGGATGGAATGTATGAAGTGTTCGAGTTCCATGCTGGATGGGATGTATGAAGACTTCCAGTTCCATGCTGGATGGGATGTATGAAGACTTCTAGTTCCATGCTGGATGGAATGTATGAAGACTTCTAGTTCCGTACTGGATGGGATGTATGAAGACTTCTAGTTCCATGCTGGATGGGCTGTATGAAGACTTCCAGTTCCATGCTGGATGGAATGTATGAAGTCTTCGAGTTCCATGCTGGATGGAATGTATGAAGACTTCTAGTTCCATGCTGGATGGAATGTATGAAGACTTCTTGTTCCATGCTGGATGGAATGTATGAAGACTTCTAGTTCCATGCTGGATGGAATGTATGAAGACTTCCAGTTCCATGCTGGATGGAATGTATGAAGATTTCTCGTTCCATGCTGGATCGGATGTATGAAGACTTCTAGTTGCATGCTGGATGGGATAAATGAAGACTTCTTGTTCCATGCTGGATGGAATGTATGAAGACTTCTAGTTCCATGCTGGATGGAATGTATGAAGACTTCCAGTTCCATGCTGGATGGAATGTATGAAGACTTCCAGTTCCATGCTGGATAGAATGTATGAAGTCTTCGAGTTCCATGCTGGATAGAATGTATGAAGTCTTCGAGTTCCATGCTGGATGGAATGTATGAAGACTTCCAGTTCCATGCTGGATGGAATGTATGAAGACTTCCAGTTCCATGCTGGATGGAATGGATGAAGACTTCTAGTTCCATGCTGGATGGAATGTATGAAGTGTTCGAGTTCCATGCTGGATGGGATGTATGAAGACTTCCAGTTCCATGCTGGATGGGATGTATGAAGACTTCTAGTTCCATGCTGGATGGAATGTATGAAGACTTCTAGTTCCATGCTGGATGGGATGTATGAAGACTTCTAGTTCCATGCTGGATGGGCTGTATGAAGACTTCCAGTTCCATGCTGGATGGAATGTATGAAGTCTTCGAGTTCCATGCTGGATGGAATGTATGAAGTCTTCGAGTTCCATGCTGGATAGAATGTATGAAGTCTTCGAGTTCCATGCTGGATGGAATGTATGAAGACTTCCAGTTCCATGCTGGATGGAATGTATGAAGACTTCCAGTTCCATGCTGGATGGAATGTATGAAGTGTTCGAGTTCCATGCTGGATGGGATGTATGAAGACTTCCAGTTCCATGCTGGATGGGATGTATGAAGACTTCTAGTTCCATGCTGGATGGAATGTATGAAGACTTCTAGTTCCGTACTGGATGGGATGTATGAAGACTTCTAGTTCCATGCTGGATGGGCTGTATGAAGACTTCCAGTTCCATGCTGGATGGAATGTATGAAGTCTTCGAGTTCCATGCTGGATGGAATGTATGAAGACTTCTAGTTCCATGCTGGATGGAATGTATGAAGACTTCTAGTTCCATGCTGGATGGAATGTATGAAGACTTCTAGTTCCATGCTGGATGGAATGTATGAAGACTTCCAGTTCCATGCTGGATGGAATGTATGAAGACTTCCAGTTCCATGCTGGATAGAATGTATGAAGTCTTCGAGTTCCATGCTGGATGGAATGTATGAAGACTTCCAGTTCCATGCTGGATGGAATGTATGAAGACTTCCAGTTCCATGCTGGATGGAATGGATGAAGACTTCTAGTTCCATGCTGGATGGAATGTATGAAGTGTTCGAGTTCCATGCTGGATGGGATGTATGAAGACTTCCAGTTCCATGCTGGATGGGATGTATGAAGACTTCTAGTTCCATGCTGGATGGAATGTATGAAGACTTCTAGTTCCATGCTGGATGGGCTGTATGAAGACTTCCAGTTCCATGCTGGATGGAATGTATGAAGTCTTCGAGTTCCATGCTGGATGGAATGTATGAAGTCTTCGAGTTCCATGCTGGATGGAATGTATGAAGACTTCTAGTTCCATGCTGGATGGAATGTATGAAGACTTCTAGTTCCATGCTGGATGGAATGTATGAAGACTTCGAGTTCCATGCTGGATGGAATGTATGAAGATTTCTCGTTCCATGCTGGATGGGATGTATGAAGACTTCTAGTTGCATGCTGGATGGGATAAATGAAGACTTCTAGTTACATGCTGGATGGAATGTATGAAGTCTTCGAGTTCCATGCTGGATGGAATGGATGAAGACTTCTAGTTCCATGCTGAATGGAATGTATGAAGTCTTCGAGTTCCATGCTGGATGGAATGTATGAAGACTTCTAGTTCCATGCTGGATGGGATGTATGAAGACTTCTAGATCCGTGCTGGATGGAATGTATGAAGTCTTCGAGTTCCATGCTGGATGGAATATATGAAGACTTCCAGTTCCATGCTGGATGGAATGTATGAAGTCTTCGAGTTCCATGCTGGATGGGATGTATGAAGACTTCCAGTTCCATGCTGGATGGGATGTATGAAGACTTCTAGTTCCATGCTGGATGGAATGTATGAAGACTTCTAGTTCCATGCTGGATGGGATGTATGAAGTCTTCGAGTTCCATGCTGGATGGGATGTATGAAGACTTCTAGTTCCATGCTGAATGGAATGTATGAAGTCTTCGAGTTCCATGCTGGATGGAATGTATGAAGACTTCTCGTTCCATGCTGGATGGGATGTATGAAGACTTCTAGTTCCATGCTGGATGGGATGTATGAAGACTTCTCGATCCGTGCTGGATGGAATGTATGAAGTCTTCGAGTTCCATGCTGGATGGAATGTATGAAGACTTCCAGTTCCATGCTGGATGGAATGTATGAAGTCTTCGAGTTCCATGCTGGATGGGATGTATGAAGACTTCCAGTTCCATGCTGGATGGGATGTATGAAGACTTCTAGTTCCATCCTGGATGGAATGTATGAAGACTTCTAGTTCCATGCTGGATGGGATGTATGAAGACTTCTAGTTCCATGCTGGATGGGATGTATGAAGTCTTCGAGTTCCATGCTGGATGGAATGTATGAAGACTTCCAGTTCCATGCTGGATGGAATGTATGAAGTCTTCGAGTTCCATGCTGGATGGGATGTATGAAGACTTCCAGTTCCATGCTGAATGGAATGTATCGAGTTGCATGCTGGATGGGATGTATGAAGACTTCCAGTTCCATGCTGAATGGAATGGATGAAGACTTCTAGTTCCATGCTGGATGGAATGTATGAAGTGTTCGAGTTCCATGCTGGATGGGATGTATGAAGACTTCCAGTTCCATGCTGGATGGGATGTATGAAGACTTCTAGTTCCATGCTGGATGGAATGTATGAAGACTTCTAGTTCCATGCTGGATGGGATAAATGAAGACTTCTAGTTCCATGCTGGATGGAATGTATGAAGTCTTCGAGTTCCATGCTGGATGGAATGTATGAAGACTTCCAGTTCCATGCTGGATGGAATGGATGAAGTCTTCGAGTTCCATGCTGGATGGAATGTATGAAGACTTCCAGTTCCATGCTGGATGGAATGGATGAAGACTTCTAGTTCCATCCTGGATGGAATGTATGAAGTGTTCGAGTTCCATGCTGGATGGGTGTATGAAGACTTCCAGTTCCATGCTGGATGGGATGTATGAAGACTTCTCGTTCCATGCTGGATGGAATGTATGAAGACTTCTAGTTCCATGCTGGATGGGATGTATGAAGACTTCTAGTTCCATGCTGGATGGGCTGTATGAAGACTTCCAGTTCCATGCTGGATGGGATGTATGAAGACTTCTAGTTCCATGCTGGATGGGCTGTATGAAGACTTCCAGTTCCATGCTGGATGGGATGTATGAAGACTTCCAGTTCCATGCTGGATGGGATGTATGAAGACTTCTAGTTCCATGCTGGATGGAATGTATGAAGACTTCTAGTTCCATGCTGGATGGAATGTATGAAGACTTCTAGTTCCATGCTGGATGGAATGTATGAAGACTTCTAGTTCCATGCTGGATGGAATGTATGAAGACTTCTAGTTCCATGCTGGATAGAATGTATGAAGTCTTCGAGTTCCATGCTGGATGGAATGTATGAAGACTTCCAGTTCCATGCTGGATGGAATGTATGAAGACTTCCAGTTCCATGCTGGATGGAATGTATGAAGTGTTCGAGTTCCATGCTGGATGGGATGTATGAAGACTTCCAGTTCCATGCTGGATGGGATGTATGAAGACTTCTAGTTCCATGCTGGATGGAATGTATGAAGACTTCTAGTTCCATGCTGGATGGGATGTATGAAGACTTCTAGTTCCATGCTGGATGGGCTGTATGAAGACTTCCAGTTCCATGCTGGATGGAATGTATGAAGTCTTCGAGTTCCATGCTGGATGGAATGTATGAAGACTTCTAGTTCCATGCTGGATGGAATGTATGAAGACTTCTAGTTCCATGCTGGATGGAATGTATGCAGTTCCATGCTGGATGGAATGTATGAAGACGATGCTGGATGTTTCCATGCTGGATGGAATGTATGAAGACTTCTAGTTCCATGCTGGATGGAATGTATGAGTCCATGCTGGATGGGATGTATGAAGACTTCCAGTTCCATGCTGGATGGAATGGATGAAGACTTCTAGTTCCATGCTGGATGGAATGTATGAAGTCTTCGAGTTCCATGCTGGATGGAATGTATGAAGACTTCCAGTTCCATGCTGGATGGGATGTATGAAGACTTCTAGTTCCATGCTGGATGGAATGTATGAAGACTTCTAGTTCCATGCTGGATGGGATGTATGAAGACTTCTAGTTCCATGCTGGATGGAATGTATGAAGTCTTCGAGTTCCATGCTGGATGGGAATGTATGAAGACTTCCAGTTCCATGCTGGATGGGATGTATGAAGACTTCTAGTTCCATGCTGGATGGAATGTATGAAGACTTCTAGTTCCATGCTGGATGGAATGTATGAAGACTTCTAGTTCCATGCTGGATAGAATGTATGAAGTCTTCGAGTTCCATGCTGGATGGAATGTATGAAGACTTCCAGTTCCATGCTGGATGGGATGTATGAAGACTTCTCGTTCCATGCTGGATGGAATGTATGAAGACTTCTAGTTCCATGCTGGATGGGATGTATGAAGACTTCCAGTTCCATGCTGGATGGGATGTATGAAGACTTCTAGTTCCATGCTGGATGGAATGTATGAAGACTTCTAGTTCCATGCTGGATGGAATGTATGAAGTCTTCGAGTTCCATGCTGGATGGAATATATGAAGACTTCCAGTTCCATGCTGGATGGAATGTATGAAGTCTTCGAGTTCCATGCTGGATGGAATGTATGAAGACTTCTAGTTCCATGCTGGATGGAATGTATGAAGACTTCTAGTTCCATGCTGGATGGAATGTATGAAGACTTCTAGTTCCATGCTGGATAGAATGTATGAAGTCTTCGAGTTCCATGCTGGATGGAATGTATGAAGACTTCTAGTTCCATGCTGGATGGGATGTATGAAGACTTCCAGTTCCATGCTGGATGGGATGTATGAAGACTTCTAGTTCCATGCTGGATGGAATGTATGAAGACTTCTAGTTCCGTACTGGATGGGATGTATGAAGACTTCTAGTTCCATGCTGGATGGGCTGTATGAAGACTTCCAGTTCCATGCTGGATGGAATGTATGAAGTCTTCGAGTTCCATGCTGGATGGAATGTATGAAGACTTCTAGTTTCATGCTGGATGGAATGTATGAAGACTTCTAGTTTCATGCTGGATGGAATGTATGAAGACTTCTAGTTCCATGCTGGATGGAATGTATGAAGACTTCTAGTTCCATGCTGGATGGAATGTATGAAGACTTCCAGTTCCATGCTGGATGGAATGTATGAAGACTTCCAGTTCCATGCTGGATGGAATGTATGAAGACTTCCAGTTCCATGCTGGATAGAATGTATGAAGTCTTCGAGTTCCATGCTGGATGGAATGTATGAAGACTTCCAGTTCCATGCTGGATGGAATGTATGAAGACTTCCAGTTCCATGCTGGATGGAATGGATGAAGACTTCTAGTTCCATGCTGGATGGAATGTATGAAGTGTTCGAGTTCCATGCTGGATGGGATGTATGAAGACTTCCAGTTCCATGCTGGATGGGATGTATGAAGACTTCTAGTTCCATGCTGGATGGAATGTATGAAGACTTCTAGTTCCATGCTGGATGGGATGTATGAAGACTTCTAGTTCCATGCTGGATGGGCTGTATGAAGACTTCCAGTTCCATGCTGGATGGAATGTATGAAGTCTTCGAGTTCCATGCTGGATGGAATGTATGAAGTCTTCGAGTTCCATGCTGGATGGAATGTATGAAGACTTCTAGTTCCATGCTGGATGGAATGTATGAAGACTTCTAGTTCCATGCTGGATGGAATGTATGAAGACTTCTAGTTCCATGCTGGATGGAATGTATGAAGACTTCTAGTTCCATGCTGGATGGAATGTATGAAGACTTCTAGTTCCATGCTGGATGGAATGTATGAAGACTTCTAGTTCCATGCTGGATGGAATGTATGAAGACTTCCAGTTCCATGCTGGATGGAATGTATGAAGACTTCCAGTTCCATGCTGGATGGAATGTATGAAGACTTCCAGTTCCATGCTGGATGGAATGTATGAAGACTTCCAGTTCCATGCTGGATGGAATGTGTGAAGACTTCGAGTTCCATGCTGGATGGAATGTATGAAGACTTCTAGTTCCATGCTGGATGGAATGTATGAAGACTTCTAGTTCCATGCTGGATGGAATGTATGAAGACTTCCAGTTCCATGCTGGATGGAATGTATGAAGTCTTCGAGTTCCATGCTGGATGGAATGTATGAAGACTTCCAGTTCCATGCTGGATGGAATGTATGAAGACTTCCAGTTCCATGCTGGATGGAATGTGTGAAGACTTCGAGTTCCATGCTGGATGGAATGTATGAAGACTTACAGTTCCATGCTGGATGGGATGTATGAAGACTTCCAGTTCCATGCTGGATGGAATGTATGAAGACTTCCAGTTCCATGCTGGATGGAATGTATGAAGACTTCGAGTTCCATGCTGGATGGAATGTATGAAGTCTTCGAGTTCCATGCTGGATGGAATGTATGAAGACTTCCAGTTCCATGCTGGATGGAATGTATGAAGTCTTCGAGTTCCATGCTGGATGGAATGTATGAAGACTTCCAGTTCCATGCTGGATGGAATGTATGAAGACTTCGAGTTCCATGCTGGATGGAATGTATGAAGACTTCCAGTTCCATGCTGGATGGAATGTATGAAGACTTCTAGTTCCATGCTTGATGGAATGTATGAAGACTTCCAGTTCCATGCTGGATGGAATGTATGAAGACTTCGAGTTCCATGCTGGATGGAATGTATGAAGACTTCCAGTTCCATGCTGGATGGAATGGATGAAGACTTCTCGTTCCATGCTTGAGTGCCAAGCGGACAAGGTGGAAAGAAAATGATATTTTTTGACAATTATGGTGATCACTTGCGTTTGTTTGTTTTTTTCTATCCGCTCACCTTTAATCGCCCACATGTGACAATTTTAAACCGATCTTCAGGAATTTTTTATCAAATGGTGGAGTTGGTGGTCCGACAGAATCCCACTTATTTTTAAGGTCAAAGATCAAAGGTTTTTTTTTTTTAAGGTGATCAGTGGCCAAAGGTCAACAACTTTTATAAATTCTTAAAATCCTCAATTTTCATCCAATTGACTTGACATTTGAAGAGGATTTTCATCTCAGGTCACTAAATGCAACTGCCAATTATTTTTGAGGTCAACATCTATCTATAATTCCAGCAATGTGTGTGTGTGTGTGTGTCTGTGTGTGTGTGTGTGTGTGTGTGTGTGTGTGTGTGTGTGTGTGTGTGTGTGTGTGTGTGTGTGTGTGTGTGTGTGTGTGTGTGTGTGTGTGTGTGTGTGTGTGTGTGTGTGTGTGTTTCTGTGACCGCTGTTTCTCAACAACCACTAGTCCGATCTAATTGAAACTTGCCACGTATATTGTTGGGGACCTGAGTATGTGCCTTTTCAACGTTTGATATTAATCGGACAAGTGCTTCCCAAGTTATGGCCATTTATTTACCAAACCAATGACAAGACACGGTATTACGTCACGATTGAAATGACAATTCCTCTTCTTTTTTATCTTGCCAAAACGAAGTTTTTGCAAGATATGTTAATCAGCTTGTATGTTTTTTATTTTTATTTTTTTTTTGTCTGTAATCACGTATAAAAAATTCTGCAGAGCACAGTTATCATTGGAAATTTTTGTAACTTCGCATATCAGAGGCCTATAGAGGTCCCTTTCAGCGCACAAAATTTTGAAGGTCAAGGTCAAAGGTCAAGGTCACTTTGTCCCAAATCAGGGGAGTCGACAAAACCGTTATTTTTTGAGTAATTTTGATCGGATCGTCTTCAAACTTCATAGGAATATAGTTCATGGTCTGGCGCTCAGCTGATTAATTTTTGGTGGCGATTGGCCTTGACCTTCATGGTTAGCGCCTCAGGTCAAACATATTTGACCCAAAGGTCAAATTTTCAAGTTTAAGGAACCATATCGTGTAGTACCTCAAATTGAACACCTCGATGAGTGCTTTCTGGATATGTCAAGCTTGAGACATTATGACGTCATTTGGTGACGTTATGAGGCAAACGCATATTTTTCATGGTTACTCTGTAGAACGATTCTCATCGGAATCTCTCGTAGGCAGATATTCCTCAAGGAGTCGCTCCTGGTGGATAGCAGCTCTGTTCACCTCAGTGTGACCTTAAAGAAGTCACACGTGCTCACCTTTTGGCAAGATACGGGTCACCCTGCGGGTGACATTGGTTTATTTTTCTTTCTGTTTTTTGTATATACGGCAACGCACGTACGGGCACGCGAGAGCGAAGGAACGGCCTGTGTGGGTGTTGTTTCTGGCACGTGGTTTGAAAGTTTTTTTTTTTTTTTTGCATGCACGGCCACGCACGTACGGCTACACATGTGCGGGCACGCGAGAGCGAAGAAACGGCCTGTGTGGTTGTTGTTTCTGGCACGTGGTTTGAAAGTTTTTTTTTTTTTGCACTCACGGCCACGCACGCACGGCCACGCACGCACGGCCACGCACGCACAGGCATGCACGTACGGGCACGTGAGAGTGAAGGAACGGCCTGTGTGGTTGTTGTTTCTGGCATGTGGTTTGTAAGGTTTTTTTGTTTTTTTTTGCACGCACACATGGCCACGCACGTGCGGGCACGCACGTATGGGCACGCATGTACGGGCCTGCACTAGTAGGCCAAATGCTCAATGTAGACCAAAAGGTCAACATCTATCTATAATTCCAGCAATGTGTATGTGTGTGTGTGTGTGTGTGTGTGTGTGTGTGTGTGTGTGTGTGTGTGTGTGTGTGTGTGTGTGTGTGTGTGTGTGTGTGTGTGTGTGTGTGTGTGTGTGTGTGTGTGTGTGACCGCTATTTCTCGGCAACCACTGGTCCGATCTAATTGAAACCTGCCAGGTATATTGCTGGGACCCTGAGGATGCGCCTTTTCAAGGTTTGATATTAATCGGACAAGTGCTTCCCAAGTTATGGCCATTTATTTACCAACCAATGAAAGGACACGTTGCTGCATAGGCGTGGCCGAAGGGGAAAGGGCGATATTTAGTTACCAATCACAGGACACGTTGCTGCGTAGGCTGGTGCGCGGCCGGCCGACGATGACGTCACGTGCCGTGCCGGTTACGATGGGGATCGTTGCCTGAGTTACCATGGCGTAGGAGTGGCAATGATGGTCAATGGCAGCGAATGTCATGGCAAGCAAAGACGGGGAGGTAAACTTGATTTTAATTTATATTTTAATTAACTCTGTGTGTGTAAGTATCACAGCAGTTGTTACTTCAATGCAAGCCATAATTCGTGGAATGCACGTAAATATTCCGTACGGGCACGCACTACTTTTGGATAGTGATGACTTGATGTATTCGAATAATTTCTCGATTTCTTATGCGCATTTATAGATAAACACAATGCCCCAATCCAGTCGTCATTTACGAGAGCAAAGGAACGGCCTGTGTATTTGTTTGAAAGTTTGTTTTTTTGTTGTTTTTTTTTGGGGGGGGGGGGATTTGAACGTAAGGGCACGTAAGAGCGAAGGAACGGCCTGTGTGGTTGTTGTTTCTGGCTCGCGGTTTGAAAGTTTTTTGTTTTTTGTTTTTGTTATATATATATATATATATTTTCTCTCTTCTCTTCTCTTTGTGTTTTTCCTTGCGATGACATTGCGAAAATGCAAAATACGTTGGCGCTAATTGAATAATTGGCCATTAAATCTAAATTGCGAATAATTGTAACTGCGATATGCGAACTTCCGGACAGTGAGGACTTAACTTCCGGACTTCCGGATAGTGATGACTACTGTATTCTTTCTCGATTTTTTTCTCGATTTATCGACTTACTGTATTCTTTCTTTCTCGATTTCTGTACTTTCTCGATTTTCTTAAACACAATACCCCAATCCAGTCGTCGTTTATGACAGCGAAGGAACGGCCTGAGAGGTTGTTTGAAAGTTTTTTTTTGTTTTTTTTTTGGTTTGCACGTACGGTCACGCGAGAGTGAAGGAACGACCTGTGTGGTTGTTTCTGGCAAGCGGTTTAAAAGTTTTTTTTTGTTTGTTTGTTTTTTTTTGCACGTATGTGTACACACGTACGGGCACGTACTGGTATGCCAAATTTCTAAAATCCTCAATTTTAATCCGATTAACTTGAAAGTTGAAGAGCAGTTGCATATCAGTTCACTAAATACAACCACCAATTATTTTTGAGGTCAGCATATGCCAAAAGGTCAACATAGGCCAAAGGTCAACAACTTAGATGAACTTTCTAACATTCTCAATTTTCATCCAATTAACTTGACATTTGAACAGGATTTTCATCTCAGGTCAATGAATTCAACCACCTATTATTTTTGAGGTTACCATTGGTCAAAAGGTTAATATACGCCAAATTTATGAAATTGGCAATTTTCATACGATTGCCTTGAAATTTGAAGAGCATTTGCAAATCAGGTCACTCAATTCAACCACCTATTAATTTTGAAGTCAACCAAAGACCAAAAGGTCAACATAGGCCAAATTTCTAAATTGTCAATTTTCATCGAGTTTATTTGAAGTTTGAAAAGGATTTACATATCAGGTCACTGATTTCAACCACGTATATTTTTGAGGTCAACAAAGGTCATCATGGGCCAAATTTCTGAAATTTTCAATTTCCATGCAATTGATTTGAAATTTGAAGAGGATTTGCATCTCAGGTCACTCAATTCAACCACCTATTTATTTTGAGGTCAACCAAAGACCAAAAGGTCAACATAGGCCAAATTTCTAAATTGTCAATTTTCATCGAGTTTATTTGAAGTTTGAAAAGGATTTACACATCAGGTCACTGATTTCAACCACATATATTTTTGAGGTCAACATAGGCCGAAAGGTCAACATAAGCAAAATGTCGTCATGGGCAAAATTTCTAAAATTGTCCATTTCCATGCAATTGACTTGAAATTTGAATAGGATTTGCATATCAGGTCAATAAATTCAACCACCTATTATTTTTAAGGTCAAAAGGTCAATACAAGCATAATTTCTAAAATTGATAGATGTGATCAAAAATATATAGATATCATTATATCTCAAAAAGTGGACCAGTTTTAAAAAAACTCAGTGGATGAGTTGATTAGGCGACAATAACAAGCGTGTTCGATTTTGGTTCAGATCCAGCCCATAAGTGGGATACAAAACATTAACCGTTCAGCCTGGCAGAGGTATACGCTCTACCGAGTGCAATTCTCCTTTGTTCTGTTTTGCCAAGTGTCGCTCTATGAGTGATTTCTTTTTTCATTTGTTTGTTTGTTTGCTTGTTTGTTTATCTGTCTACTTGCCTCCAACCCAAACCGCTCAGCCAATCGTTCTGAAATTTTCAGAGATTATGGTCACCGATGCTGTGACAGTCCCACAATGAAGTTTAAAAATATTTGGTTGAACAAATTGGTCAACATTGGCCAAAAGGCCAATTTGGGCCAGATTTTATCAAATCTTCAATTTTCATTTGATTGACTTGACATTTGAGCAGGATTTGCAAATCAGGTCAATGAATTCAACCAACAATTATTTTTGAGGTTAACTTCGGTCAAAAGATCAACATTTTGTTTACATGCCCATGCTCATGTTGTGAGCTCTATTTTTATTTTTTTTTTTACATTTTTTTTGTTCTTCATCCGCGCCAATTTCCCTGAAAATATCTGCTGTTCTTCCATCGCTCCAATCGTTTCACCTGACCACGTGCTTGTCAAAGTAGACATCTCTCTGGCATCATTACATTAGAGAACCACCTAAGCATCATCGAGTCTGGCATTTCAGTCAGGCCGACTGGCAGGGACTTCAAGCAGCCATCAAATTTATAGACTGGTCTCCCATCTCTACTTTCTCCGACACCAACTCGTCCTGGAAATCCTTTCAAGGAAATTTGCTCTCTCCCTCATGCACAGATTTATCCAATCTCATATTCAATTGTCCTACCCTTTGTCCCACCCTTGGTAAAATTAAGCTTTTGGCGAGGCAGTTGTCCTTGAACAACTTGCCTTCACCTCATGGAAGGCAAATCCAACTGAGGGTAATCTCAGTTCCTTCCACAAAGTTCCTGATACTGCATTGTGAAAAGGCTGAATGCCTAAACTCCGTGTTTGCTTCCAAATCTTGTGTCCCAAATCCATCACTTTCTGTACCCACCTTACTCAGTCACACCGAACTGTTCATGGGCTCTGTGACATTTTCTCCTGACAAGGTGGAGAGGTTGCTGTCAAATCTCGACTCAGATTCTGCAACCAGTCTAGACGGAATCAGACCACGTGTCCTCTCTATCGAGTGCAGCCTGTGGCTGCGGGTTGCATCATTGGTTGGGACGTGGCTATGCCGCTGATGCAGTGTCCCCCTTACCAGTTCATTGGTGCTCATTTTGCCGACCTCGGAAGGAAGACAGGCTGAGTCAACCTCCTGGTGTATTTGAATTCAGCGGCCAACGGGGATTGAACTCAGGACCCTAGGATCCCAAGCCGCCACCCTAAGCACGAAGCCAACACCAGGCTTTCCACGTGCCCTAAAAACCTGCTCTGCTGCGCCTGCTCACCCTCTCTCTGTTCTATTCACCCTCTCATTTTCTCAAGGTCATCTGCCATCTGCCATCTGCTTGGAAATCTGCAAACATCACTGCCCTGCACAAAAAAAGGTGCAAAAACAGATGCCTACAACTACAGACCAATCAGCCTTCTCCCAATCATCAGCAAGGTTATGGAATCCATCATCGCTTCAGACATTAAATCCTTAGTGCACCACATTGATGGTTTCCCCTGAATGTAGCACACCACATTGATGGTTTCCCCTGAATGTAGTGCACCACATTGATGGTTTCCTCTTTGGGTGGGAAATCCAGCAGTATTCATCCCTCAGCATTCCAGAAGATGGTTCCCATAACTTTGCCAGGGGCGGAGGGTACTCTTTTGGCATTCTTTTTTGGAGATGTAGAGTGATGCCATTCCATGTTTGGCTACTTGGTTTCTGGGTGAAAATGGAAACAGCTTTCATCACCAGTCACGATATGGAACAGGAAGTCATCGCCATCGGCAGCATGTCATTGAAGCAACTGTGGTGACACATCCATTCATGTGTTTGTGTGTTTCTCCATAAGCAAACAGGGAACTCAATGGGAAAAAAACTTTCCAATATCCCGAGGTCTCCATTATCTCCTGTACGACATGGTGTCCTTTGCCAAGCTGTGCTGCGATGTCCCTAACCGTCACCCTTCGGTCCTTATTGATAAGCAAATGAACTTTCTGCTTGTTGCGTTCAGTCTTGGCACTTCTCAGCCGACCACAGCGTAGCTGATCAGTGATGTCCATGTTTCCATCTTTGAAGTGTTTCACCCACCTTCTGAAACTGCTAGCGCCCATGCAGGCATCTCGTACACCTGACTCCATCAGCCGTAGATATCTGCAGGTGAGTTGTTCTCCTTCACGAAGAATTCAACCACTGAATAGATTGGCGAAATCACTGGCGAAACGATATGTCATTGACAGCCATCTTGTCCCAATGGATTGTGGAAATACCTGTGGTGTGCATTTGCCGAACCTATCCTTATATTTGAGTGGATAGATGGATAGAAGTCTCTAATATCTCATGCTCTACTATATTCAGCACAAACACTGCAGTCAATTCGTGAAAGACCTGAGCCAACCGCTTTCCCAGGCTGACCCCACAAGAAGCTGGGAATATCGTGGCTGTTGAAGGATCAAAAGTATTTACAATCTATGATCATTAATAACAAGCTAATAAATAATTAAGTGAAGCTAATTGTTAAATGCCTTGCCAATTATAAACAAAGTTATTGAAACTACTTCACTTGAAAGTTAATGTAATGATTTAGTTTAATTTTCCGAAGACGTTTAAATGTGTTATGAATGTTAAAAATAACATGAAGTCCATTTCATCATGAATCTCAACCTTAGGTGTTCCATTTAAATGGAAATGAATGTGGACTTGAAATGCAATGAAAGGTTTGAATGATTGTTTGCAGCAGCTTCTTCGACATTCTCTTATAATGACACTTTTGTTCGGTGTAATAATAATAGCCCTGCTGCTACAACTGCCCACTCAGTTGATATAATATGAAATTTGATGCTTTAATTCAGGTGTGCAGCTGTGCTGTGTTGTATTTTTACCTGACATCCAATGATTACTGTGGTTAACATGGAAATTTGGTGTGAGGGATGAGGGGCGCTCGGTGGGAGGGAGATCATGTGTCTTTATGAAACTTTTAAACAAATCAACTGTACAATGCACTGCATTGATTGTGCTGTATGTTTGAGCTCCATTTTTTTTTTCGTTTAGATACTCTTTTGGGGTTTTCTTAAATGGGGAGGAGGTAGGTGGGAGCTGTTATCCTTCAGCTGGAGAGGCTGGAGAGAGAGTATTGAATAAAACTTGAATATGTACCCCCCCCCCCTCTTCTCCCCTCAACCCCACTGGCCTGACAGGACATCTCTTCGGAGACTTTAATAATTATCAATCACCCTTCAGCGTGTGTCTGTGTGTGTGTGTGTGTGTGTGTGTGTGTGTGTGTGTGTGTGTGTGTGTGTGTGTGTGTGTGTGTGTGTGTGTGTGTGTGTGTGTGTGTGTGTGTGTGTGTGTGTGTGTGTGTGTGTGTGTGTGTACAATCTGCATTAGCTGATCAAGATCGGATTACTTAGACTTTCGTAAACCATCAGATTGACGTTTATAGCTGGAGTAAAAATTAACCTGAGAGTGCGCAATCACAATGATGGGCCAAAAGTCCTCATTTCCTTGTTTGAGGCAAGTATCTTGACTTTGGCCTCGTCGTGTTTGTTGTATGGTTTTCAGACCGACACACACACACACACACACACACACACACACACACACACACACACACACACACACACACACACACGCACACATACATGCAGAGGATTTCCTTGCACGGAGGGGGGTGGGGTAGGGTATTTTTTTATGCCCATGACCGAACCCAAACCCTTGGAATATACATATATATATATATATATATATATATATATATATATATATATATATATATATATATATATATTTCTTTTTTTGTTGTTGGCCGGGGGTCGGTGGCGAGAATGACCGCAAGGTGGGGAAGTTTACGTTGTCTCCCACAAGACTCCCCGGAATTATAGGCTGTCGCTCGGATAACTCCACGAGCCGGCGGGTCGATTAATCAACCGTAAAATGCCAATATCTCTACCACGTGGCGTAGGGTTAATTGTATAGATCCCAATATACCTAAGTAACCACACAGTCTTGGCTACCGGGGTTTCATGCCCTTGGAACGTCTGGCCGAACCGGATCACTCTACCAGCTACGGTGGAGTATCAACTTCCACCTACCAACTCCGGCTCGGATGCAGTTGAGCGGCCTGCCCAGGACGATCCGGCTACGATGTAACGATTACCGGGGATGAAACCACATGTAAACTCAGATACGAACCATGCTGCATCAATATAAGGAGGGACGGAAACAGACTGGGTTGATTTCTAATAAATTTATTTATAGCATAATCAAAAGACAGAAGAGGCGAGACTTGAACGAATATGCAGGAATTTACAATGATACAAAAACACTTATACAATTCAACTTAAAGATGGACCCTCACACAGACACACACACACAAAATGAAAAGAAACCCCAGACTCTTTATTTGATCCCTCACAGCCGTGACGATAGACGAGCTGGGGGTCAGAGTTCATGGGTACCTGTCGTCGCAGGAAAGCGTGCTTGGTAATGCGGCACCTCATGTGGCTAATGGTCGTCGGGGCATGGTCCTGGAGTTCATGCCGGGCTCGTGGCTCGTGACGGAACTTGCGTGGCGAATCGTCGGAGCTCCCAAACTCCTCTCTGTGCACATCCCGACTACCACTCCTTTTCAGACTCCTGTACATGCACGTTCCGACAAAACCTCTTTTCCATGCAGCCACTGTGAACAAACTCTGCCGCTCCTCCACCGCGAACAAGCTTTCCCAGCGCCAACACCAAACAAAACCAGTCCACCACCCTCCGAGTCACCAAGATATATGTCCTCCCACCACGGGGAAGGGCCTTGGCGGGAATCAACTCACTGTCCGTCCCTCATTGGCCTATGGCCGCACCCTACCGGGGTGGAGTCGTGGCCCTTGCAAGGAGAACCCATATTCTCCACGTGGCCATGTGGCCTCGCTCGCAAAGAGCAAGAGGGTCTGCCCTGAAAGGCCTATCATACAAAAACTTTCGTTTGTGGGGCCCGAGGACCGGAACCGCAAGCCCCCCCCCCCCCTCGGCAAATCAAGGTACAAGCTGCCAATGGGAGGTGATGGAGCATGATGGGCTGGTTGGGTCGTGCAGATGGCATGATAGATGTAAGATGATATTGTTACGTTTGAGGGGGGGGTATGCATTCAAAGGGTAATTAGGATGTTTAATTAGGTATGCCATGCTGTTCGAGTTTACCAGGATCTCGATGTAATAAGTAGTAATTCAGTGGTGATAAGTTGTCTAGTAAATGTTCATTTCTTCAAGGGGGAAATGATAAATGTCACATAATTAGATAGGGACACGGGATAGGGTAAGTGTGTCTGCGTAAACCCCTTTTTGGTATTCTCTGGAGACTGGCCGTGACGTCACAGTACAGTGCAGCGGATGGCTCCGCCCCGTGATCACGATTGGCAGAAGGCGACGGCAGTGGGCCAATAAACGGCTCGATTGAAGGTGACGAGGGCAGAAGGATAAAAAGGTTCTGTTCGGGGTCGAAAGAGAAGAAGAAGAAGATTACAACCAGAACGCTCATGTTTTTTTGGTGTGGAACCTGTGGTGGCAGAGAGCGTCCTGGTTGCTGTGCTGAGTCAATCGTGCTGTTGATTGTGCCTGGGAGCCTTGCCGAGCCTCGTGCCTTGCTTTGGTTGGCTCTAGGGTTCTGCTGACTCGGAATACGGGGTCGGGCGGCGGGTGGACCTGCCTCCCTCTCCTGCTCGCGGCTTAGCGCGGGAGCTGGTTCCCTGGCGGCTGTGGGCGGACTTGGGCCAGGACCAGGAGGTCGACAGCACCGCGGTTTCTCCTGCCCCCCCCTGGCGAGAGCAAGGCCGGCTCGTCCGGCGCCGATCCAGGGACAGTTGCGCCCACACCACGGTCCAGCCTGACCACCAGAGATAGCTACGTTTTGTGTGTGTGTGTGTGTGTGTGTGTGTGTGTGTGTGTGTGTGTGTGTGTGTGTGTGTCTGCTTGGCGCCTTAGAGGGATTGAGAACTGTATATTCATTGGAATTGTCTGTGTTTTCCCCACGCCCGATCCCACACCATCCCGTCGAATCGCCCCGGATCCCTCTTCTTGCCGAGTCTTGTTATTTCTGGTAAAAATTAAAAAAGAAATAAACATCATCAACTCAGTGAAAAGTGACTCGTGCCACCTTCCTCGTCCCGTTTGCGGTAGGGCGATTGAAACTGCCGTCTTTGGGTTATATAAAAATAAATCGCCTCCATCGTTTCGGCTCATTCTACGTTGGCGGGACTGTTCAAGTCCCGTGGACGTCACATTGGTGTCAGAAGTGGGATGTTCGAACCCCTCTAAATTATATACCAGGATTAAAATCTTGCCACGAATTGGAATATAAAATTATTACAGAAAAGCGCGCGAGCGCGGGAAAATTTTGGCGGGATTTTTCAAATTTAAATTAATTGGCGGCAAACGGGACTTCTGTACCATGGCGGATGTGCAGATATTTGAGGAGGAAGACCAGGTGTCTGGCAGCGAGTCGGGGGAAGAGGGGAGAGACGGGGGTAGGGTTGGAACCTCCCCCATTCCGAGCGTGGACCGTGCTTCATCGCCCGTAACGGAGCCGGCAGTGCCGGAAACCGGCACGATGACGATCCAGACAATGTTGGAACGTTTAATAGGGGACATGACGGTACAAATGGCAAATCAATTCGTGACACAGAGGGCAGAAATGACAGATCAATTGAGGGTAATGGGGGTACAGTTGGGTGCACGGATTGATTTAATGAGGGATGAATTGGGGGAAAAATGGAGAAAATGAAAACTGAGATGCAGGAGTGTGTGGATGTTAAATTGGGAGAAATACAAAGTAAATTCGAGGATAGATTGGAGGAAACAAAGGTAGAAATTACATTGGAGGGGGAAAACATACGGAAAAAATTGGTAGATAAAATTGATGCAACGAACATTCGGGTTGATAAAGTGGATGAAAGCCTGGAACGTCATCGTGCCTGTGTGGATGCTCGTATGCAGCTGCAAGTTGAAGAGTGGGGAGAGCTGAGGAAGCAAGGGATGAATTTGGCGGAGGAGGTAAAAGGATTGGATGCTCGTTTGGACGAACAAGATAAAATTATGAGCCAAGATGAAGTCTTGGATAAAGGCCTGGTAGAGCCGTCTTTTGTAAGTAGAGTGTCCGGGTTGGTTGAGGAGCAGCTACAAACTCGCGACGGAGCCTTGGAGGAGGTTGTGCAGGTCCAGAAGATCCTGCGGGAAGAGGTGAATCGGTCCATTCAACGTTTGGAACAGGAGGCAAAATTGACCCATGAGACCCTCACCACAAAACATCTTTGGCCACAGTGGGCCAATTTACATGACATGACACTGAATTGACACTTATTTTAATGATGGTTAATCACATGACACTGAATTAATATATGTATGTATATGTATATATATATATATATATATATATATATATATATATATATATATATATATATATATGTATATATATATATATATATATATTTATATATATATAAATATATATATATATATATATATAATGTGTGTATATATATATATAAATATATATATATATATATATATATATATAAATATACATATAAACCAAGTCGAAAACACCAGGGGGTTGACTCAGCCTGCCATCCTTCCGAGGTCGGCGAAATGAGCACCAGTTGTACTGGGCCCGGTGTATGCCCCGGTTAGAATAGGTGTACCATATCCCTGTGTGTCGTAAGAGGCGACCAGGGTTGCGTCAGGAAGGGCATCCGGCGTAAAAACCTATGCCAAATCATTATGCGGACAACAAAACGAATTTCCATACCGGATCGGTCGAGGCCCGGGTTACCAACGACCGCCACCGGTACCGGTGGTCAGCAGGGTACCAGTGGAAATTGTGCTACTGCTGGGCGAAGGAGGAGAAGGAGACGGGGAAGGCGAGTCCGGAGGCAGTGGGAGAGGGGGAAGGGTAGAAGTGTGGAGGTGAGAGTTGGAACTCTGAATGTTGGGACGATGACTGGCAAAGGGCGAGAGTTGGCTGATATGATGGAGAGAAGAAAGGTGGACATACTGTGTGTACAAGAGACCAAGTGGATGGGGAGTAAGGCGAGGAGCATTGGAGGTGGTTTCAAACTGTTCTACCATGGTGTGGATGGGAGGAGAAATGGTGTCGGGATAATCCTGAAGGAAGATCATGTCAAGAGGGTATTGGAGGTGAGGAGGGTGTCTGACCGAGTGATGAGTGTGAAGTTGGAAATTGAAGGGGTGATGATGAATGTCATCAGTGCATATGCCCCACATATGGGGTGTGAGATGGAATATAAAGAAGATTTCTGGAGTGAGTTAGATGAAGTGGTGGAGAGTGTATGCAAGGATGAAAGAGTGGTGATTGGAGCAGATTTCAATGGACATGTTGGGGACATGCGGGTGGTTGGAGTGTCAATGGAAGATGTGGAGGATAGAGCGAAATGGAGACAGTTGGTCCGCTGTGGCGACCCCTAACGGGAGCAAGCCGAAAGAGGAAGAAGAAGAAGATATGTATATATATATATGTATATATATATATATATATACATATATATATATATATATATATACATATATATATATATATATATATACATATACATATATATATATATATATATATATATATATATATGTATATATATGTATATATATATATATATATATGTATATATATATATATATATATGTATATGTATATATATATATATATATATATGTATATATATATATATATATATATGTATATATATATATATATATATATATATATATATATATATATATATATGTATATATATATATATATATGTATATATATATATATATATATATATATATATATATATATATATATATATATATATATATGTATATATATTGTTGCGGATTCGCGCCCGCCGGCGTGCGAACAGCCACGTAACTCGAATCGCGGCACGTCGCCCACCGGACGGACAATCCCGTCGTGACCCTCTCGGACTAACGCCGGGAACTAGTCACGGGTGGACCTTTCGGCCTCACCACGATCGTGCCAATCGGCCCCCCGCGTGGGATAGGGTTGCTCGCCAAATTCGACCTACCTAAGTACCCACACGGAGGGTAGACCGGGCGATCGCACCTCGCCGCAGGTCGACTTCGGACACGGGCCACTTTAAGCGACCCGTTCCGTACTATCGGGATAACCGAGCGGTGTTATCGTTGGCCCCGACGGTTCGATTAATTATCGGGCGTTTTAGCCCACGACCAACCCTTTACGTGAAGTAAGATGGAGATTCAATAAAGGAAAAGACGAAGCGAAACGGGAAAACAGTTCAACATGAAGCACATTTATTTCGCGATGAACGGAAAGCACACATATACAATTACACCAAAAGCAAATGTAATAGAAGAAGAAACACAATATTACACAAAAAGCAAATATAAAAGAAGAAGACAATGCAGAGCTATCCGACTACCGAGCACACGGCAACACTTATACAATTTTACTTCACAGACGGCGCCGACAACACATATACCCAAAGCAAAAGAAAAAGAACCACCCTCCAGGATGAGGGGGGTAGGCGGGCCTGGGGCCGAGACTGCGTCGGGCCTACCCGTCTGGTGATGAGCCGCGAAATGGCGCTGGCGCCCCGACTCCGCGGGCCTCGCTGGGCCTGCCTGGTATGGGGGTGGGAAAGGGGGCCCCCTTGTCGCACTATCTCAGCGCGGGGGGAAAACAGGAGGGGGTTGTTGATGCTCGGGGGATGGAGTATATCTCCCTGTCTCGGGTCCCGCGACGAGCGTCTCCACCACGACCTCGGTCGCGCCGTCGGCCTCTCCCTCCGCAGCTCCCCGACTCCGACACGAACACCCCCTCGACCGTCTTCGCCGCCGCCACCTCTCCACAGCTCCGTCCTCTTCACTCTGACTACTACCACTTCTTCCCAGCTCCACCGACAACTCCCAACCGCGAACTGCCTTGACTGACGAACGCAGCCGTTTATATCCCCCGTGGCCTTGCTCCTTCACCTTTGACCCTTTACCTCCGACCCTTCACCTCTATCTGGCTCCCCATTGGACCGAGGAAAAGTGGGCGTGAATGCTTTTTGATCCATGAATTTGCATATAGCGACCGCACTCCAACGCCCTGGAGGCGGGGCCAAATCGCCCCACGCTCACCGATAGGACGGAACAGAAGTGGGCGTGAGTCGTTTTTGATCCGTTTTCCTCGGAAAGTCTGTGATGTTTCTGAACACGCTGCTCGGTGCGCGCCCTGCACGAATCCAGTATCGGTGCCCACAAGTGGCGCAAGAATGGTGGTGATGCGATGGTGGCGAGTTGTGACGGTATAGGTCGTGGCTGTTGTTGTGAAGCGGCGTTGTGGTTGGTGGTTGTTGTTGTGAAGCGGCGTTGTGGTTGGTGGTTGTTGTGTGATGGCTGTTGAGACGTGGTTGGTGGTGGTAGTAATGGCGGCTGGTCCAAAATAAAGATAGTAAAAAAAAAACGGCTATCCTGATGGGTCGCAGCCCGAGTGAATGACATTTATTCCCTCTAAACAACGGGTTTGGGCCTAACTACACATATACTTACAGAGATATCTCACCTAAGGGACCTGAATGGTGGTTTGTGAATTTCGTCAACCACAACACTACCCCCTCCCCTTTTTACAAACTCGTCCCGAGTCGTCAAATTTTCGTGTGCCATCATGTGTAGTTTTCCCCTAGTACATTTTACCTACGGATCCCTGAGTGTGACATTCATGGTATTCGTGTCCCCAAAATAAATAACCTGAGGGCTGAGTAACTACCTAAACAAACTCACTCACACGGACGACTTAAATAAAATTGCCGGCGCTAAGACATACATGCCGGGGGCGCACTCATATGTACAGTACATCTTAACCTTAACTTACAAATTTTACACTAAACCATGGCCCAGGATCAATGAACTCTGCAAAAAGAAAGCAGTTAGCAGGGAGCCAGGCTGCTCGAATGCAGTCCCTGGCTCAAACAATGCAGATGATGGGGAACGTGGCCGGCTGCTCACACGCAGTCCAAGGCCTTCCCTTTTGAACTGAACGCAGTGAACCACAACGCTGCATGGGCTGCACAAATGCAGTCTCCGTGCCAGCTCAAGTGGCACACGCAATGAACACAACGAATGGATGGATGAACACAAACACGGTGCACGGGCCGCCAGTGCAGGCCCGTGTTGTAGCTGCCAACAGGGCAGTTCTCGCAGCTTGCAAACTGTTGCCTTGATCCTGGCGCACATGGCAATGAACAGGGGGGGCAAAGCAAAAAATTGAACGGGGGCTGGTGAACAGGGGCAGTGGGCATGGCATGGCAAAGGTAGCAGGCAGACACAGCCCGCAGAAGAAGGCCGCTGCAGGCAAACACAGCCGGCAGACGAACTGGCCGGCACAGGCCTTGCAGAAGACAGCCGCAGACGATCCGGCCGGCACAGGCCTTGCAGCACAGCAGCTGCAGACGATCCAGCCGGCACAGGCCTTGCAGCAAAGCAGCTGCAGACGATCCAGCCGGCACAGGCCTTGCAGCAAAACAACAGCTGCCAATGAAGTGGGCCGGCCTTTGCCTTGCAGCAACGCAGCCAGCAGATGAAGCTGGCCAGCCTTTGCCGTTCAGTGGAGATTGGTGGAGGGAGTGCGGTGGTGCTTGCCACTCGGAAGGTGGGCTCGGACCTACCCTACGGTCTCCCTCCCAACCTATCGCCTTTGCCTGTCATTGTCTATACCCACTCCCTTAATTTGTCAAACCCCAATTTAGCCCCAACTTTTTTTTTTATGTTTACTTCCCCACTATAAATCGTCCCCTAACCCCCTGTACTGTCCTTGTTCGGCTAACCTATCCTGTCACCTAGCCTACTCCCAACCCCTACGTTCCCTTCCCGGAGGGGAACAAGGGAGAGCTCGCGTCCTGTGTCGAGGCCCAATTCAAGCCTCAGAATGGCCTCCCCAGACTTCAGCGATCTATAACCAAAGTGGGTCCAGCGGCCCACAACGAGAGCGAGGGGATGGATGGTGCAGAGGGGTACACTTCCTATCTACCCTAACCATTTAACTGTTAAACTACCCCGGGGCTTTCACCAAGCGCCTCTCGCTTAAACTATTGGTTCTAACAACCCAGATTCCCGTCGCCTGTGTTGGTGTCCTCACAATTTCGGGCCTCGCCCCCCAATTTTCTCTCCGTGCCCTCACACGGTCTCATGGCTGGGACACGTGACTCCCTTTGGCAGGCACGACCCTCTGCCGATTCTCCGACGATGGCACCCCCGGGCACTACACTGCCTCCGAGCCTACCAGCTCCCTAAACACCGGGGAGTGCCCCCCCATGGCACCTCCCCTGAAACGCACACGTGGCAGGCTGGCTTCCCGGGCCCCTTTCCGAGGGTCACCCATGCCCACAGCACTGCCCACGCGGCTAATGGCGCCCCGGGCCCCCGCACCAAGCAGGCGCACCCGTGCCCACTACGCTATCCCGGCCCCCCATGGGCCCTTGGCCTACCACGGCCGACTAGCCTGGTGCCCGGGGTACCCACTCAGCGATACTCACCTTTTGCCACCACGCTCCCAGCCTGTCAACAGGGCTCCTGCACCCCTCCAAACGGGTTTCGAGCCTACACTCCCACCAACAACAAAACGACCTCCATTTTGTAAATTTGACTTACCCCCTAACTCACTCTACACTGACCCCGGGGTCCCTTGGGCGGGAGTCACTCCTCCCCCCAATCACTCATCGCACCATGCATTCCCCATTCGCTCCACTCACACAGACCTGCTGGCCTCACTCACTCACCAAGCACATGCTTCCACTTCACTGACCAACTCTTCAACGCACTCACCGCTGAACTCTGCCATCCTCCTAACTACCTCCCCTAACTAACTCGTGCTCCCACGTCGTCCCTTAAACTATAGCACGTTCCATTTAACCTACGTAGCTAAACTACGTCCCCGCTACACATTCACAAGTCTGTCACTGTCTTAAATGTCCCAAAAATCAATTTCCCAACCTAAATCTGACTACAATCCCTCTAACTAATCCATTCCACGGACTCCATGAGGACTTAACCCTGCCCCATGAAGTCGGTCTAACTAAGCTAACCCTTCCCCCTAACTAGTTTCCATCCTGTGCCCTGGTCAAGGGGGTCTTCCACCCCTTGCCCAGGAATCCTGTGCACCCGATAGTGAGGCTTGCTTTTTTTTTTTTTTCCATGCGCAGCACCAGCACGGCAACTCACAGCTCGCGCACTTTGCACCTGCCCGTGACGTCATGCAGCTGCACGTGTACCTCGTCCCTCCTTGGACGGTACCATCCGGCAGGGATACCCCTCCTGCCGGATTCCAACCCCACGTGCAGCCATGACGTCACCGTGCGCATCAAAAAACACAAGCCCCACGTCTCGAGGGGTTCCCCACGCGAACACATGTGCTTTGCCCGTTGGAGCTTAACACACACGATCGCGTGGAGAACCCGTCCGGTCCAAATCCGTAATCCTGCCTAAACTTTGTCTGTCCGCGGGATCGGCAAATCCACCGCGTGCGTTTCCGGACCGGGACTTCACTCTCGCAAGCGAGCACGTGGGGGCCTCGTGCGTTGCACAGCACGGACCTCGCGCGCGCTGCTGGGTGAACCCGGCACGGTCCCCGAAACAACTACAGCCGCTACCCGGCTTTCTTTCCTCACATGTCGCTGTTGTCGCCATTCCACACACGCACTCCCGCGTGTTACGACGCTAACACACCTCACCATTAAACTCACACCGGGAGACGCGGCTGCATGTTCACACATGCCCACCGACATCTCCCTTACATACCGCTCTCTCACACACACGGTCTCCCTTGCACTCGGCCGTTCACTCACGCATGCCATCTCCCTCGCACACGTGGCTCCACTCACTCGCGGCCTTCCACTCACTCGTGCCATTTCTCTCACACAAACCACACCACTCACACACGCGGGGGCACTCACCCGCGGTGCCTCACTCATACACCGTGCCTCACTCACACACGCGGGGGCACTCATCCGCCGTGCCTCACTCATACACCGTGCTTCACTCACACACGCGGGGGCACTCAACCGCGGTGTTTCATCCATACTGGCCGTTTCATCCACACACACGGCCTCTTCCACTTGCGGTGCCCCTTTTACACACGGCGTGCTGGGAAGCACGTACTCCGGCACAATCGCCACCACACCACTCACACACGGGGTCGCTTCCACACACGGGGTCGCACTCACACCTTGCACCACACACACAGGGACAACTACACTGGGGATTCGTGTCCCCACAAGGGTCTCCGGGGCCTCTATACCCCCCAAGCTCGGCGTGCACCAGTTCGCAGCACTTCTCCCCTCGAACTCGCAAAGCACGACCGAACCCACCTGGTCGTGACTCGCCTCAAGGGGGAATACTCCCTCCCCTCGTTCCTGGAGGAGGCCATCCAACTGCTCACACCGGGTCTCTACCCAGTCCGCGAGCTCACCCCCATTATCCTCCACTGCCTCCGTGTGTGTGTGTGTGCGTCACTTACCCCGTCTTCATCGTGTAGTCTTCCCTCTATCGTTCCCATCTCCCGTGTCTCTGCCAACTCAGTCACCTCTTCACCCTTTACCTCCCTTGTCTCAACTATTATTTCCGTCTCTTCCCTTGTAATCTCCCTCGTGCACGTCTCTGTCACCCCAATTAGTTTGTCCCTCTCGGTTACCGTCACTTTTTCTGTCACGACCCTCGCCCAACACGGCCCCCGAATTATTTTGTCACCCGCCTCCACCGCGGGCCCGACAGCCGTTGCACCCCCTTCCAGCTCGCTCGCTCCCACACGTGGAGTCGCCATTTAAGCTCCCTGCTAACGGCCTTCATGCCCGCCTGCAGGCATCGGCCCATGTTCTGCGTGTCACCCCGCAGCTTTTTCGTTTCTTCCTTCATTTTTGTTTCCATTCCGTTCATTTGCTTGTTCATGCCTTTCATTTCGTTTTTCATTTCATTTGTGTTTGTATCCATCTTTTCGTTTATTTGTTGTGTATTCGCATCCATCTTTTGTGTATTCGCATCCATCCTCGCTGTCATTGCCGCCAGCATGGCGAATAGCTGGGCCATGTCGGGTGCGCTTGGGTGAGCCGTTTCGGCAAAGATCGGGGGGTTTTGGCGGAGGGGGGAGGGAAGGTGTCATACACCGCGGCCGCTGCCGCACCTTTTTCGGGCTCTGGGCTCAGTTGGGGGAGTTCATGTTCCTGCACAATCAACATTTCCTGCACGGGGATTTCATCCTGGACCATGGATCCTACATTACTACACATATACATTTCTAATACCCCCGGCTCCCGCTCGCCTTGAGACGCCATCTTGCTTCTTGTAAAGGGTTAATTTAGCTCGCTCGTAATTTGGAGGGAATCGGGGGTCGCTCCTCTCATCCCTGGACCAATTCCCGTGAATTTAGCTGGAGACAGGAGAGCCCGTTTTCCCGTTCTCCGATACCAGTGCCGCGAGGAGGGCGATGAGTTTATATCGCACGACCTGACACCAGTGTTGCGGATTCGCGCCCGCCGGCGTGCGAACGGCCACGTAACTCGAATCGCGGCGCGTCGCCCACCGGACGGACAATCCAGTCGTGACCCTCTCGGACTAACGCCGGGAACTAGTCACGGGTGGACCTTTCGGCCTCACCACGATCGTGCCAATCGGCCCCCCGCGTGGGATAGGGTTGCTCACCAAATTCGACCTACCTAAGTACCCACACGGAGGGTAGACCGGGCGATCGCACCTCGCCGCAGGTCGACTTCGGACACGGGCCACTTTAAGCGACCCGTTCCGTACTATCGGGATAACCGAGCGGTGTTATCGTCGGCCCCGACGGTTCGATTAATTATCGGGCGTTTTAGCCCACGACCAACCCTTTACGTGAAGTAAGATGGAGATTCAATAAAGGAAAAGACGAAGCGAAACGGGAAAACAGTTCAACATGAAGCACATTTATTTCGCGATGAACGGAAAGCACACATATACAATTACACCAAAAGCAAATGTAATAGAAGAAGAAACACAATATTACACAAAAAGCAAATATAAAAGAAGAAGACAATGCAGAGCTATCCGACTACCGAGCACATGGCAACACTTATACAATTTTACTTCACAGACGGCGCCGACAACACATATCCCAAAAGCAAAAGAAAAAGAAAAAGAAAAGGGAAAGGGGGCCCCCTTGTCGCACTATCTCAGCGCGGGGGGGAAACAGGAGGGGGTTGTTGATGCTCGGGGGATGGAGTATATCTCCCTGTCTCGGGTCCCGCGACGAGCGTCTCCACCAAGTCCTCGGTCGCGCCGCCGGCCTCTCCCTCCACAGCTCCCCGACTCCGACATGAACACCCCCTCGACCGTCTTCGCCGCCGCCACCTCTCCACAGCTCCGTCCTCTTCACTCTGACTACTACCACTTCTTCCCAGCTCCACCGACAACTCCCAACCGCGAACTTCCTTGACTGACGAACGCAGCCGTTTATATCCCCTGTGGCCTTGCTCCTTCACCTTTGACCCTTTACCTCCGACCCTTCACCTCTAACTGGCTCCCCATTGGACCGAGGAAAAGTGGGCGTGAATGCTTTTTGATCCATGAATTTGCATATAGCGACCGCACTCCAACGCCCGGAGGCGGGGCCAAATCGCCCCACGCTCACCGATAGGACGGAACAGAAGTGGGCGTGAGTCGTTTTTGATCCGTTTTCCTCGGAAAGTCTGTGATGTTTCTGAACACGCTGCTCGGTGCGCGCCCTGCACGAGTCCAGTATCGGTGCCCACAAGTGGCGCAAGAATGGTGGTGATGCGATGGTGGCGAGTTGTGACGGTATAGGTCGTGGCTGTTGTTGTGAAGCGGCGTTGTGGTTGGTGGTTGTTGTTGTGAAGCGGCGTTGTGGTTGGTGGTTGTTGTGTGATGGCTGTTGAGACGTGGTTGGTGGTGGTAGTAATGGCGGCTGGTCCAAAATAAAGATAGTAAAAGAAAAACGCCTATCCTGAAGGGTCGCAGCCCGAGTGAATGACATTTATTCCCGCTAAACAATGGGTTTGGGCCTAACTACACATATACTTACAGAGATATCTCACCTAAGGGACCTGAATGGTGGTTTGTGAATTTCGTCGACCACAACAATATATATATATATATATATATATATATATATATATATATATATATATATATATATATATATATATATATATATATATATGTACATATATATATATATATATATATATATATATATATATATGTACATATATATATATATATATATATATATATATATGTATATATGTATATATGTACATATATATATATATATATATATATATATATATATATATATATGTATATATGTATATATGTATATATGTACATATATATATATATATATATATATATATATATATATATATATATATATATATATATATATATATGTATATGTATATATATGTATATGTATATATATGTATATGTATATATATGTATATGTATATATATGTATATATATATGTATATGTATATATATGTATATGTATATATATGTATATGTATATATATGTATATATATATATATATATATATATATATATATATATATATATATATATATATATATATATATATATATATATATATATATATATATATATATATATATATATATATATATATATATATATGTATATATATTTATATATATATATTTATGTATATATGGGGTGGAACTTATATTAATGTATTTTAAATTGTAACAAATGGAGTTTTAGAAATGTAAGTTTTATGCTATAAGTTGAATTGGCTGTCCTTTCTGGCCAAGAGACTTTTGCCCTAAATGTTGCTAACTGTCTTGGTCTGGAGCGCTGTGACCTGAGCTGATAACAGCGAAACTTTGCCTTGAAATGTACGAAGTGGCTTCTCGTCTGAAGGACACGTCTGCAGTCTGGGTTGATAGCCCCCACCACTCTCCCAAGAAAGTATAAAATGCTTTGAAATGTGAAATTGTTTCAGTGCAAGTACGTGAGGAAGTATAGAATCTCAGTGGCTTATACTCCTTGGAACTGACCATGTACCAAGTTAGAATAAAACTGTCTGATGTAATGTGGAAGTGAATTGAATCAGTTTGGTCTAACTGTTAACTAAAGTAAGAATAAATGAAATAGAACCAAATAATACTGCAATCAATGGGGATTCTTAAGTTCATTGTACGAGGGTGAGAAGTGTATGGTGGATAATTAGAAAATAAATTGTTTCACAAGGAAGGACTTTGGACATCGGTTATCAGTGTCAATGGGTTTTATGCAGGATTTTATAATCAATTCGGACAAACGTTAAACTCTGTCTGAAGTCAAATAGGATTCCACAATCGGCCAGGTAGAATCCTTCAACGATCACAACGGGGTGGGTTTAAAAAATCCACAACAGTTGTTGCCTGGTGACTCGGATTCGAACCGACGTTGGTGCGGTGCTCGTGACCGGAGGTGCTTAATCTGCCGGAGGCAGTGCCTGGAGGAACGACAAGTGCTTGATCGAAGGTAAGGGAGAGCGCTCTCAGCAGGTAACGCATTTCGAACAAAGAAAAGTTCATTGTCAGATAATTTTATTGATAGGAAGAAGAGGATCTGGTGGAGAGAGTCCGTTCTAAAGTAAACGATAAGTACTGTAGTCGTTTTAGAAAAGTGCTGGAGGAGTGCATTGGGCACAGCACAAGAAGAGGCTCGACGAGGAGCCAGACGAGTAATTAAATGGGCATGATGAAGCGACGTGCCACATGTTTGCATTGATACGGACCGGCTGTAAGAGAGAGGCCGAGATAGGGTTATAGTTCAGGGAAAATAGATAAATATTATAAGTTACCTGTTTGTAAGAGTTATAAGAGTTACCTTTTGTTCATTGAACTCACTGGAAGTTTGTTGGCAGTGAGGTTGTTATATTATATTGTGTGGAGGTTTTACGGATTTGTAAATGCAATGATTTGCACGAAACGTTTTGTAGAGTGCAGGAGACGATTGACCGGCTGGGAGCGTGGTTGGTGATTTGCATTGAGATGCACGTGTTGCTGAGAGTAAAAATGAAACTTGTGCGAGTCCAATATTCACTGCAATGAAACGTGTTCTGTTGGGATTTTGACGATATTTTTTAACAACTAAGAAACTTCATGCAGAGAATCGAAGCAGCTTGGCTGTTCGTGGTTGGTGCTGATAACGTGAAGGTCGCGGTTTGTGTGTGCATTCAATCTGTGGGGGCTGCGACTGTGCAGCTCGCCCCCTCCACTGGATCTGTGGGGGGTGGCATGTCTCTCCACTTAGTCTGTGTTTGAGTCTTAGCTTTAAGTGTGAAATTCGATTCATATGCAGATTCAAGAGGATGGGGGCTATTGTGTCGAAATGTGCATGCCGTTGGCAATGACTTTAAAATGAGATGGAAATGTGATTGGTATTTGTCACGTGATCACACGCAAGTCGATGAGATGCAATGCTGTTTAGTGTGTGTGTGTTGAAGCCATGACAGAGTAATGCTAAACTGTGGGTTTTGCCTGTCAGTTTTTCTTTTTCATCCCACCGGATGTGGAGAGAACTTTCTGTTCCTTGTTCCTTGGTGTTTGTGGTGCACCCTCTCCACTGAATCTGTTTAAAGTGAAGTCCATTTAGGGAAAAAGTGTTGAAGTTTTATTTAAAAACCATAGGGATTTTGGATAAATTGAAATAACAATTGTGAATGTGGGATATATTCGGAATGTGAAGTCTTGGAGGTGAGCTATCCCTGGCATTGTGATGATTTGTAATTACATAACCCGGCAGGTAAGTGCTGGGAAAGCTCTGAGGACGTGTCTGAATTATTTCGAAGATTTTGATTTAAATGTAGAAACGTGATTTGGAATGATTTAAAATTGATTTGATGATGTTTAGCATGTGGGGCGATTCACAGATAATTGATGATGCCCTCGGATGGACGTTGAAATAGGTGTGCCGTTTTATTCATCTGTTAATGTTAATGTTGCCTGAACTTGTGCTGGGAATGCAATGGCAAACAACCCAGTGTAACCCTTTGTAACTGTAACCCAGTGTAACTCAGTCAAGGTAAATTCATGATTTAATTGGATAGATGCTGAAGATTTTATTTTTGATTTATGGATTTTAAAAGGAAATGTTTTATTGTTTTGACGAAAAAGTTGTTTAAGAGAGATTGGATGTTTTTCGTCTGAAGTTTAAGATGCTTTCCCCAAGACTGGGACAAAGTTTGGGGAGGGTGTAGCGACATGTGTAGAGTGTTTGAGCTGCAATTTAAATGATATTCGCCTGACAACAGATTTGACAATTTTTGTCCAACTGTTTAAAATGATTTATTTGTTTTGATAAAGGAAAATTGATTCGTAATTGAGAAGGTCAAAGGAAGTGATAGATGGTTTGTGTATGTGAGTTGGAAAAATGGCAGCATGTTTGCTGTTTTGGTGAGAGAGAAGTGGATAGATGGAAAATGTCAGAGATTTAAAATGTCGATGGAATTCAGTGTTGTTTTAGAGAGATTGGTTAAACATTATGTTTGAGATATTTTAAGCTCTGCAGCCAAGGACGCTCTGCAGCTCGGCAACTCGATGTCAGGATGGCCGAGGGGAGTGGAACTCTCAAATTGGGGGTTGTGCGGTAACTGTGTTAGTTACTTTCAGACTAAGCTCATTAAAAAAAAACCCTTGTTAATCTGTTAATTGAGGATAAGGAAAATTACTGAGAATTGAATCAAGATGATAAAAATGGCAGTTGCTCTGGAACTATTTGTGAATGAAACTGTAAATTGTTTAGCAGATGTGAATGTTAAAATGGTAACTGCGCAAAATCGAATTGGATTCGGTTCTTGAAGAAAGAGATTACTTTCATATTTTGGGATAAATGATGGAATATTTTTCTGAAAATAATTATTGATCGCAAATTGGAACCCTGATAAAGACTGTTTGCCTTTACATGGAAATAGCAAATGAGATGAATGTTTTGAATAACACTGAACAACAAAAATTTTTTACTGGAGATGTGTAAAGTGATTTAGACTAATTTGGGTACGCTGATTTCAAAAATCATAACCGTTTTGCTGTATCACGTCAGGATTTTCAGTAACAGAAATATTCCTATTGCCTAGAAGTCAGGATTTCAATGAAATTTACAAAAATTCATTTATTCATTTATTTCATCATGAATGCTTCAAAATTATAGAAATTACAGAAAAACTCCACTAGAATGTAATTAAAAATGCTTTAGGCATTTGGCTTTGCGTTTGTGCTGCTCTGTGTCAGTTTCACGATGCAGGAACCAGCAGAAATCGCCCATCATGTTCGGGTTGTGCCGCCCTTGGTAACGCGTCTCCATGAGTGAAATCTCTTGGTGGAATCGCTCGCCGTGCTCGTCCGAGACTGCTCCCAAGTTGTCAGGGAAGAAGTTCAGGTGCTGGTGTAGGAAATGGATTTTCAGGGACATCCTGGAGCCAAGTTTCCTGAAGGACTCCAGCAGCTGCTGCACTATTTCTTCATAGTTGTCCGCGCGTTCGTTCCCCAAGAAGTTGTCCGTCACAGCTTTGAAGCTCCTCCACGCTGCCAGCTCTTTGGGGTTTAGAGTTGTCGGAAAAGTTTCGTCCTTCATAATCTGTCGGATTTGCGGTCCAACAAAGACACCAGCCTTGATCTTGGCCTCCGCCAAGGTGTTGCCAAACTTTTCCTTGAGGTATAAAAACCCACGCCCATTCAGATCCATTGCCCGTACAAAACTTTTCATCAAGCCGAGCTTTATGTGGAGTGGTGGAAGGAAAACCTTGGCTGGGTCGACAAGGGCGACATGCTTCACGTTGTGTCGACCAGGTACATGCTCTTTTCGCTCTTCCCAATCTTTCTTCGTCCAGTGATTCTTGTCATCTCTGCTATCCCAGAGACAAAGGAAGCACATGTATTTCGTGTAGCCTGACTGCAGCCCTAACAACAGCGCCACCACTTTCAAGTCTCCGCAGATGTGCCAGTTGAAGTCATTGTACTTGATGGAATCAAGCAGCTGCCACATAGTCTCATAGGTCTCTGTCATGCCGAACGCGTGAGCCAGTGGGACTGATGGTTTCTCGTTGCCATTATGGAGCAAAACAGCCTTCAAGCTGTTCTTCCCCGAGTCGATGAAGAGGCGCCAGTCTGCAGGATCGTGATCACACCCAAGTTCTTTCAACAGAACGTTGATGTCACTGCAGAATGTCATCGTGTCTTCCATCTCAAAGAACTCAGCCATGTCTCTGTGACGTGCTCTGAACAAGGATATCTTGGTGTTAGGTTCAAGTAGATTCCACTGCTGCAGCCTTTATCCAAGCAGCTCTGCCTTCGCCTTTGACAGCGAGAGATCTCTTACAAGATCATTTAAGTCTCCCTGGTTCAGAAGGTGTGATTCTTGAGTGTCGGGTTCAAAAGGTTCATCATCACCATCCTCTTCACCACTGCTTACAGCTATGTTCTGATCAGCTGGAGGTGTTGGAACGGGGTTCTCGTCATCATGAGGCACAGGTTTACGAGCAGAGACGCAGTCAGCGTACTTGATGTGACCTTTATTCTTCTTGTTGAAGCCGGCGATGCTTGTGCAGCAGAAATAACAATCATCATGATGATTCTGCGGCTCACGCCATATCATGGGCACCGCAAATGGCATGCTCGCGCGCTTGCCCACCAACCACTGAGTCAAGGTCGTGTGACAGCTTGTGCAGCAGATGTGTGGTGCCCAGCTCTGTTCTTGGTCCCCCACCTTACACCCAAAGTAGTGAAAGTAGGCGGCCTTCATTTTCACTGCTGTAGATATACTTCGCTGTTGATCTTTTTTGGTATACCGACCACAGACATAACAGAAGTTGTCAGGATGATTGGTACAGGAACGCCTACTCATCTTTATCTGAAAGAAAGAAATATAACACAAGTTAACAACAATTGTACGAAATAGACATGTTAAAGACATATGTAAATTTCATTGAAATCCTGACTTCTAGGCAATGGGAATATTTCTGTTCCTGAAAATCCTGACGTGATACAGCAAAACGGTTATGATTTTTGAAATCAGCGTACCCAAATTAGTCTTAATCACTTTGCACATCTCCAGTAAAAAAATTTTTTTGAAATTTGTTGTTCAGTGTAATCGATGTTAACTTTAATTTTGTTTGTTTCGGAGTGTTGAACGCAGTTAAACCATGAAATGTACGATTTCGTCTAAATGAAGCTTGGAAAGAACTTCCACACAAAGATTGGATGATGGGAGAACAGAGATTTTGGTGATTGAGAATTCAACACGTGATCATGCCCCTTCCTGAGGAGATAAGATGGAGCAATGTGGGGAAAAGAGAGAAAAAACCCACTGAGAAGAAGGTTGAGCAAAGTCTTAACGTCGGTGTTGTGTGGTGCCTGCCTGAAGGAATGTTCTCAGCCACACTCTTGATTGCTGCTCTGCAAATACATCATGAACTTGCTGTGGTTGCTTCAATGTACGACAGGCCTGGAGTTCTACACTGTGAGTCCTCTGTAATATGTGTTCAATGGTGCGAGTGGGGGCTCGTGCTGCAAAGCGACTGCATCTAACGTGCACAGCTCGCTCGGTGAAATCAGGCCTGATTGCACAGACTGCTGCTGCGAGGCCCCAGGCTCTGTTGGGGCTGGATCTCTGTTCACCTCTCGAGTCCTTTTCGTCTCCTTCAACCCAGTGTCTGGCCCAAGCTTGTACTTGCCCACATCTACCTTCCCCTCAGCTCAAGGAGTGCTTCGATTGTGTTTCCTGCTGGCTGCTGCTCCATCCACACCCTGACCTGTTTATCTTCTGAGTTTGGGTAGCATGTTTTCAATGTGTGACACATGCTGATGAACAGGCCATAAATTAAATGGAAACTCACTCCTTTTCTGATATGAGCACTCGCTGCCATTGTTGATTGAACTTGAGTAAAGGAAATCTTTTCTCCTTCAGGAACGGGACATGGTAATCATGTGGAAGAAAAATTATTCAAATTTTCCTTAAAATAGAAAACGGGGGAGTGTGGGGGAAAATTTATATTAATGTATTCTAAATTGTAACAAATGGAGTTTTGGAAAGGTAAGTTTTTGCTATAAGTTGAAATGGCTGTGCTTCCTGGCCAAGAGACTTTTGCCCTAAATGATGATCAATGTCTTGGTCTGGAGCGGTGTGACCTGAGCTGATAACAGCGAACCTTTGCCTCGAAATGTACCTCGTGGCTTCTCCTCTAAAGGACACGTCTGCAGTTTGGGTTGATAGCCCCCACCACTCTCCCATGAAAGTATAAAATGCTTTTAAATGTGAAATTGTTTCAGTGCAAGTACCTGAGGAAGTATAGAATCTCAGTGGCTTGTACTCCTTGGGACTGACCAAGTACCAAGTTAGAATAAAACTCTCTGATGTAATGTGGATGTGAATTGAATCGGGTTTGGTTTAACTGTTAATTAAAGTAAGAATAAATGAAATAGAACCAAATAATATTGCAATCAATGGGGATTCTGAAGTTCATTGTACGAGGGTGAGAAGTGTATGGTGGATAATTAGGAAATAAATTGTTTCACAAGGAAGGACTTGTTTGGACATCGGTTATCAGTGTCAATGGGTTGATGCAGGATTTTATAACCAAATCGGATAAACGTTAAACTCTGTCTGAAGTCAAATAGGATTCCACAATCGGCCAGGTTGAATCCTTCAACGATCACAACGGGGTGGGTTTAAAAAATCCACAACAGTTGTTGCCTGGTGACTCGGATTCGAACCGACGTTGGTGCGGTGCTCGTGACCGGAGGTGCTTAATCTGCCGGAGGCAGTGCCTGGAGGAACGACAAGTGCTTGATCGAAGGTAAGGGAGAGCGCTCTCAGCAGGTAACGCATTTCGAACAAAGAAAAGTTCATTGTCAGATAATTTTATTGATAGGAAGAAGAGGATCTGGTGGAGAGAGTCCGTTCTAAAGTATACATATATATATATATATATATATATATATATATATATATATATATATATATATATATCTAAATATATATATATATATATATATATATATATATATATATATATATATATATATATATATCATAGACTCCGAGAGAGAAGGAATGGAACCTCCCATGTTCGGGGTTTGGAACTTGAGTCTGAAGGATTAACTTGAGTCCGGGGCTAAAATGACTTCCAGAAGGGCTGGAGACATGATCTCAGGATCCATATAGGGGGTTTCTGAGGACGGCGATTTCAATAGTGTCATTTTCAACACCACCTGACATCATCTTCAAGGTCAAATTACTGAATTTTGGTATTTTTTGCCCGTTTTTGTGTCGAACTCATAAACTGTGAGAGATGGCTGATTGTAATAAGATGCAAGTGTGTAGAGCTGTCAAACTTTGATATTTATTGTCATATATCGTATTACATAAACATTATATGCATGTCACAACACTATGCCTATTACAACTATGTGTATGTCTATCACTAGTTGGAGAGCTTTTCTTTCCTCCTGAGGAATCCCAAAGCTTTTTCTTTGTCACTTACATTGAGGACATGAGCTTTCAATAGAATGTTGGCTAAGGTAGTACATGCAGCATTACTACTAGCTGAAGGTGCATCAACAGAGGATAACAGCTCGGCAAAATGAAATCGGCAAAGCATTTTAATCTTGTTATACAAATTATAGGCATTATGTACGAAATAGACGGTTGACATCGTCGGCACACTCAATCCACCTCTATTCAAATTATCTAGAAACTCAGATGACACCTCGTTACCATCTTCATCATCAATGATCTCCTCCATACTAGTGCTCTCACCATATTTATGAACAAGGTGTCCGGCCAAATAAACTACTTTATGCTTAAGGCCATCGTCAGACCCCAAGAGATCCTGAGTGTCTTGAGGAGTAATCTCGTCAATGAGTTCACTTCGCTCATCTAGATTTATGGAAGTTGTGCAGTTCTTGTCGCAATCAATCACACAAGAACTAGATTCGGGCATAATGTCATGCTTAATGAGTGTTTGCAAATTTACAATTTTAGCTGCAGCCATAATGTCAACTACGCCAATGTAGAAGTTTCCACTGCTTCTTTGCCTGGCTTGGCCGAAAAACTTTTCCAAGGTTTCATCTGCAAATATAGCAGGAAGAACGTAGTCAAAGTCTTTCTCTGCCAGAAGCAATTTGGCAGCATCCACATTATTACGTGTGGACACCGTGAAGGCTTCAGCAGTTTGCTGAGTTTGCTTCAGCTTACGACCACCACCTCCTTGCCATGCGCAGGTAGATAAAAATCCATAGCACTGAGTGGCCGAGCGCAACAGGAAAGTGGAGTGGGGGGTTAGTTGGCATCACCAGAATTGGATCAGCACTGAGCAGATGGACTCTACCGTATAATCTACGGACAATAATAGCTTCTTAGACAAAGGCGATGCTGATGACGAGTGAAGCCGCTGTCACACCTTGACGTTTTAGCCAGCGTATGGCAACGTATCAAAATGTATGTAAAACGCTGGTGTACGCTGAACTATTGATGTTTTTTTTTTAAGTTTTTGGCATATTCATAACGAGTTGGACGTATGCATAACGTATTAGTAACGTACACCGAATGTTTCGATAACATATAGATAACTTATACCAACGAATGCTTATATTAGCGTGTTGTTGGCATTCACAACCTATGCCCAATGATAGTCTAACGTATGCATAGAGCGCGGCAGCGTATCGCTGACGATCATGTGGTATAGCCTCTTAAAAGGCTGCCGCTCGACGATTCAAATCATAACCGCACTAGCCATCGAAGTGTCAAGGCCCTGTCACAACTTGACGTTTTAGCCAGCGTATGCCGACGTATGAAAAATTTGCTGAATATGCTGGCACACGTCGAATACGTTCTGGGTAAGTTTTGTATATGTTAAGATCACACTGAAGCACGCTGGCATACGTCGTAGTACGCCGAGCACATCGACAAATTTTAAGCATGCTCAAAATTTTTCGATGTATGCCAGCGTATGACTCACACGTTCCGCATACGCTGGCCATAAGTTGTAGGCATGTTATGCGATCGTTGACACACGTCGACACACCTTACTTGTAAGTTAGTCATAAGTCGAAACACGTCGAGGTAATGTTTAGCATACCGAAACGTATTTCTAACCTATGAGTAGCGTGCTTTGAACCTATGAGTAAAGTGCTTTGAACCTATGAGTAACGTGCTTTGAACCTATAAGTAACGTGCTTTGAAACTATGAATAACGTGCTTTGAACCTATGAGTAACATGCTTTGAACCTATGAGTAACGTGCTTTGAACCTATGAGTAACGTGCTTTGAACCTATAAGTAACGTGCTTTGCACCTATGAGTAACGTACTTTGAACCTATGAGTAATGTATCTCCAACGCATATTGACGTATGTAGACGTATTTAACATCTTCCGGATGATGACAGGACTTACTGGACGTGTTTCTAGCTTACAGCTACCATATAATGGCGTATTGGCAGCGCTTAGGGGAAATGGTATATAAAAATGGGGTTCACACAGGAGGAACCCGTCAGTGTTCCAGACTCCATTGTTTTTGTTTTTTTCTTCGGCATGACGGTAATGTTGACACTTCGATTTCTAGTGTGGTTATGATTTAAATCGTTGAGCGGCAGCCTTTTAATTATATTATATTATAACCGCACTAGAAATCGAAGTGTCAACATAACCATCATGCCGAAGAAAAAAGAAATTAAAAAACCATGGAGTCTGGAACATTGACTGGTTCCTCCTGTGAAGCCCATTTTTATATACCAATTCCCCTAAACGCTGCCAATACGCCATTATACGGTAGATGTAAGTTAGAAACACGTTCAGTAAGTTATGTCGTCGTCGGGAAGACGTCAAATACGTCAACATACGTCAATGTGCGTTGGAGATACGTTACACATAGGTTCAAAGCACGTTACTCATAGGTTAGAAATAAGTTTCGAGTACGCTAAAAATTACCTCGACGTGTTTCGACTTATGAGTAACTTACAAGTACCGTGTGTCGACGTGTGTCAACGATCGCGTAATGTGCCTACAACTTATGGCCAGCGTATGTGGAACATGTGAGTCATATGCTGACATACGTCAAAAGATTTTGAGCATGTAAAAATTTGTCGACGAGCTCGGCGTACTACGACGTATGCCAGCGTGCTTCAGCGTGCTCTTAACGTATTCGACGTGTTCCAGCGTTTTAGACACATTTTTCATACGTCAGCATAAGCTGGCTAAATCGTCAAGGTGTGACAGCGGCTTGAGGAAGATGATGACCACTCATACAATGAGTGTACCTGAGGAAGGATAGCCAAAGAAACTGCAGATGAAGGCAACCTGGTTGGTATAGGCATTACAGCAGCGCTGCCCTCGAGAAGCTGCCACGTCCACACTGAAAAATATTGTCAACAAGGATCTGGCTACCGCTAACATTCAAGAATCTTTGCTTGGTGCTTGTCAGTTGGGCTAAATTCAACATGAAAGCTTTGTTGAAAAACGTTTATGTAAAGCACGTGAGGATGAAGAGCGTGTCGATTTCAAAGCATCCATGCACAAGAATAAGGCTCCAACATTTGCCTCATTGTATATCGGAGCAGATGAAACAAAAGGCAAGCAGAAGTCTATTAAAGTGGACAGAAATATCTTACAAAGATTAATAACTGCTTACAGAGCAGGGCACACAGTCCACCGAGACAAAATCTTACAGCACGATCAAAAACCGATGGAAGCCTCCACACTGCCAATAAATCACTGCTATCCGAAGAGCTAACCACTGATGTCACTACCCCGACAACTGTGGCTTGAAGTGGAACAACCTACTTCGTCATTGATGGCCAAGCATTAGTGATGGCTCTGGGAAAGCCAACAGGCAAAAATGACATTTAGTGAATATGCACAAACATTTTCCAAAACGGTACACAACATTGTATGGTTTTCTATGACAGGGTGGATGTAGCATTTGATGGATGTTGGAATGACTTCATCAAAGTGGGCACAACAGTGAAACCCAAACCTGGCTTACAACCTGTGAGACATCATGTAGAAAGTCGCACAGTACCGCTACCAGCAAACTGGCTGAACTTTATGACACTGGAAGAAAACAAAGACTATCTCTGGCCTGTTTCTATCTGATCACCTTTTTGAATACAGCCCTACAAACAAAATTGTTCTTGTCTCGGGAGTATTTGCAGAACATACAACGGTGAAGACTTCAGACATGGAGCATGATGTGACAGCACTTGAAGCAGATCATGAGGAGGCTGATACCCATCTTGTGCTCCACTGCCTTCAAGCCAATGTGCACTCGACAGTCGTGTGAGTACTTGACACTTATATGCAGGTGCTTTTGCTGGCCTGTTATGAAAAATGGTATGGTCGTATTTGTGGATGAAATCTGGCACTGCCAAGACCCCCGAGGTTATTCCAATGGAGGATGTTTGAAAGCACGATGATCAAGATGACATGATACTTGGTTTTCATTCCTTAACAGGGGTGTGACAGCAAGTCGACTGCTTGGCCAGTGTTTAAGGAACATTATGACCTGTTGGACAGTCTCGGACTCTAAGCAAAGGTGAAATTGCCTATGACGACATCAAATCATCCAAGGTTCTCATCTGCAAAGTGTATGGAGTCGCAGATGTAGACAGTTGCCACGAGGCATGAATGAAGTTATTCTGCAGTGTGCGGCCTCAAGAATCTCTACCTCCAACATCTGATGTAGCACGATTTCACATTATGTGTGCACACGACAAAGCAAGTGTCTGGAACCAATCCTACTCAATCCATGTCTCCCATGTGTTACATCCATGGGCTGATGCCATGCTTACTCTCCCTCCCTTCGATTCCTAAAGTGTGTTCGGAAATCGTGTCATGTAGCTGCACCAAATGCTGCCTTGGTGTGCGTTGCAGCTACAGGCAACTCAGATTACCATGTACCGAAGGTTGCAGACGTTATATCGAAGAACATTTTGGAGGACTGACATTATACGTAATTTATCTGAAATTCCATACCAGTCTTCACAGGACTTCTGTCATATAGCATTGCTTTATTAATTTATTTGGTGTTGGGGGTGAGTGGGGGGGGGGGGTGGTGGCATATTCTGGTCATCTGGCAGGGGTAAATTACCTTATTATTTGGGGGGAATGTAGGAGGCATAATTAGTTTCAGCCTGTCTGCTGTTGAGGGATTGAAATGAAAAGCGTTATAATTGTGTCTTTTATTGCCAATCATTTAGTACTGTGGAAGAAACTAATTATATTAATGTACTCTCAATTATAATTGTTGCTGGTGTTTTATAAAATTAATTTTTATGCGGTCATGTCAGTTATGCTTCCTTTTTGCCAAGTCTTTTGACCTAAATGTTGATAAAAGGAATGTCTTGCTATGGAACAAAGTGACCTGGTTGATAACGCTGCAACTTTTGCCATGATTCTTTCACCAAGTAGACACGTATTACAGTTGGAGTTGTTTTTCCTAATGCTTATCAGCCCCCTCCACTCCCCATGAAAGCATATAAATACCAGGAAATGTAATCTTGGTTTAGTGCAAATCATTGTAGATGTTTACCATCTCGGTGGCTTGGACTCCATAGTACTATGTAAATAAAATTATGTGATGTAATGTACTTTCCGTTGTGGACAGTGAATTAATTGTGGCTTTCATTTGAGTAACAAGATTTACATTGAGTTGGTTAAAACGTTAACAACAAAATTCTACAACTACCGTACTGCCTCGGTGGCCATTTTGAATTGTGGTGGACATGGGGTTAACACACATTCTCAACTTCTCACAGTCTGTTGTGTATTGCAGTTGAATTTTCGAGCAATAGAACCTGAGAAAACTGAAAAATCTTGTTGAAATGAAGACTGTGGAAACTATGACAGAATATTTCATGAAAGCAAAGTAGAATATGGCAGTTATTTTGAGTTGGCCATTAAAGGGTTAAAAACTCAGAAGAGAATGTGGCAAGCAATGTAATCAAACTCAGCACATCCTACAATACAAAGTGAGCCTGAATGCCAATCATTAACATGAGATGCTTCCAATTACCTTTTTTTTAAAGCCTTTTTCAACTACCCTTTTTAACTACATCATCTACCATTTTTAACTGTCAACTACCCTTTTTTTTGACTCCGTCAACTACCCTTTTTTATTACCTTTTTCAACTGCCCTTTTTAACTACGTTTTTCATCTACCCTTTTAAACGACATAAACTACCCTTTTAACTACCTTTTTCAACTACCCTTTTGAACTACTTTTTTCAACTACCCTTTTAAACTATGTTTTCAACTACCCTTTTAAAGTATGTTTTCATCTCCCTTTTTCCTACTGTTTTATACGACCTTTTTAACTACTTTTTCAACTATCCTTTTTTACTACCTTTTTCAACTTCCTTTTTCACTACATTTTTCAACTACCCTTTTTAACTATGTTTTTCAACTACCCTTTTAACTACATTTTTCATCTACCCCTTTGAACTACATTTTTTATCTACCCCTTTTAACTACATTTTTCAACTACACTTTTTATGTCCCCTTTTCAACTACCCTTTTTAACCACGTCAACTACCCTTTTCAACTACCCTTTTTAACGATGTTTTTCAACTACACTTTTAAAGTATGTTTTCATCTCCCTTTTTCCTATCTTTTTCTACTCCCTTTTTAACTACTTTTTTCAACTACCCTTTTTTACTACCTTTTTCAACTTCCTTTTTAACTTCGTTTTTCAACTACCCTTTTTAACTATGTTTTTCAACTACCCTTTTAACTACATTTTTCATCTCTGCCTTTGACCTACGTTTTTCATCTACCCCCTTTTAACTACATTTTTCAACTACACTTTTTAAGTCCCCTTTTCAACTTCCCTTTTTAACCACGTCAACTAGCCTTTTCAACTCCCCTTTTTAACTATGTTTTTCAACTACACTTTTAAAGTATGTTTTCATCTCCCTTTTTCCTACCATTTTGTACTATCTCTTTAACTACTTTGTTCAACTACCCTTTTTTACTACCTTTTTCAACTTCCTTTTTAACTGCATTTTTCAACTACCCTTTTTAAGTATGTTTTTCAACTACCCTTTTAACTACATTTTTCAACTACGCCTTTGAACTACGTTTTTCATCTACCCCTTTTAACTACATTTTTCAACTACACTTTTTAAGTCCCCTTTTCAACTTCCCATTTTAACCATGTCAACTACCCTTTTCAACTACCCTTTTTAATTATGTCAACTGCCCTTTTTAATTACCTTTTCCAACTGCCCTTTTTAACTACATTTTTCATCTACCCTTTTAAACGACATAAACTACCCTTTTAGCTACCATTTTCAACTACCCTTGTGAACTACTTTTTTCAACTTCCTTTTTAACTACGTTTTTCAACTACCCTTTTTAACTATGTTTTCAACTACCCTTTTAAAGTATGTTTTCATCTCCCTTTTTCCTACCCTTTTATACTACCTTTTTAACTACTTTTTTCAACTACCCTTTTTTACTACCTTTTACAACTTCCTTTTTAACTACATTTTTCAACTACCCTTTTTAACTATGTTTTTCAACTACCCTTTTAACTACATTTTTCATCTACCCCTTTGAACTACATTTTTCATCTACCCCTTTAACTACATTTTTCAACTACACTTTCTAAGTCCCCTTTTCAACTTCCCTGTTTAACCACATCAACGACCCTTTTCAACTACCCTTTTTAACTATGTTTTTCAACTACCCTTTTAAAGTATGTTTTCATCTCCCTTTTTCCAACCTTTTTTCTACTCCCTTTTTAACTACTTTTTTCAACTACCCTTTTTACTAACTTTTTCAACTTCCTTTTTAACTACGTTGTTCAACTACCCTTTTTAACTATGTTTTTCAACTACCCTTTTAACTACATTTTTCATCTACCCCTTTGAACTACATTTTTTATCTACCCCTTTTAACTACATTTTTCAACTCCACTTTTTAAGTCCCCTTTTCAACTTCCCTTTTTAACCACGTCAACTAGCCTTTTCAACTCCCCTTTTTAACTATGTTTTTCAACTACACTTTTAAAGTATGTTTTCATCTCCCTTTTCCTACCATTTTGTACTATCTCTTTAACTACTTTGTTCAACTACCCTTTTTTACTACCTTTTTCAACTTCCTTTTTAACTGCATTTTTCAACTACCCTTTTTAAGTATGTTTTTCAACTACCCTTTTAACTACATTTTTCATCTACCCCTTTGAACTACATTTTTTATCTACCCCTTTTAACTACATTTTTCAACTACACTTTTTAAGTCCCCTTTTCAACTTCCCATTTTAACCATGTCAACTACCCTTTTCAACTACCCTTTTTAATTATGTCAACTGCCCTTTTTAATTACCTTTTCCAACTGCCCTTTTTAACTACATTTTTCATCTACCCTTTTAAACGACATAAACTACCCTTTTAGCTACCATTTTCTACTACCCTTGTGAACTACTTTTTTCAACTACCTTTTTAACTACCTTTTTCAACTTCCTTTTTAACTACGTTTTTCAACTACCCTTTTTAACTATGTTTTCAACTACCCTTTTAAAGTATGTTTTCATCTCCCTTTTTCCTACCCTTTTATACTACCTTTTTAACTACTTTTTTCAACTACCCTTTTTTACTACCTTTTTCAACTTCCTTTTTAACTACATTTTTCAACTACCCTTTTTAACTATGTTTTTCAACTACCCTTTTAACTACATTTTTCATCTACCCCTTTGAACTACATTTTTCATCTACCCCTTTAACTACATTTTTCAACTACACTTTTTAAGTCCCCTTTTCAACTTCCCTTTTTAACCACATCAACGACCCTTTTCAACTACCCTTTTTAACTATGTTTTTCAACTACCCTTTTAAAGTATGTTTTCATCTCCCTTTTTCCAACCTTTTTTCTACTCCCTTTTTAACCACTTTTTTCAACTACCCTTTTTACTAACTTTTTCAACTTCCTTTTTAACTACGTTGTTCAACTACCCTTTTTAACTATGTTTTTCAACTACCCTTTTAACTACATTTTTCATCTACCCCTTTGAACTACATTTTTTATCTACCCCTTTTAACTACATTTTTCAACTACACTTTTTAAGTCCCCTTTTCAACTTCCCTTTTTAACCACGTCAACTAGCCTTTTCAACTCCCCTTTTTAACTATGTTTTTCAACTACACTTTTAAAGTATGTTTTCATCTCCCTTTTCCTACCATTTTGTACTATCTCTTTAACTACTTTGTTCAACTACCCTTTTTTACTACCTTTTTCAACTTCCTTTTTAACTGCATTTTTCAACTACCCTTTTTAAGTATGTTTTTCAACTACCCTTTTAACTACATTTTTCATCTACCCCTTTGAACTACATTTTTTATCTACCCCTTTTAACTACATTTTTCAACTACACTTTTTAAGTCCCCTTTTCAACTTCCCATTTTAACCATGTCAACTACCCTTTTCAACTACCCTTTTTAATTATGTCAACTGCCCTTTTTAATTACCTTTTCCAACTGCCCTTTTTAACTACATTTTTCATCTACCCTTTTAAACGACATAAACTACCCTTTTAGCTACCATTTTCAACCACCCTTGTGAACTACTTTTTTCAACTACCTTTTTAACTACCTTTTTCAACTTCCTTTTTAACTACGTTTTTCAACTACCCTTTTTAACTATGTTTTCAACTACCCTTTTAAAGTATGTTTTCATCTCCCTTTTTCCTACCCTTTTATACTACCTTTTTAACTACTTTTTTCAACTACCCTTTTTTACTACCTTTTTCAACTTCCTTTTTAACTACATTTTTCAACTACCCTTTTTAACTATGTTTTTCAACTACCCTTTTAACTACATTTTTCATCTACCCCTTTGAACTACATTTTTCATCTACCCCTTTAACTACATTTTTCAACTACACTTTTTAAGTCCCCTTTTCAACTTCCCTTTTTAACCCCATCAACGACCCTTTTCAACTACCCTTTTTAACTATGTTTTTCAACTACCCTTTTAAAGTATGTTTTCATCTCCCTTTTTCCAACCTTTTTTCTACTCCCTTTTTAACTACTTTTTTCAACTACCCTTTTTACTAACTTTTTCAACTTCCTTTTTAACTACGTTGTTCAACTACCCTTTTTAACTATGTTTTTCAACTACCCTTTTCACTACATTTTTCATCTACACCTTTGAAGTACGTTTTTTATCTACCCCTTTTAACTACATTTTTCAACTACACTTTTTAAGTCCCCTTTTCAACTTCCCCTTTTTAACCATGTCAACTACCCTTTTTAATTATGTCAACTACCCTTTTTACTACCTTTTTCAACTTCCATTTTAACTACGTTTTTCAACAACCATTTTAACTATGTTTTTCAACTACCTTTTTAACTACATTTTTCATCTACCCATTTGAACTACGTTTTTCATCTACCCCTTTTTACTACATTTTTCAACTACACTTTTTAAGTCCCCTTTTCAACTTCCCTTTTTAACCATGTCAACTTCCCTTTTCACCTACCCTTTTTAATTATGTCAACTACCCTTTTTCCCTTCCCTTTTAACTACGTTTTTCAACTCTCCTTTTTTACTATGTTTTTCAACTACCCAATTAACTACATTTTTCAACTACCCCTTTGAACTTTGTTTTTCATCTACCCCTTTTAACTACATTTTTCAACTACACTTTTTAAGTCCCCTTTTCAACTTCAATTTTTAACCATGTCAACTACCCTTTTCAACTACCCTTTTAATTTATGTCAACTACCCTTTTTACCTTCCTTTTTAACTACGTTTTTCAACTACCCTTTTAAACTATATTTTTCAACTACCCTTTTAAACTACATTTTTCATCTACCCCTTTGAACTACCTTTTTCAACTATTCCTTTCAACTACATTTTTCAATTACACTTTTTAAGTCCCCTTTTCAACTACCCTTTTTAATTATGTCAACTACCCCTTTTTACTAATTTTTTCAACTTCCTTTTTAACTACGTTTTTCAACTACCCTTTTTAACTACGTCAACCACCCTTTAAAAAAAATTATCCTTAGATGATAAGTGGTGTTGATGTATCACAAGGAATGGTCAAATCGTCTCCTGTGTGAACGTGCTATGTTTTACAACAAAGGGCTAACAATTATTTTATTAGTTTTGTACCTAAAATAACTTCCAGACCGACTTGAATAAGTTTGTAATTTGATGTTGTAATTCATTCATTGATTTCTTCAAGAGCCTGGTATCAATTAAGCCAAGACCAAAAACCATCGTGTAAGGTTCGACCATCGATGAATCGAGACATTGCTTTTGAAATTACCCTTTCTGCAGTGCAGCACCCCTCAATGTTCCCTTCTTCTTCTTCGCACAAAATTGCAGGGTTGCATCATTGGCTGAGGATGTGGATGTGCCCTCTGCTGGTTAGGGCAGGAATTTGTAATATGTGCATTGTGCCTGCGACAGCTCACCGACTCTTGATGAAGGACCTTTAACATCTACCAACCAATGCTACACCAGTTTAACATCCATCGATGAATGTGAAACACACACCCTACCTGTGGGATGGCAATTTATAGCTGGGTCGGAATTCTAACCCAGGTTATACAGCTTCGAGGTGAGTGAGCATGTCTCTCGGCCATCCTGTTAGCGAATGTTCTCTGAATGGAGTCATTATTAAGTCTGTTATAGAATTGGCAGCTGTGGACGCTTACAATGATAATTTTTACACTTGATCTATGAAACTACAATTAACGAGAAATGTTCATCTGTTCTTCCATCATGTTCCTCCTTTATAACTAGCTCGAGGGACATTTGTCATCATGGATGTGAATATTGTGCAATATCTCCCTCATGGCCAAGATTCCTGAATGTAACTGATGTAAAATGCTTGTTAAGACCATTGTGCTGGAAACCCACATGAGTCGTGACACACCTGTGACATCATTTTGATCATTATTCGTTTAGGTGATTGAAAGGGCATTGGGGTGAAAGGTGAGATCATTATTGTGGAAATGGTAAGTTCATTCTGCAATCATTCTTATGAGGTAAAAGATGGACGAAGGTTAACGGTTTTACTTGTGGTGGGAATAATGCTTTGCTGGGAGGTTGGCTGTGTTGGAATGGCGACCTGTCCAGGATTATAGGATTGTAACCTTTTCCAAGAGACTGCTTCAGCAGAACTGGCACTCGAGCTGGTGTGTATGTGTGTATGTGTGTATGAGTGTGTGTGTGTGTGTGTGTGTGTGTGTGTGTGTGTGTGTGTGTGTGTGTGTGTGTGTGTGTGTGTCACAGGCATGGCACACCTTCCTCCAAATTGTTCAATTTGGGTTTCACTCTCAACCTGACTATCAACTATCACCCTCTTGGATCATCGACAGGGTGCTGCATCAATGAGTGTGCTGTTCCTCCATGGAAGGTTCAGCCAGTTGTCCCCGACCGCTGTCTCTCACTGGTGAATGATAAAGATCATCGGTATAGCCTTTCTATTTATTTATCCAGCTATTTATTCATATATATATATATATATATATATATATATATATATATATATATATGTATATATATATATATATATATATATATATATATATATAATGAGGGATGAGGGAGATATTGCACATATATATATATATATATATATATATATATATATATATATATATATATGTATATATATACATATATATATATATATACATATATATATATATATATGTATATATATATATATATATGTATATATATATATATATATATATATATATATATATATATATACATATATATATACATATACACATATATATATATATATATATATATATATATATACATATACATATATATATATATATATATATATATACACATATACATATATATATATATATATATATATATATATATATATATATATATATATATATATATATATACATATACATATATATATATATATACATATATATATATATATATATATATATATATATATATATATATATATATATATATATATATATATACATATATATACATATACATATATATATATATATATATATATATATATATATATATATATATATATATATATATATATATATACATACATATATATATATATATACATACATATAAATATATATATATATATATATATATATATATATATATATATATATATATATACATATATATATATATATATATATATATATATATATATATATATATATGTATATATACATATATATATATATGTATATATACATACATACATACATATATACATATATACATACATACAACGACCACGAGGTGGGGAAAGTATGTCGTATCCACCAGACTCCCCGGAATTGTTGGCCGTCGCTCTCGGATAACTCCGTAAGTCGGCGGGTCGCTGAACCGACCGTGGATGCCAATAACTCAATCCGCGTAGCATAGGGTCTTTTTGTCTAGAACCAATTTACCTAATTAACTACGGGATTTTAACTACCAGGGAACCACGCCCTCGGCACGTCTTGCTCGAACCGGGTCACTCTACCGACTGCGGTAGAGTTCCAACTACAGACTACCAACTCCAGTTCGGGTGAAGTCGAGTGGAACTGCCAAAGCTGTGCCGGCTCGGATGAGCAGATTATCGGGTATAAAAACCCAGCTAAAACTCAGATCCGAACCATGCTGGGCCAATGCAAGAAAGGGCGGAAAAGAACTGGGAACACTTCTACAATTGTTTTATTCACAAATAAACAAAAGACACAGGGCAAGACTTATCGCGGATATGTAAGCAGGAATTTACAATGATGGAAAACACTTAACAGTTCTACTTATAAGACGGGTCCACACACTCAGATGATTTATTGAAAGATCCCCGCAGCCAGAGAGGGAGAGACGAGCTGGGGGTCGCAGTTCACGTGGGTACCTGCAAGTTGAAGGGAGGGAATGCTCCGCGGTGCGGCACCTGCTATTGGTCGTGCGGCTCGGCCCACAGTCACACGCATGGGGCTCGTACCCCTGGAGGAAACCGAGCGGGGCAGTCGGAGTCCCAGGGCGGAGATCAGGGTCGCAACGGGACCCAGAAAAACCCCACGAACGCCAGCAAAATGTAGAGCGCACACCAACCAACTTGCTCCTCCAAAATAACTCCCGTTCCTCCTCCAAGAGACTTACTCAGAACCACCGACCGAACCCCCTCAGAACTCTCACTGAGGATGGCGTCGTAACTTTTATGGACCTCCCCGAACGGGGCGGGGGCTCGGTGGACCAGACGTCACTGTTTGCCCTGATTGGACGGGGCTCCCATGGGTCTGCCCTTTCTTTGCGGGGTTTCGGCCATGGGGGGGAAACCCTGCCCCAACTCCACACGTGCCCATACTCGTCAAAAAGAAGTTCCTAAGTTTGTGGAAGCCGAGAAGGAACTGCCAAAGATTCTGCCTAAGACAGCGAGTCGCCAGTCAGGCGAGTGAAGCGCTTGTTCAGTGGTGTTGTCGGTTTGTTTGTTGGATGGTCTTCAATGGTTTGTTGGATGGTTCGTTGGATGGTTCGTTCGGTGGCTTGTTGGATGGTTCATTGGATGTAATAACCTACCTTATAGAACATCGCAACACACACCTTTGATTATACCACGAGACAAAAGGAAGGGACCCGTCTCACATGTACTTAACGGAATAACTGACCTTTGGGACATCTGTATGTTTGAATGCATATGGCTTCCAGATCCATAACAACATATATATATATATATATATATATATATATATATATATATATATATATATATATATATATATATACATATAGATATATATATATATATATATATATATAGAGATATATATATATATATATATAAATATATAGATGTTTACATATAGATATATGGAGGATAGAGCGAAATGGAAATGGTTGGTCCGCTGTGGCGACCCCTAACGGGAGCAAGCCGAAAGAGGAAGAAGATATATATATATATATATATATATATATATATATATATATATATATATATATATATATATATATATATATATATATATATATATATTGTTTATTTTGATCTGAGGCACAGCAGGAGCAAAAACACATCCCATGCAGAGCAAATATCTTCGGAGCATGAGTGTACTTTTACATGAATTAACGGGATCTTAGTGGACAATGGACAAACAAGTAGAGCATAGCGGATTTGAATGTGAGTTTGTCGCATCCTCAGCAAGGGCTTCATTTGACTGTGCGAACACCTTTCGAAAGGGTAGACCGCACTGTATGCCAGAATCCTGACCGAATTCAAAATTCCTGCATTGAGTACCACTGGGAAGAGCAACGGCAAACGAGCCAGCATGTTCTCTGCCTTGTGATTGCTTTTGCAGTGCCGGAGCTCTGGAAAGAGCACTGCCATAAACAGAACTACGACACTCTGGCTGCTGGCTTCTCATGGTATAGAAAACACTGAAACGTGGTGAAAATCGTTTTGGCTAAATTACACAAGATGGTAAAAATGGAGATTGAGTTCATAAGGTCAGTGATGCTTGAGGCTGCTTTTGGTTTCGTGACATGTTGAAGTGCAAGCAATTCTGTTGATGCACCAGGTGCAAATTGCCCAAGGGCTGATATTATTGTTTTTCACATCATGATTCCGTGCGCAGTATTGATAATGCTCGTCTGATTGCTCATTGTGAAATACATGGATACTCAGACAAAGTTTTGCATCAGAGCCAAACTCATTTGTGTATTTCATTGCAAGTTGGTTGTTAGCCCCTTCGTACTCCCAAACAAGCCTCGTGTTGGTTTAACGGTCAAGGTGGCTGGCTTAAGATCTCATGGGGGGTTTTGGTGGTTGAGCCCCTGTCGGCCGTTGAATTGACACCAGGTAGGGTTCACTCAGCCTGTCATCCTTCTGGGGTTAGCAAAATGAGTACCAGAGTACTGGTAATAGAGGGCATTGCATCAGTGGCACAGCCGCACCCCCAGAAAATGATGCAACCAGTAGCCACAGGCTGCACAGAATAGCTGTAGTACTCCCAACTGAACCCTCAAGTGCACGGTATAGGAAAGTTAGGTTGAAATCCCATGCACTATATGTGTTTATCTATTTTCTATCACGGTGCGCAATGTTACTGTAATTTAGGTCAGGTGCACTGGTGTGTACTCACATCTTGGTCTTGCATGTAATTTATATGCAAGAGAAGGATCTTCCTTTTGGAGATGAAACAACATTGTTTCATTTTTATGCCTCCGCTGACGGTCACTGGTGGCATTATGTTTTCGGGTTGTCTGTCCGTCTGTCCATGATAATTTTCTCTGTTTTCTCTGCAACTGCTTGTCTGATTATTACGAAATTTTCACCATAGGTGCGATTACTCATGTGGAATGTTTTAATTATAATTATGACGTCATACGTCACGTAGTGTGGCAGCCATGTTGGAACAAAGGGAAAATATACCATCAGAGATGGGGAATCCCCCGCCATTGAATGAAAAAGGTCATACATATTCCAGATAATGAGAGAGGTGAATTGGAAACAAGACACCATTTGGTCATCATCTCGAAAAAGTTTCCCAGGGGTGAGAAATGTAGTAACCAAAAATAATTGAAATCAAATAAGCGGTTTTCCATTTATGACAAAAAACATTTTTTTCAAGATGGCCGCCCCATTCGGCCATCTTGGATCTGGCCACGCCCAAAATCAATAGGGTTCTTCCTTTTCAGGTGGTACATGTGTGACCCAAATTTCAAATCGATATGGCGAACAGTTTATGAGTTATCGCACTCACAGCTATAAATGTTAACGCCCGGACAGACGGACAGACAGCCGGACGACCTGGGTGACAACAATATCCCCCTTCCGCCACGCCGCGGGGGATAAAAAACTTTGAACCTGTGTATCTCTGAAACTACTCCATGGAAAAAAATTGAAACTTGGCACATTTGAAGTACTCCCCATGGAAAACAAGTGTGATTTTTTTTTAATTTGATGTCACAGGTGGCTTCATTATGACGTCAAATTGCACATGTCGAACGCTTTATCTGATCAGAATGAAAACTTGAGGGTCATCTCGGACTAAATCCGATCATGTGGTTCGGCAGCCATTTCTTTTTTTTAACATAAAAACGTTCAAAAATACTCTCCAAAATGGATGAACAGATCGAGGCGAAACCTTACAAGGATGATTGCCTATCCATGAGGAACAAAAAGTTCCCCACCTATGATGTCACAGGTCACATGGTTTGGCAGCGATTATTTTTGAAGAATAAACCTTTAAAAACCTTCCTCTCGAGAACGGCTTGACAGATCGAGGATAAACTTCACCCACATGTTCCCCAAGCCTTGGGGATACCAGAGTGTTCACGAATAATGAATCGGTCACACGGTTTGGCAGCTATATTGGATTGAACAAAAATCTTTAAATATCCTCTTTCTCTTGAACCGTCTCATCAATCGACATGGAACGTCACAATTATGATCTAGTGGCCATGGGGAATATATGTTTTAAAGTTCAACCTGATCGGACGCATGGTTGGGTGGCCAGAATTATTTAATATTTTCAATCTGGGTTCAGTGATTTCAATCAAACTTGGTACAATTGTGTATAATGATGTAATAATGTGGAGAGAGGCATATCTGGTGATGTCACGATGTTGAAGAGTGCCCTTCTCGTTAAATTTATGTAATATGAATATGCTAGCTTTTGCGAACTCGTGGAGTGCAGTTATGCCAACTGCTGAACTTTTCAAGTGGTAGTGCATTGAAATGAACTTCTCTGCAGCTTCATGATCTTGTTTTAAAATGAGCCTCAAATTAGCATTATTTATTCAAATATAGGTGAATTGATCATTTGGTTTTATGGTGTTGTACACTTATCCTCCTGTGGTTTTGAGGTTTTGTTACAGGCAATGTTGCAATATTATAGCCTAAAATATACATCCCTATTTTGATAACAGGTTCACAAACTTCCTGTTGGAGCTGCATCTATGATCACATCATGACGTTGGACTCGATCTTCTTTTCACCGCGTTACCAACTTACGTGAAATCACTCGATGGTTGATCTGTCTGCACAAATTATCTAAAAGGCTGCGTGGTGTTGCTTCAGGAACAGGTGAAGTCTGTGTTTAAATCCTTGCCTAAACATTGAGACACAGGTTAACCACCTTTAGTATTTATTTGCCCAACCATAATTTATACAACGACATGTAAAATAGAACATTCCAGTCAATCAATAGGCCCATAAAGCAATCCCATCCCAGTATTTCAACATAATGAAAGTAATGCTTGCTCTACTACATACACAGGAATAGTTTAAAATGAAACAAAAATTAATTTCTTCCAAAGGTGTCTAAGTTTATTTGAAAGACTTCTAAGGTGTCTAAGTTTGAAAAGGCCAGCAAATTCCTCAGTTGAAGAATTCTGCATCGTCAAAAGTCTTCATTGTTGTGCGAGGAACTTCTCGGAGATTTCGACACTTGTTAGACAGTAGCATTCCTGCAAGGGTGTAAGGTGTGATTAGGTCTGAAATTCTGGCAAGAAGCAGTTTATTTTTGGCTTTAAAAGTTATAGGGCTGTTTAGTAAAGGAGGGATTGTAATACCTCCAAATCATTGGCTCAGCACTATCTTGACTGAAGATTATTAACTTGAACGCATCCAATCTTACGAGAAGTGATGAAAGTTGAGCCTAGTTCAGACTTTAATGGGAAAACCTCTTTGGAAGTCCATGTTGCCAGCTCAGGGTTGATGGGATAGCTAAGTTGGCATTTGCCTCTGACTTGTCAAGCTAAGGATTCCTGCTCTTTTGGAGTCAAATTAAACCACTTGGGCTTTTCCATGACTTGTTATCAAATTACATGCACAACGAGATGGTTCATAGAACACCTTACCCCCCCCCCCCCCGTGCAGTCTTGAGAAAGAAGTACATGGATGGGGTCTGCAAGCAGAAACTTTAATTGGTCGTGATGATGTAAAATGCAGTAATATTTTGTTGAAGTACTGCTGCAGGGAAAGGTTTTGAAAGTGCTAAAAAGCTGGTTTTTGTTCTCGTGTTCAAGTATATAATTTAATTTAAATATAACCAATAAGGCCACTCGGTAGCATGCATACCTCAGCCAGGCTGATGAGTTTACGTTTTGTATCCCACTGATAGGCTGGATCTGGATTTTGACCTGAACTAAAATTTAATCAACTTGTTCTGATCACCTAACCAACTCATCCACCAAGTTTCACCTGAATCTGTCCTTAACTTTTTAAGATATCATGCTATATGTCGTTTTAGCCATATCAATCAATGGTGGAGAATCATTTAAACAATTCTCAGATCCGGATCCGGATTCGGATATTCTCCATAATCGAATAAATTCATCCTCGTTACATAACCAAGCTCTCCACCAAATTTCGTCCCAACCCGTCCACAATTTTTTGAGATATCATGGCATATGTCGTTTTTGGCCCTATCTCAATGGTGAAAAATCATTTCAAAACTGTCGGATCCAGATCTTCACCAAAATCTAATTTCATCCTTGTCACATACCCAAGCTCTCCACCAAATTTAGTCCGAATTCGTCCACAACATTTTGAGATATTTGGTTCACAAACAAACAAAGAAACAAACAAAGATGTCGTGCAGAGCAAGAAACTTGCAAAATCCACCCCCTCTGCAAAGGTTGCCATGGATACATCAAATTGTCCATTTCGTTTAGATTAAAATTGACAATCTTAATCAAAACTCAGGTCAATCGGATGAAAATTGATTATTTTTCCGATTGAAATTGATGATTTTAGAAGTTTGACCTTGAGTTGACTTTTGACCCTTTGACCTCAAAAATAGTTGCTTTCCCAATTCAGTGATGGACTATGCAAATGTTGTTCAACTTCCAAATTAACAGGATGTAAATTGACGATTTTTCAGTTGAAAATGTATGATTTTTGAAGTTTGACCTCGAGTTGAACTTTGACCTTTTGATCTCAAAAGTAGTAGGTTTCCCAATTCAGTAATGTAATATGCAATCGCTGTTTAATTAAAAAGTCAATTGGATGAAAATAGACGATTTTTCATATAAAAAATTGATGATTTTAGAAGTTTTACCCTTGACCTCAAAAGTAGATGGTTTCCCAATCCAGTGATGCAATATGCAAACCTTGTTCAAATTTCCAGTCAATCAGATGAAAAATGACAATTTTAGAAATTTGAACCCAAGATGACCTTTGACCTCAAAATCAAAAGGCTTTTCCGTTGAGATGACCTCTACAACTGAGTAAAGTTTCATGATGATCGATTTCGAATTGTGACCTGGAGGCGATAAACATACAGACAAACAAGAAAATGACGTCGTGCAGAGCACGACACTTGCAAAATCCATAAAACAAATTTGACCTCAACAATAATTGATGGTTGAATTCAGTGACCTGATATGCAACTCCTCTTCAAATTTCAAGCCAATCAGATGAAAATTGAGGATTTCAGAAATACCAGTCTTAGTTGTTGACCTTTGGCCTATGTTGACCTCAAAACTAACTGCTGGTTGAATTCAGTAAGCTGATATGAAAATGTTGTTCAATTCTTTTTTCAGATCTTCACCACAACCATTTCATCAGAGCCCTGGCGTCTCATCAATCGGATGAAAATTGAGGATTTTAGAAATCTCACCTAAGTTGTTGACCTTTGGCCTATGTTTACCTTTTTGACTTCAAAAACAATGGGCTTCTTGCTCATGTCAAACTGCCATGTGGTGAAGTTTCGTGAAGATCGGTTTTAAATTGTGACATGTAGGCGATTGACAGACAGACAGACAGACAGACAGAACGACAGGCAGAATAATGAAATCGACCGACCAATGTACTTGAAAAATCTTCGATTTTGCAAGTAACAGACAGACAGACAGGGGTGAGAACATGACGTCCATCCACCTTCGGTGGAGGAGGTAATACCACTTTTCAAGGTTGTAGAAAAACTTTTTTTTCTGAAGTTTACCGCTGTTGATGCAGAGTCTTTTACCCAACCTTATTTAACGCATTACATTAATTCTTCGAGCTTGTTCTTAGTGCCATTTAATGTCCTTAAAAACATCAATTTTCTTGTTTGGATTGATTTTCAATTATGTTTGACTGCCAGACAAGCAACCAAAGTAAAAAAAAAATTATCTCACTCCTCTCTGCGCACATGCAATCGGGACAAATTCAGAGCCAAAGTACTGTTAAACTACAGGGTCGTTTTCCGATTCATGTTCAAAATATAACACAGCACTGTATTCAATTTAAATAAAGTAGTTTCTCGACCATAAACTGACATTTGTAGACTGACAGAGACAGACAAAGTGAATCAATCGTTTACCCTGTTTTTTGACTTTGCATGCACAATGTAATTACCTGGCTTTGCCATATAAGTGAGCCAGCAACGCCCAACCATGGAAATTTGAGTGACAATCTCCCTGTGATGAAAGCGTCTGCTGAAATGACTGAGTAGAGACAATCTTCAACCTGCTCTACCACTGTCCCATCCAACTGCTACTGGACAAACCTGCTGGAAATCAATATAAAAGTGCTATGAAATCTTTCTGGGCACCAACGAAGAATGATTTACATCATGCGTGAGTCATTCACAATGAGAAAGCAATATTTGGTAAATTTGGCCCAGGCCTCATTTATTCAACTTGCATATGGACTTCTTCCAAAAGTATTTGTGTGTACGTCATCCATTTGCTACCTTTTAACAATCCTGGTCATTATACCACTAATTTTCGAATAATCATTATCTTCACGGTTATGAATGAATGCCTTGATCTGCAATCTGGACAGGAATAGGACAACATCATCTGATGTGTAACCCTTTGTGCTGTGTCATCAGGGACAAAGTCATATTCTGGTTTCCTTGCTTAATCGAGATGCTGCAGAGGTAACATCCATACATTTTGCGCTATCTAGTCTGGGTTCGATTCCTGAGCTGATTATAAACTGTCGGATTGGTGCCTCACTGAGTGTGCCACCCTCAGTTGGACTTGAGGACATGAACGATTCCAAGGTTTCTTTAGAAAAAGAGTCGGAGTAGTCACCCTGAACAGATTTGCTCCATCACCGACAGGGGACACTGCATCAGTCGCAGAGCCGCACTCCCAGCAATGATGAAACCAACAGTCACATGCTGCACATAAATCAATGTAAGTACTGGATACAGAAACAGCAGCACATGAGATGAGTCGACATTTCCTTTTCTGGAAGAGTGGGGACTTCTCTAAAGCGAATAATTAATATGAGTTCAGAAAAAAAAAAACTGTGAGCGAGATATAGTACTCTAATTTATCATTTCATATTGTTCGTTGTTTATGCCTTGAATTGGTTTGTTTTCTGTACTTGCATGACTGATATATTGTTAAGAGTATGACAAATGAATGGGACAAGGTGA
>NC_140963.1:123285602-123288102 GCF_056783735.1 Eptatretus burgeri | reverse complement strand
CCAGAAGTTGATCGGAATGGTCATGAGCCCCATGTAGCCTCAAGTAAAGGGTTGAAGGACATCATTAATAACTATTGTTATACAGACGTATGGAGACTACAACACCCAGACCTGCAGAGCTACACATAATGCAGATGTCAGGACGGATTTATATGAAGAGCAAGACTTGATAGCATATATGTCAATAAGCCGATGCTAAATGTTATAACTGCATCCCAAATTCTACTAACCGGTTTTACAGACCATAGTTTAGTTGTACTTTCCTTTAAATTACCATTGCCATCAACTGGCAGTGCATATTGGACCTTGAATACTCGTCTTTTAAGTGACAAGAAATTTAAAGACTATTTTAAGGCTGTGTGGAAAAAAATTTGCACTTCTAAGTTTGAGCACGCAAACCTCCGAATGTGGTGGGACCTCGCAAAGTCCCAAATAAAATCCTTTTGTCAGCAATATAGTTTATACACAACTAAGGTGGAATCTTACTCAATAGAGTTGTTAAAATCTGAAATTGTGTCTTTAGAAGGGAATAATGAGGATGCTGGGAAGGACACATGAGATCAGCTGTTATGGGCAAAGAGAACCTTGCTAACAGAAATGGTTAAACAAAGGGAAATAGGTACCTTGGTACGAATGAGGATGAGCAATCTGACACTTGATATGCCAAATAAAGAATTTTTCAAATAAGAGAACTCTACCAAGAAGTCTCAACAAATTCATAGCTTACTCACTCCAAATGGAGTCTTGAAGACATCCCAACAAGGAATCCGGGGTGTCTTAAAAGATTTTTACTCAGACCTTTACTCCCCCAGGAATGTAGAAAATGGAATGATACAGGAACTGATTGCTGGACTTCCAAAAATTGAAGAGGACCAACAACGAGTGCTCGACTCCTTAATCACGGCCGAGGAACTCGAAACGGCTATGCGAAGTTTAAAAGACGGGAAGGCTACTGGGATTGATGGCTTACCTGGAGAATTTTACAAGACCTTTTGGAGGATTATTGGACCTGAGTTGCATGATGTTCTCCAGAAAGTATTTGCGCTGGAGAATTGCCATTGTCATGTCGGAGAGCAATTGTGTGCTTAATACCCAAAGCCGGTGACTTTCAGTTCGTTGAAGACTGGCGACCTGTATCGTTATTATGTGCTGATTATAAGATTCTCTCGAAAGTTATTGCAAATCGCATGAAAGATGTGGTCGGTTCTATTGTACACACGGACCAGACCTATTGTGTGCCGGGAAGGTGTCTATACATGACAACATTTTTTTGGTAAGAGATAGTCTTTCTTGCAATAACTGTTTGTTTGATGATTATGGGCTAGTATTTATTGATCAAGCTGAAGCGTTTGACCACATTAATCACCAATATCTTTTTTCTGTCCTTGAAGGGATGGGTTTTGGGAATTCGTTCATGTCGTATGTGAAATTATTGTACTCTGGCACTTACTGCATGATAAAAGCTAACAATAAGCTATGTTCCCCCTTTCCCTTTCGGCAAGGCATTCGTCAAGGGTGTCCTCTTTCTGGCTTATTGTGTGTGATAGCGCTGGAACCACTCTTGGTCTCCATTAGGCAACAAATGCACCAGAATAATGGAGGCGTAGAAGGTCCAAGATTTGTGTTGACTGCTTATGCTGATGATGTTTGTGTATCAATTCGAGACCAAAACAGTGTCTCATGTTTAAGACAATGTTTGGAAAAATTATCTGCAGCATCTTCTAGTGAGGTTAATTGGAACAAAAGCACAGGCCTATGGTGTGGTCATAAGGATCTCTCCTCAATACCACCACCTCTACTCCCACAGGGTATGGTATGGAAAAATAATGGGGTCAAATATCTGGGAGTCTATCTTGGCAATCCTGAGATAGAATCGAAAAATTGGGAGGGTGTGGTCGAGCAGATTGAAAGTCGGTTAAAAACATGGAAAGGACTACTTAGGTCCCTGTCCTATAGGGGACGTAGTCTGGTTATCAATAATCTAATAGCAGATAAGTTATGGCACAAAATGATTGCCTTACAGCCACCCAAAGGAAAAGTCCTTGCCATCCAGCGAGCACTGGTGAATTTCTTCTGGAGTGGCTACCACTGGCTACAACCGGCCATAATGTACTCTTCTCGGAAAGAGGGTGGCCAGGGCGTGACGGACATCTCGGGCCGAGTCACTGCTTTTCGTCTACAAACAGTGCAAAAACTGCTGTTCACTGAATGACTGCCATGGCGTCCCTTTGCTTTCTTTTTGCTGCAACAGGCTGGAGGATTGCTGTATGACCGACAACTTTTCTTGATTGACCTGGAACGGATTCACCTTGGCTCACTTCCAACATTTTACCAAAGCCTGCTGGAGAGTTGGAAGGGTTTTAGCATCCACCGTTTAATTGATGCTTATAACTGCAGAATGTTCCTCCAGGAACCTCTTTTCTACAATCCATTTCTCCCAGGTATTCCTCAGAGTAATGCCTTGATCAAAAATTTCGGACAAGGATGAGTCAATAAAGTG